>NC_086153.1:80668842-80971872 GCF_035149785.1 Candoia aspera | reverse complement strand
GAGAAAGCTAAAAGTGCAAGAAAGGAAAAAAGTTAAAAGAAAAAAGACACAAAGAAGTGGCTTCCGATCTTCTTTACAGCAGTTATAAGTACAATTATAAATTTACCTCTTTCTCTAAAGTTACAACATGTCTCTCTTCTTTCTATAATGTATCCTGTATTATCATCAAAACCATAAATCATAAGTTCATCTTTTTGTTTTCTGCAAAAAGTCTGTAAGTCCATGATTTCCAGTCAGCAATAAATGTAGATACTGTCTTTTCTCTAATCAAAGAAGTCAATTTGGCCAACTCAGCAAGTTCCATCATCTTCACCAACCATTCCTCCATTGTAGATATTGCCGAGTCTTTCCATCTTTGTGCATACAATAATCTTGCTGCAGTTATCATGTACAAAAACGAAGTTCCATGACTTTTTTCCAGCTCTTTGTCCATCAGTTCCAAAAGAAAGACTTCTGGTCTCAACTGTATATTAATCTTTAAAATTCCCTGGATCAGTGTATGTAGATGAATCCAAAATTTTCTAGCTTTTTTACACATCTGCCAAGCATGATAAAATGTCCCTTCTTGTTGTTCACATTTCCAACATGCATATGAAGTGCCTTTATACATTCTAGACAATTTCTCTGGTGACATATACCAATGATACATCATTTTGTAAAAATTCTCTTTAAGATTATAACATAGTGTAAATTTCAGTTCTCTCAATCACATATTTTCCCATTGCTCCATCTGTATATTATAACCAACAGTTTTAGCCCACTTTATCATACATTCTTTCACTTCTGTTTCAAATTTCAATAGAAGTTTATACATTTTAGCAATTTGTTCATGTTCATGTTCATCATTTGTACATAATTCCATTTCAAACTCGATCTTAAAATGTTCAAAACCAAAACTCTTTTGTCTACTTTAAATCTTTCTGAAAAGTTGAAAGGCCCCCTGTGCAAGCACCGAGTCACGACTGACCCTTTTGGGGGACGCCGCTTTCGTGATGTTTTCTTGGCAGACTACAGAGCGGGGTGGTTTGCCATTACCTTCCCCAGTCATCTTCCCCAGCAAGCTGGGTACTCATTTTACCATCCTCAGAAGGATGGAAGGCTGAGCTGACCTGAGCTGGCTTCCTGAGAATCCAGCTTCTGCTGGGATCGAACTCAGGTTATGGGGAGAGTTTTTGGTGGCAGTACTGTCACCTACCACTCTGTGCCACACGAGGCTCATTAAATCATTCTAATAACTATAAGTAAGAAAAACCATTGGCAGCTATGTCCGTCTGCCATCAGTTCTTCTCTTGATTTTGTTTTGTATTCCCCTTGACAAATTCTAGTATCTCATGATAAGTTAGACATTTGTATTTGCCTATTATTTCTCGGCTATAAAGTGCTTCTTGTGCTGAGAGCCACAAAGGTGTTTGCCTAATTCTTCAGTCATTTTCTGAAATAAATCCGGTGTAATTCCTCTCTCTGCAGGTTGCTCTAGCAATCCTCTGCTCCGCTCTGCTCTGCTCCGCTCTGCTGTTTTTGTTACTTTTCTGGTGGTTGCTATTATAATGTTGTAATCCAAAAGTGAAAGTGTCTCAATTGCAAGGGAAAGAGTAAAAGGCAAGCCCCCCCCTTTTTTTTTCTGCTTTATCATCCTGTGCCCTAAATACTTTTGTCTCAAATGGCACTCCATAGTTACAGTCAACATCACAGTCTGGCTCATATGACCTTTATCTTTTGTTTTGTAAAATCCATCAATTATCTGCACTCTTTAATAGTAAACAAAAAACATTCCCATGAAAGTCCAGAATGTCTATTTTAATTCAAATTTATTCAAAAGCACTTTCACCCAAAAATAATCTTTCAAAAACACCCTACCCCTTTATGCATTTTAAACTTTCTTACATCCTCTCCTTGTTAAGATTTTTGCCAAAAGTTTAAAATCTTTAAATTTAGATATAAAGTAGGTACATTATTGCATACGAAGATACAAACAGTTGGGAACAGACTGAGGGAGGGTTGTGAGGGAGGGTGGAGGAGGAGGCAAAATGAATGATGCATTGATAATGTAGCACAATAAAAGAGAAAACTTCTTACAATCAGAATAACATTTGGGGTTTTGTTTGGTTATTGCATAGCTCATAATGGTTGTATCTGCTGATATGTGAATCTTCTTCTCCCCCACTCCCCAGGTAGAATGCTCAGTTACCAATGGCAGCAGAATAATTGACCTTTCCCCTTTAATCCATTGGACAAGTGCTTATGAGATATTTGATGACTTTTCTGACCAGAATCCAGATTTCTATATAAATATTTGCCAACCATTAAATTCCATCAAGGATGTCGAGTGTCCACCTGGAGTAGCTGTCTGCATGGTCCCACTTAATGGCTCTCCTGTAGTAAGTACTGCTATCAGCATGTATTGTCCTTTTTCTCACAATAGGATGTTAGGAATGTATACCAAATAGGCTGGTTTGGTTGAGTAATTTATTACTTAAGAGCCCTGTTCTTTGGAGACCTCACATTCTCCAAGCAATTGCTTGGATGAGCAATTTCAGCATTGGATATGGACTAAAATATAGAAAGGAGGGAAGGAGGTTGTCTGTTATTGCTTCACTTCCTCAGTCCCGATGTGGGACACATCTGCTGCCATAAAGTCATGGTCCAGGTTTCAGGAAATAATCTCAATTGTTTTCAAGAGATTTTTGAATCTTGAACATTAGGGTATGCACATATCACGGCAAATCTCTTTCAAAATTGAGGGGAAGATCTGCACTATGGCCTTGGGACAAGTGAAAATTGTGCTACTAGAGAGTAGGACGGTCCAGTAGATCTGTGCAAGCTTCAAAAGTGATTCCAAAGAACTGCCTTGAACTTAGTGCAACACCTCCCTATTATTCATTAACCCAGTCCAACCTCTTTCAGTCTTCTATTTCGTTGTTTATTCGTTTAGTCGCTTACGACTCTTCGTGACTTCATGGACCAGCCCACGCCAGAGCTTCCTGTCGGTTGTCAACACCCCCAGCTCCCCCAAGGACAGGTCTGTCACCTCTAGAATATCATCCATCCACCTTGCCCTTGGTCGGCCCCTCTTCCTTTTGCCCTCCACTCTCCCTAGCATCAGCATCTTCTCCAGGGTGTCCTGTCTTCTCATTATGTGGCCAAAGTATTTCAGTTTTGCCTTGAATATCATTCCCTCAAGTGAGCAGTCTGGCTTAATTTCCTGGAGGATGGACTGGTTTGATCTTCTTGCAGTCCAAGGCACTCTCAGAATTTTCCTCCAACACCACAGTTCAACAGCATCGATCTTCCTTCTCTCAGCCTTCCTTATGGTCCAGCTCTCGCAGCCATATGTTACCACAGGGAATACCATTGCTTTAACTATGCGGACCTTTGTTGTCAGTGTGATGTCTCTGCTCTTAACTATTTTATCGAGATTTGTCATTGCTCTTCTCCCAAGGATTAAGCGTCTTCTGATTTCCTGACTGCAGTCAGCATCTGCAGTAATCTTTGCACCTAGGAATACAAAGTCTTTCACTGCTTCTACATTTTCTCCCTCTATTTCCCAGTTATCAATCAAGCTGGTTGCCATAATCTTGGTTTTTTTCAGGTTTAGCTGCAAGCCAGCTTTTGCACTTTCTTCTTTCACCTTCATCATAAGGCTCCTCAGTTCCTCTTCACTTTCAGCCATCAAAGTGGTATCATCTGCATATCTGAGATTGTTAATGTTTCTTCCAGCGATTTTAACTCCAGCCTTGGATTCCTCAAGCCCAGCATGTTGCATGGTGTGTTCTGCATACAAGTTGAATAGGTAGGGTGAGAATATACAGCCCTGCCGTACTCCTTTCCCAATCTTAAACCAGTCCGTTGTTCCGTGGTCTGTTCTTACTGTTGCTACTTGGTTGTTATACAGATTCTTCAGGAGGCATACAAGATGACTTGGTATCCCCATACCACTAAGAACTTGCCACAATTTGTTATGGTCCACAGAGTCAAAGGCTTTAGAATAGTCAATAAAACAGAAATAGATCTTTTTCTGAAACTCCCTGGCTTTTTCCATTATCCAGCGGATATTGGCAATTTGGTCCCTAGTTCCTCTGCCTTTTCTAAAGCCAGCTTGTACATCTGGCAATTCTCGCTCCATGAATTGCTGAAGTCTACCTTGCAGGATCTTGAGCATTACCTTACTGGCATGTGAAATGAGTGCCACTGTTCGATAGTTTGAACATTCTTTAGTGTTCCCCTTTTTTGGTATGGGGATATAAGTTGATGTTTTCCAGTCTGATGGCCATTCTTGTGTTTTCCAAATTTGCTGGCATATAGCATGCATTACCTTGACAGCATCATCTTGCAAGATTTTGAACAGTTCAGCTGGGATGCCATCGTCTCCTGCTGCCTTGTTATTAGCAATGCTTCTCAAGGCCCATTCAACCTCACTCTTCAGGATGTCTGGCTCTAGCTCACTGACCACACCGTCAAAGCTATCCTGTCATGAGTGCCGTTGAGCTAAAGTCATCAGCGCAATGGCACACATGACAATGACAAGGAAATAGGTGAAGGGGTACAAGATAAGTAGCCATCAACCCACAACGACTAACGGCTAACAAACAATAGCTAAACGGATCACGGAGCCACCCAAGCCATCAGCGGCAATACAACGGGGATCGCCCAGCTGAAAGCAATCAGCAGAGGAATGGGAAACCTGATGATGGGCGATCCCGGAAACCCTCACCCACCGGCAGGGCAACGTATTGGACAAAGGGGGGTGACGTGACCGTGAGCGAGGGGGCGCTGACCGGCGCGGGGTATTTAAACCCCGCACCGGCGCGCTCCTGTCACTCTCAGCTTTTTTCTACCAACGCTGTACCTGCCCTGCAAATAAACCAGAGCCTGATCCGCGAACCAGTGTCTGAGTATTATTCAGAGGTAGGCAGCGCATGACATAAAGCTGAGAGTCATAAACTCAGCCTCGCCGAGCCCCACCGGACGACAACGAGCCGCGGGAGGAGTAGACGGCGAGAAGACCAGCAAGATGAGGCCGGAGCGGCGCGGGCAAGGAGGGCGAGCCGCGCGGCAAGAGACAGAGGAGGACCGACCAAGGCCAGAGGCACCGCGGACTCCCGGAGCCATGGACGCCCACCCCACCCGACCTGAGCCTCAGCTCCAACCCCAAGGGGAGATGGCGACGGAGGCAACCCGACCGCGGGAGGGAGCAGCACGACTTCCGAAACCAGCGGAGGACCCCGCGCCCCACATCGCACCCCAGCAACGGGCGTGGAGCGACAGCCCCACGGCGGTCAACACGGAGGAGGACGACGGAGACACCCATCAGATGGCGGAGGAAGCGGACCCGCGGCAGAGGGACGATGAACCCCGCCGGCAACCCACCCCCGAGGACGCGCCAACGGAACCGGCCCCAGCGGCGGCGCGGGCTGTGGACGAGGAGGCACGAGCTGAACTCGCGGCCATGCGGGCTCAACTGACGGAACTCCGGACCATGCTCCAGGCGCTTATGCCCCCCGCGCCACCCAACGACGTCCCCGCACAAGCCCACACCCCGAGCGAAGCACCGAACCCACACGGGCCAGCGGAGGGTCAGCAGACGGCACAGGCGGCCGACACCACACCCCGGGAAGCGAGAGGCGGGGCCGCACAAAACGCCCGGGCCCCAAAGGACTTCCCCATCTTCTTCGATGGGACCCCCACAAAACTCTCGTTTTTCGTGACCAACGCTAGGGAGTTCATGGGGAGGCACGGACACTCTTATGACTCCGAGGCCGACAAGATCGCCGCCGTGGCGATCAAACTCCAAGACAGGGCGGCGGACTGGTACGTCCAACTGTACGAGTCCAGCTCCCCCGCCCTCGCCACCTTCCCTGCTTTCATCAATGAGATGAAAAACTACTTCGAAGACCCCCTAGCCAAAGTAAGGGCGAAAAGCGCACTCCAAAGACTTAAACAGGGCACACGGACGGTCCCTGACTACGCCCTGGAGTTCAAAGCCCTCGCGGGGAAGGTCAGCGACTGGTCCGAGACCACCCTGCTGGAAATGTTCAAAAGGGGGCTCAACCACGACGTCCTCCAATGGGCCCTCTACCGCGACGACCCAGAAACGTTACACGGGTGGATCCACCTCGCGGGGAAAGCCGAACATGCGCACCGCACCTTCCTCATGACAACCACGGAAGACACAAACTATGCCGGGAAAAAGGTACCCGCACCACACGGGGGGATGGCCGGCCCCATATACCCAAAAAAGAAGTTCAACCGGGAGCCCTGCGGGAGGTGTGGCAAATTAGGGCACAAGACGGCGGATTGCTTCGCCAACCGACCGCCGACCAGCGCGCCCAAACCCACTCCGAAAATTAGCCCCAAACCACCCAACCCGGGGCCGCCCCCTCACCGCCGAATGACCGTGGCCACAGCGACACCAGAAGAGGGCTGGGACGCTTACTGGGGGGAAGAGGACAATACAGACCCCGACCAGCCGGCGGGAAATGCTCCCCGCTTGCCCTGAGACGCGTGGCGAGGCAGGCGGTGGGACAGCAACGCGGACCACCTCAACGAAACGACGAAAGCCCCGTAATATTGGCAGCAATTCAACTCTCTGCCGGCAACGGAGCCACCACGGCCGCGGCACTAGTGGACTCGGGGTGCTCAAAAAACCTCATCCACCCCGACCTAGTCGCCAAACTCGACCTCTGCTGCTTCCCCCTCCCCACGCCGCTGGCATTCCACCAGCTGGACGGCTCTACAGCGGGAGGGAAACCAGCCACGCTACAAACCGAGCCGGTCACCCTGCAAATGGGCACTCACACCGAGCGCACATCGTTCGTAGTCACGCACATCGGACGGCCCATTGCAGTCCTGGGGATGCCATGGCTCGCGACAAACAACCCGCGGATCAACTGGGAGACCCGCACCTTCACATTCGGCGACGGCGAGTATCGAGCACCAGTTCCAGCGGGCAGAAGCAACCCCACGGTAGGACGAGCGGAGGCGACCACACAAGACAACGCCGCTACCACAGCAGACCTACCAGAACAATACGCCGACTTCTCCGAGGTCTTCGGAGAGGCAGAAGCTGACCAACTACCCCCCCACCGCAAGACGGATTGCCGGATCGACCTACTGCCCGACGTCCCCTTACCTAGACCAAAGATCTATTCGATGACCCCGAAGGAGATGGCAACCCTCCGGGAGTTCATCGATAAAAACCTAGACAGGGGATTCATAGAGCCAGCATGCTCACCGGTCGGAGCCCCCGTCTTATTCCGGGAGAAGAAAGACGGGACCCTACGGCTCTGCACCGACTACCGGGGCCTAAACGCGGCTTCCCTGTCCAACAAATACCCCTTACCCCTGGTGAAGGACATGCTCGCCCACCTGTCCACGGGCAAAGTCTTTTCCAAATTGGACCTTCGCGAGGCGTACTATCGCATCCGAATCAGGGAGGGGGACGAATGGAAGACGGCGTTTAACTGCCCCCTAGGCGCTTTCCAGTACAAGGTACTGCCCTTCGGACTCGCGGGGGCCCCTGGGGTGTTCATGCAGCTCATCAATGAGGTACTGCATGAACATCTGTTCAAAGGGGTCCTGGTCTACATCGACGACGTCCTTATTTACACAAAAACGCACGAGGAACATGTAACCCTAGTCAGGCAAGTCCTCGACAAGCTCAGAAGGGCGCAGCTCTATGCAAAGCCTACAAAGTGCGAGTTTCACAAAGAGCGCCTAGACTATCTGGGGTACCGAATCTCCGGGGACGGCATCGAAATGGACCCCGCAAAAGTCGAAGCGGTGCTAAACTGGGAGCGGCCCCGCAACAGACGGCAACTACAGAGCTTCCTCGGATTCGTGAATTTCTACAGGTCATTCGCCCGGGGGTTCGCTGAGATAGCCCTCCCCTTAACGGACCTCCTCAAAACCAAAGGGGTGGGGGACACCCGACGCGCCAAGAACCCAGGCACAGTGCTGAATTGGACTCCCACGTGCCAGACCGCATTCGACAAGCTGAAAGCGCTGTTCACTACGGAGCCAATCCTCGCGCACCCGGACCCAGAACGGCCGTTCGTGGTCCAAGCCGACGCCTCAGATTTCTCCCTGGGAGCCATCCTGCTACAGAAAGACCCCACGGGACTCCTGAAACCATGCGCCTACCTGTCAAGGAAGTTCTCCGAGACAGAGAGGCGATGGCACGTCTGGGAGAAAGAAGCCTTCGCGGTGAAATCGGCACTAGAGACATGGCGACACCTACTCGAGGGAGCCACCCAACCATTCGAGGTCTGGACTGACCACCGGAACCTCGAGGCCCTACGAACGCCTAGACGCCTTAGCCCAAAACAGGTCCGATGGGCCCAATTCTTCAGCCGCTTTGATTTCCAGCTGAAGTTCATGCCGGGCAAGAAGAACTTCCTGGCCGACGCCCTCTCCCGGCTGCCCCAAGACGAAGAGCCCGCCCCAGACACCATTGGGACGGTCCTATCCGCCTCGCAACTGGGGATGGCCGTGACCACCCGAAGCGGCGCACGGAGGCAGCTCGACTCTACGGCGCAGCCGACGGCGGGACAACCGGCGACGGAAAGAAGCCAACCGCAACTACCAGGGGGAATGCGCACGGACCTCGCCGCCGCCCTCAAAACCGACCCCTGGTTCCTGGCAAACCCCGACAAGGTAACGATGGCACAAGACCTGGCATGGGGGGAAGGCAGAATCTACGTCCCGGACTCGCAACGCCAGGCGATCTTGCATAGGTCACACGACGCCAAGCAAGCGGGACACTTTGGGTTCCTCAAGACCCTACACCTAACACGGCGTCAATTCTGGTGGCCCGCGCTCAGGCGAGACGTAAAAACCTACGTGGCGTCCTGCCCAACGTGCGCTAGGGCCAAACGGGCACCAGGCAAACCCGCGGGGCTATTGCAACGGGTGGCAGAACCCTCCCGCCCATGGGAGGAAATCTCTATGGATTTTATAGTGGACCTCCCACCCAGCCAGAAGAAAACGGCCATTTGGGTGATGAAGGACTACTTCTCAAAGCAGGCCCACTTCATCCCCTGCACGTCGGTCCCATCCTCACAACAGCTAGCCAAACTCTTCCTCATCCACGTGTACAGGCTACACGGATGTCCCGCACGTGTGGTGACCGACAGGGGCACACAGTTCACCTCCAAATTCTGGCGGGCCTTCCTGAAGCTGACGGGGACCCAACAGGCCCTATCTACGGCTTGGCACCCTCAGACGGACGGAGCCACTGAGGTTCTTAATGCCACCTTAGAGCAATTTATACGATCATATACTAACTACCACCAAGACGACTGGGCTGAACTGCTCCCGTTCGCCGAAGTCGCATACAACAACGCCGTCCACACGAGCACGGGGAAAACTCCGTTCGAAGTAGTCTCGGGGCGCGACTTCGTCCCCATACCGGAGCTACCTCAACCCCCGGAACCCCAGGTGGACGCTAGCGACTGGGGACGGAAGATCGCGGAAGCATGGCCAGTAATCACGGCGGCGCTGAAGGATGCACAGGCTGCCTACAAAGAGCAGGCCGACAAGCACCGGCGCCAACAACCGACGTTCCAGGCGGGGGATATGGCCTATCTATCCACCAAGTTCCTAAAGTCAACCCAACCCTCGAAAAAACTGGGGCCTAAGTACATCGGGCCGTTCCGAGTCACGCAAATAGTGAACCCGGTAGCAATACGCTTGGACCTGCCACACAACCTCCGGAGACTCCACCCGGTGTTCCACACCAGCCTCCTGAAACCGGCAACCACCTCCCGATGGCACCCAAGCACGCCACAGCCCGCACCGGTGATGATCGACGGGCAACACCACTTCGAGATAAGGGACATTCTCGACTCCCGCAAGCAACGAGGAACTCTACACTATCTGGTCAGGTGGAAACACTTCCCCCACCCGGAATGGGTGGCGGCGCACAACGTTAACGCGCCTGACCTGACCAGAGCATTTCACCGGGCATACCCTGACAAACCGCAACCAAGGTCAGCAAAACCAACCCCCCCCCCGCAGGCCCCCCCCCCGCCTCCCGTGCCCCAAGGGAAAGGGCCCCCCCAAGCCCGCGACTTGGGTGGACCTTCCCCCCCCCGGGACTCACTCCCCCCGCCCCGGGCCCACGGGGTGGTGACAAACGTTCGCCAGCACCCTCCCCCCGCCCCCCGGCCGCGGGGGAGTGGCAAGCAAGTCAACAGGGCAACCTGGGGGCAACGCCCAGGAGACACAACAAAGGCGACGCACTTTAAATAAGAAAAAGAAGGGCCCTACCTGGAGCTGAGAAGCACCCGACCAGCCACGCCTCTCTCCTCGCCGAACTGAGCCAAACAAACAGGGTGTGGCTGGAGCATGCGCACGCCAGGTCAGGACCCGAGCATGCGTACCATGGACACACCCTGGGAAGGCACGTGGTAGAGGGAGGAGCAAAGGGAGGGGCGACAACTACTCCGGCGGGAACTTTGAAAAAAAAAAAAAAAAATGTGGCGTTTTGACAGCTCCACGGGGAAAGCCCAGAAAACCGGGGGAGAACACTATTCGAAAAGGGGGCAGTATGTCATGAGTGCCGTTGAGCTAAAGTCATCAGCGCAATGGCACACATGACAATGACAAGGAAATAGGTGAAGGGGTACAAGATAAGTAGCCATCAACCCACAACGACTAACGGCTAACAAACAATAGCTAAACGGATCACGGAGCCACCCAAGCCATCAGCGGCAATACAACGGGGATCGCCCAGCTGAAAGCAATCAGCAGAGGAATGGGAAACCTGATGATGGGCGATCCCGGAAACCCTCACCCACCGGCAGGGCAACGTATTGGACAAAGGGGGGTGACGTGACCGTGAGCGAGGGGGCGCTGACCGGCGCGGGGTATTTAAACCCCGCACCGGCGCGCTCCTGTCACTCTCAGCTTTTTTCTACCAACGCTGTACCTGCCCTGCAAATAAACCAGAGCCTGATCCGCGAACCAGTGTCTGAGTATTATTCAGAGGTAGGCAGCGCATGACATATCCCTGATATTGTTATCCTTCCTATACAGGTCTTCTGTATATTCTTGCCACCTTTTCTTGATCTCTTCTTCTTCTGTTAGGTCCTTGCCATCTTTGTTTTTGATCATACCCATTTTGGCCTGGAATTTACCTCCGATGTTTCTAATTTTCTGGAAGAGGCCTCTTGTCCTTCCTATTCTATTGTCTTCTTCCACTTCCACGCATTGCTTGTTTAAAAATAATTCCTTATCTCTTCTGGCTAACCTCTGGAATTTTGCATTTAATTGGGCACATCTCCCCCTATCGCTGTTGCCTTTTGCTTTCCTTCTTTCTTGGGCTACTTCTAGTGTCTCAGCAGACAGCCATTTTGCCTTCTTGGTTTTCTCTTTCTTTGGGATGTATTTTGTTGCCGCCCCCTGAACAATGTTGCGAACTTCTGTCCATAGTTCTTCCGGAACCCTGTCTACTAAGTCCAGTCCCTTAAATCTATTCTTCACCTCCACTGCATATTCCTTAGGAATATTAGTGAGCTCATATCTAGCTGATCTGTGGGTCTTCCCTAATCTCTTTAGTCTGATCCTAAATTGTGCAAGAAAAAGTTCGTGATCTGAACTACAGTCAGCTCCAGGTCTTTTTTTTACCGACTGTATAGATGTCCACCACCTTTGGCTACAAATGATGTAGTCAATCTGATTTCGGTGTTGTCCATCTGGTGAAGTCTTCTTCAGCATCTGTGGTTGGGGCGTATATTTGGATCACTGTGATGTTAGATGGCTTGCCCTGAATTCGAATTCAGATCATTCTATCGTTTTTTGGATTGTATCCGAGCACTGCTTTAGCCACTTTACTATTAATTAGGAAGGCTACTCCATTTCACCTGTGGTCCTCTTGTCCACAGTAGTAGATCTGGTGGTCATTTGATGTGAGGTGGCCCATTCCAATCCATTTCAGTTCACTGACACCCAAAATGTCTATCTTTAATCTTGACATCTCACCAATAACGACATCCAATTTGCCCTGGTTCATAGATCTTACATTCCAGGTTGCAATGGTGTGTTGATCCTTAGAACATCGGATTCGCCGTTCACCACCAGCACCGTCGGCCGCTAGGCATCCTTTTGGCTTTGAGCTAGCTGCGTCATCACATCTGGGGCTAGTTGAACTCATCCTCTGTTCCTCCCCAGTAGCATTTTGACCATCTTCCGACCTGGGGGTCTCATCTTCTGATGGTATAGCGACATATCTCTGGTTGTACTGATCCATTTAGTTTTCCTGGCAAGAATACTGGGGTGGGTTGCCATTACCTTCCCCAGGGATCGCATTTAGTCTGACCTCTCTGTCATAACCTTCCCGTCTTGGGTGGTCCTGCACGGTTTAGCTCATGGCATCATTGAGGTGCTCAAGCTCCAGCACCACAACAAGGTAACGATCCTTTGCTGAAGCAGTCTTCTATATAGACATGAAAAAACATTTTGATGGCTTTAACAAGCTGACTTATTTAAAACTAGTATGATCTTTAAAGCAGAACCATTCAGACCAGATCAGACTGCTTTAAATATATAGCCTCTGATTTTTTGGGGGCATGTTGTGCTAAATGGATAGCAGTTTCAGATAGTGGAGCATACTGATTTTGCTTGTCGTCTTAGCAGTATTAATATAAAGATTTTGAGTACATCCCAACAAAATGTAATTGAAACCATATATGAGAGATGTCTTTACAATAAAAATGGGTGGGCGGCGGGCCCTCCTGCCTCATCTATTTATTCTGTCCTCCGCCGCAACACACATTATAACTTGTATGTAGATTGAAGTAATTTGTTTCCCAGTTAATGCTAAAGCTTCAGTTTCACTTTGTGGTCAATTACACTGTATAATCAAGTTAATTATATTATATTTACTTAGGATATTGGTCGAATCACAGCACCTCCTAAGCTCAACAGTGCTACAAATGAAGTTAATATTGCCTTCAACAGTACCACTCCTTGTCCAGAAGATAAAAATCTCAACTATTCTTCACTTATTGTGTTTCACTGCAGCAGAGGAACAAATCTGGTAATCATAGTTTTATTTTGCTTGTTGACAAAAGCTTAGAAAAAGGTTTTTGTAAAAGCAGGTTGAGAAAAGGATGAAGAAATCCCTTCCAGACATGGGGCACATCCAAACAGCTGGTTTAACTTGCCTTCCTCCAGTCTGGGAGTTGGCAGAAAGCTTGAGACATAAATGTGCTCTGTTTGCATAGCCAATCTCTACTGTGCTTCATTAATGAGACTGGTGAATGAAGCTGTTTTTAACAGTCTGCTGCCAGGGAAGATAATGTGCAGCAGTTGGTGGTTATCCTGGTGGCAGAGAAGACATCCTTCCATTGCTTTTCTGGTGGAATGAGATTGGGAGTATGGAAGGAGGTGAGTTTTGACAGATGGCTATAGAGTAGTGGGTTTACAGAGTAAGTGGAGGCTTTCTGCTCCTGCTTTACCAGGAAGCCCATACCTATCCTGGGCATCACCTGCACTGCCGGATCCTTGGGGTTTGGGGTAAATCAGACACACAGATCAAGCATAAGGGAGGGTTCTGGTAAAGATGGAGGGGAGAGTCTCTCTTGCTTCATTGGGAAGCCCCTTGTAAGGGTTGCCCACCCCAAGTACTCAGACTCACAAGAAGTTGCTTAAATGAAATCTGATTTATTGAGGGAATTGTGGCAAATACAGAGAAAGCTAAGAATGAGCAAAAGCGTGCGAAATTACAAACTAAATCCCTTCGCTTGAGGAGCGACCCCTCCCTCGCCCGGCCATAGCAGCCGCCCCCTCCCAGGTGCTAGAAACCATTAGCCTCCGCCTGGGAAAGCAACCTTGAATCCATGACCTAACCCAAACACATTCCAATGCAGCAGCCAAGAGATAACACCTCAGTAGAGTGGAATCAGCCACTCGCTCCTGAGAGTAACCCCCTCCAGGGAAATGGCATGCGAGGCGTTACGATGTACCAGGCACATTGAAACGGTGAACATGACACCCCTATCCAATCCATGAATCATTTGTAACATCTTGGAAAGGTGAGCACATATTCTTCCCTCCCAGATCCCTCATTGCCACAAAAAGAATCTGGGAGCACATCAGCCAAAACCAGACAGTAGGAGCTGAACAGATCCCTCCCCTCCTGCATCATTATCAGCCACTAAAGGACCCACATTGCATGGATAGCATGGCTTGTGTTGGGAGAAGATTGAAAACACTATTTCCACATTGGATCATTAAATTCCAAAGTTAGCTGGCCTCAGCTTTGGTGTAGAGATGCATTATGCAGATGCGTCCTTGTAGAACAGTTAGTGAGGCTTGACTTTAGAGGGACATTAAATGTGCTCATAGATATGCAAGGTTCCTTAAATATAAATTAAATTATTCACCCAATACAAAAGTTAATTTTTCTGGTTAGTAGAGTAGAGATAATGTTGCCAACAGAATCCATTATGAGAAGGAAATGTATTTAATTTGCTGCTTTTGCAAGTTATCAAAGCACTTGCTTATTCCACTTTTTAACAGAATGAGAAGTGGGGGTAGAATGAGTTTTGAAGGTTGAGATGGAGTATACAAGTTGTGTACATAACCTGATATCAAATCTCCAAATATCAAATTCTCCAGTACAGGCAAATTAATCTCTTTAATGGTATCTTAGGTTTGTGTATAAGCATGTGATTTGCAAACATACACCTCAGTTCTCTCCAAAAAGTCAGCATGAAGCAACAGAAGTTGGGGCCTGTACTTATTCTTTGCTGTTGTAGAAAGTTTTGAAGCTTGATTACTTCCAGTGTCATCAACCTCAGTCACAGCAGGCAAAGCCAAAGGAATATAAGTAAAAACAGATGGTATTACTTAACTTCAGTGTGTGTTTAACTTTCAGGCATTTAGCTTTCTTATTGAGACATTCTCAAGCTTAACCTTTTATTCCCTTGTTTGTGTGTTGATAACAGGGGAAGCCCAAAATGATAGACAAGTCCGCCTGTGAATATATATTTGAATGGAGCACCCCAGTGGTATGCCCTGATGAAGAGAATGTTTTGGGCTGCTCTGTAATTGATGAACAGTTACGCTATGCTTTCAACCTATCCAGCCTTTCGGGGAAGCCTTATAAGGTGATGGTATTGCTGTGGCTAATAAGGGGAACTGTGTGCTTAGAACAGATACTGTTCTGACATGAAAAAGATGGAGTTGGTCTGTTGCTGAGCCACATGACCACAACTCAGCCATAAAGTATATGCTTTTAGTACCACAATTCAGACTAGTCTGAGAGAAATCAGTAAAAGGGTGGTAGGTTTGCAGCACAGTGGTGAATTTTATATGTGTTAAATTGTATTGTCAATTAAAATGTCTCTCAAGGGATTGAGCTGCATTTCGCATACTTCCTCTTCAAAATATGAGCCATTGAGAATAGTGGTTAAGGTGTTGGACTGGAATCCAGCTGCAGCGTGGAGCTCATTTTGGTCCATGCCGTTATTGTTCAGGCCATCCTACAAAAAAGTTACTTACACAAACAGAAAATGTGAAGGGAGTTCCCCCGTGGGCACCAGTTTGAGTTTCCCTAGGAAAATAGGATATACAGGTAATGTTACCATAATAAAATGTGCTAATAATATAAAGATTTTTTTTTCCTATTAGACATGGGCCTAAAAAATCATGCAAGCATTAGTATACTGCAGTAAAGACGCATTGCCCATTAGTAGATGAATAAATATCACCAAAGGCATTCCTAAAACTGCTTCCACCTATGGAGATGACATTCTGGAACATTGAATTAGTACATAAACGTTTGCCACTTACTTATGATTTATGAATATTCTGGAATGTGCCCCCCCCCCATTGTTCAAAGTAATATTGAGTAACAGCTGTTGTAAATTCTATGTGCACCGTATTCACATGGGTGTTTTGGAAAGTGAGCAGAGCACCCCTCTGAACCTGCTGTTTAAGGCGAACGTCTTCCGGAAGGCCCATCCTGAGACCCTTTCCACATTGTCTTGCATAGTCTGGGGAGGCCCTTGGCATGGCCATATTGAGCCTTTAAGAATATTTAGCATTTTCTCTGATTCCATTTGCAGTTCTTTAATGGTGTACTTTTGGCTGTCAATGCAGGTTTCTTCTGGACACAGGAACTACCATCTTGGGGTGTGTTCAGAAGCAGCAGATGTGCCTCAAGGAAAATGCAAAGATGCTGCAGTATGTCTTATCTCTGGCAATAGTGCTGTCTCATTTGGGAACAAAAAGGAAATAAAATTGGACTACAGACATCAAGATGAAGCTGTTTTCTTGCAGTATAAGGGTGGTGATAAATGTCCTCCAGGTACGGGATTCTAAGAATTGCAGGGGATTTGCCCATTATTTTGAAAGCTACACCACTGCTTGCTTAGACTTTGAGCTCATTAGCTTCTAAGGTTTAAGATAAAGTAACCTTTTTTCCTTAACTTACTCATCCTAAGAATAGTTCCACTGAAAAAATTTAAGGGAGGTGACATCCAAGGCTATCCAGGCTGAATTCGCCCTGAGTGATTTTGAGGTTGAACTTCCTCCAGTGACAGTATACATTAACTTGCATACCATGCCTCTGTTTTAATTTTAACAGGCGAAAAGAAGGAAGGAGGAAGAGATTCATAATACAGGGTGTCTTCATGCATGCATAAATACATGCAGCTTGAAGATTTATCCCGTAACAGTTGTAAGATGCTGTTTTTAGGCTTGCAACTTGTTCCTGTTCGTATGATGTCTTTTTGAGAGAGAGCTGACATGCAGAAGCATTCCAGGTGAAAGTGGCAGAGAGTGATGATCCTTGGGAGCATCTCAGTTCATTGTAAAATAAGCCTTTTACAGAAACATTATGGCTGGTAACAGCAATTACATAAATTATTATTTGGAACTTGGCCTTTCTTAATTCTGGGTGCCACTGACAATCCACCTCTGTACTAAGCTTTTGCTCATGAAATATTTATATATTTCACTATTTATATTTCATAGGTATTGCCCATTAAATATTTTACCGTGCTCTTCTTTTACTTACAGTGACTGAAATGGGCGAGCTTTGTGTCTTCCCTTTCCAGTACAATGGTAAAAGTTATGACAAGTGCGTTACGGAGGGACATGAGCGTCCATGGTGTGCCACAACTGATAACTTTGGGAGAGACAAAAAGTGGGGATTCTGTGTAAATGGTTAGTAAGGGGATCAAACTCTGCTGCACTAGGTGATGCGTTAAGTTGCACAGCTGTACTGTATAGTGATGGAACATATGGTTACTTGAGATAAAACAACAGCTGCTAAAAAGAAAACCCAATCAGGATAATTTGTATTGTAGCACTTAATGTGCTATTACATAGAAACACTAAAAACAGTCACGTGCTCTAAATTAGAGTGAATACAGATGATAACTATAACAGTGTTTGCATTTGGATAGCATGTCTTTATCAATAGTTGGGAGTCATTCACATAGAACTGCCCATTAACTCAGCCTGCTGGTGAATAACCATGACTGGCCTTACTGGCCTGGGCCAGGCAAAATATAAACCACATGCAGGTTAAACTAAATGGTGTTCTTTATAGTGTAGCTTGTCTTTCAGAAAGGCATTGTCAAAGTTTGACAGCAAATGCCCTTCTTACAGTAACTAACCACCTACCACTAGTCCTTTGTGTTTTCTTGAAGAAGAAGAAGAAAATGTGACTGAATTTTAAGGTTGGGAATTCTAAATGCACTTGAATATTGATGCCCTCCAAATCAACAAGGCTTAGTTTATTTTAAATAGATTTTAAGATGGGGATTTTATAGGAAATATATACTGTTACTTTGCATTCTGAAACCTCCCTCCTCCTCTTTCCCAAATTCCGTCTGTCCCTTTGGGCCTCCTACAGTAATTTTCCCCCTGCCCCTCTGGTGCTGCCACTGGTCTTCATAAACTCTGCTGTATTTACTGTAAATTTCAAATTCCCTTTTATATTTTCATTTGTTTATGTTGTTCACCCTCTCTTAATTTAAGAGACTTCACAAGGTGGTTGTTGTTTTTGGGGTAGAATAAGGGAAATAACATCCCATTTACATTACCTTGTTTCTAAATGAAAAGCAAGATATAAATGTATAAATAAAATTTGGCTTTCTCAATCATTACTAATTTAGACTCCCTTCTTAAACAGATTTATGAGAGAGTTAGAATAACTTCCTTGTAACTAGGTAATAAAGCACTAGTGGTGAGAAAATTTTGATCCTCCCTCTTCCCTGGCCAGCCACCAAAGTGCTAAAATGCATCTTGTGAATTATATGAGCAAGCAGACCAGTTCTGCTTTGTGTGTGAGTGATATTTTTGTAGGCTCGCTTGTGAGACTGATGAGCAGTTTCCTTTCCCCTTTTTCATGCTTCTGAAAAGGGTTCTACTGAGCTCAAAAGAAGCTTGCTTATTTTGTCCAATGTGGAAAAGTCCAATTCAGATATCACCGGAGCAGCTTTTTAGTTGTACGTATGTGCACTTCAAGATTGACATGGATATTGTGATAGCTGGGCCCTACTCCTTTTGAACTGGAGTATTCCAGCTCTGATCACTAACTGGGGATAGCTGATATGCCTAGACTTACACAGTTTTCCCCACATATAACATTGCTGAATCATTGTACCCAGCCTGGACCATATGACCTTTAGGAAATAGGAAATAGAATGCTTTATTGGCCAAGTATGATTAGACATACAAGGAATTTGACTTTGGTGCAAGAACTCTCAATATATTTACATAACATCAGAAAATAAACAATAATAAAGTAGTAATGTTATTTACTAAAACTACAATAAAAAAAAGAATTAAAGGAAAGAAATACTATGACTATTAACTAACACACACTTATATTTAAAGGGAGAATTAAGGAGCAATATACTTTAGAAGGCAAAGATAGACACAGCTAACTTTATTTATTGTTACAACTTTGCTACAGAAGTTAATCTGTGGATTTACAGTTGCTTATAAACTTTTGTTCATACTTTGCAGCAGCTGGACAACGTGAATCTACTATTATTTTCAAGTGTGATGAAAATGCTAATAATGGAAGTCCTCAGCTCTTGAGCGAGACCCTTGGCTGTGCTGTCACATTTGAATGGAAGACACAACTTCTGTGTCCTCCAAGGAAAATGGAATGCAAGTTTATTCAGAAGCACAAGACCTATGATTTGAGAATACTTTCCTCGCTCACAGGCTCATGGGTCTTTGAAGACAAGGACAGCTTGTGAGTATGCTTTGGAATTCTAATGGAAATCATCTTACCAGTTTGTTATTCATTGCTAGTGTAGCTAAAAATTCTTCCAAGGGTGTATCTTGCAATTCAGGCAAGGTTGCCTATGTCTCAGGGAAGTGGCTAAGACTAGACAATGCTTAAGTCAAGTTTTGTAGTCCTGTGTTTTCAGTCAAGGAACTGACTGAAGGAAGATGTACTTCAGGGGAAATGAAGGAAGCTTACCAATTAAAACAGGGTACACATTTGCTAGAAATACTTTATCACTCAGCTCGCTCTGTTGAATAACCTAGGATCATTGGAAAACTGTGTTTATATTGAATATCACTCAAGAAATTGCCGGGTGGGGAAAAATTCTGAAAAATATCTTTGAAGATTACAGAAGGATTTTGGGGAAAGTCTTTCAGTCAAGCTACCTTACATAAATTGGTTGTCATAGTTAGACAACATACCACAATTATTGTTCTATAGAGCATTTCATGTTCTTGGAAATTAAAAGAATGTAAGATGGTTCTTCGTATTGAGGTCCTGTATTGTGTGTATATGTATTCACAGTAGTCTGTGGGAGCAAAATTCAAATTTCTGAGCACCTTTGTTTTTATCTCAAAGAAAAATAGCCTTCAAAATGTATGACTTATGCCTGCTGAAATCTCAAAGCCAGAGAAGCTGACAGATCAATTTTCTAGAACCAAGGATACCAGATAAACCTAGTATAAATTATGCAAAATATATAAATTATGCAAAATGAAAACATTTGTGCAAGTTTCTTTGAGTTACATAGTTGACACAGATTCAGATTTTCTTGCAGTGGGATCTAAACTTCAGCGTCCAAGAGTATACATGCCCCAGGAACCTTTTTGTTTTCCTGTTTCCTTTTTCAAAAAAAAACGTTTGGCTGAAAGATAGAGTATTGATGCTTCAAGTAATTATTAAACTGACATGACGTCTGCTGAAATTACCCTATTGAATGCCTCTTTTCCCTCTTGGATTTAGTTACTACATGAACCTTTGTCAGAGAGTCCATGAAGGTCCCACAGGCTGTCCTGACAGGGCAAGTGTTTGCCGAAAAAATCAGAACGGTGCTGTCCAGGTTCTGGGATTAGTTCATACGCAGAAACTTAATGTTACAGGTGTGTCTGTCTGTCTGTCTAGTGTCCCTTCTATTTTGTGTGGGAGGAGGTGAGGATTGCAGTGAAATAATTTAAGTGGTTTTAGTAACTATTTCATTAAAAGAGGAGAGTGCATTTGCCGAACTTGCATATTAGCCTTGTTTTTGTTAACATACTATGTTTATTTATTATTTATCTTGCACCATTTTGTACTGCCTCTTCAAACAGATATGGGTGGTGTACAGTAAAATTGTGATAAAACACAACATCTACTAAGTTGATCGTTACCACATAACCCTCATTAAAATATGACTAAAGCTTAATTAAAAACATAATTGTCAGCCTTGTGAGGTAGATCAGACAGGAAAGACAGACAGATGAGCGAATTCTACTTTACTGTAAGGTTATATTAACAGAATCTTGCAAGTCTGAAAGTTCGTTTCTCCCCCCTTTGCCTTTACAGCCCAAGAAACTAGGGAGGGTCCCTTCTGAGCCTCTCGCCCCACCCATATTCCTGCTGCAGGCTCAAGACCATTGCCTTGGCTGTGTCTTTCCTCCCTGTCTCCCAAGGTCGTTCCTACATACCATTACATAATTGGACAAACCTCCCAGTGTTCATTTGCTAGGAGCCAAATGCTCATTGAAAATATAAGTTTTTCAGTGTCATCCAGGATGCCAGAAATGAAGGCACTGAGTGTACCTTTGGGGACAGAATGTTTCACCAAGTGGAAGGAACCGTAGAGAAGGTCTGCTTTCTAGTCTGTGTCCGTGTCCTTTGCAGGGAAGGGAGCTTAAGGAGATACTCCGTAGATGTCTGTAGAGGATGAGCAATATTAGGTAAGGGGGTCCCTTATGTAACCTGGTGCCACTCCTTAAATAGTTTTATGGTGATAACCATCATTTAGCATTAGGCCTGGAAGCAACTGCAAACTATGTGCTGATCTGCAACAGTAGGTTCCGCCCTGAGTTACGCTTAGTTTTAGTTTTGTTTTCTAATTTCATTAGGGTCACATAAGCTACGGATGCATCGAAAAAAATCCTAATGCTAATCCTTAATATCCATTAGTTCAATGCAATTCCACTTGAATAAAGTGGTGTTCTACTAGAAAGAGCTCTGTAGATGGATTTTGCTCCCTTCCCAATATAAAGGACCCTCCTGGTGCTCAGCACTTGTGTGGCTCAGCTGTTCATCAAAATTCAAACAGTTGCTGGAACAAAATATTTTTACTTTTGTGGAAGTATTAATATCAATCTATGACATCTAAATATGGAGGTATACTAAATATATCCATTTTGTTTGTTGTTTATTCGTTCAGTCGCTTCCGACTTTTTGTGACTTCATATGTCCCCGCTAAAATATTGGCCTTTGAAGATATAACCAGTCGTTTTTAATGGAGGAAATGTTACTATTGTAATGCCAAGTCATAAAGAATTTTAATGGAAAAACTCACAAATAGTGGCTAGTTAAATTCATTTGGTGGGCTTCACAGCATTGCTTTGGATTCAAAAGTCTCATTTTGCTATTAATTTACAAGACCTGGTGCTTTATTTCAGGCGACAAAGTTCTTGTCAGCTACTCCAATGGTCATGAATGTCCACAGAAGAACAAAAAGGCAACAACAGTCATAGAGCTGAAATGTGGAAAAACTGTTGGGTTGCCAAGATTCAATAGGTAAGTATGTAGATTATTTGGTCTTTATGGCATAACAAAGGTCACCTCAACTATTACGTTGAGGTATGTATTATGTATATGGCATCATTCATGCCTTAGGGAAACTTTCTCCAATCTAGGGCGTTCTGTATATTTCCATAATTCCTAACCGACCACAATATGGGCATGCAAATAAAGTCAATAAAATGAATAAATGAGTGAGTGAGTGAATGTTGAGAAAGAGTATCATGTGGGGTGGAGGAGTGAGCTACACTAAAAATTACTTTGTGGCTATGAAACTTTGTGGTGTAGGCTTCTGCAGCACTCACAAAATTAGACAGTAGAAATAAAATAATTTTTATGCTAACAGTACTAATAAAAATGGAATCTATTTTGATTATAAAGGATTTAGGAGGAGATGTATAAAGTGTTTCATTTTTCTGTTTGATTATTAGTTTATTTTTTGTTTATAGCCCACTTTTATATGAATCAAAGCAAAATTTAATAAAGTCACTCAGTATTGAGGCATAGGAAATTGACCAGTTACATTACATCTGACTTCCACTTTTGTAGCCTCTCAGTCTCCCAGGATTGTTCTACCAAAAATCGGAGTTCCAGTGCCCCATCTGTTTGGGGGGTGGAAAGGAAAAGAAGTAAGATTTATTAAGTTTTCTAATAGGCTACACATACCAGAGATTGCAAAAACCACAAAACCAGAAATACCAAGGAACATCAAGTGGAGTGGGTGACAGAAAGACTTGCCTACTTGCCACAAATAATATATATAAAAAAATCTCCTTTAGTTACCAAGATGTTTCCCATCTCTATACTTACAGATCAGTAATAAATACTAATTTTATATTGATAGTTCTTGAAACCTTTATACATACATATATGTTCCTTACTTGATACAGATTTCTCTCTTGAAAGCATGTCATTTATGTGTCAGAGTTGCTTTGTTGAATAGAGGCATCTGTGTTACTTCTTCCATGTTAAATAAAAGCCACCACAGACTTTTTGTTTTTTAATCAATAGAGGAAGCTACAATATTGAAAAGAACCTTGGAATCCTAGTGCCTTCCACTGATGCAAAAAGGTTTTTTTAAATACTCTTACTAAAAAACAACAATAATAAAATTCTGTTTGTTTTTTTTCAAAAGTAACCATTTACAAAATGTTCCAGCCTACTTTTGGTCCTAATTCTTCCATTTTTAGAGTGTGAATCTTGGCATCTGCTGAAAGCTAGCTGCAGACCTTGAGCTGATTGATATATGTACACATGCACAACCACACATATACATCTTCCTCATACAATAATTCTGTGTTCTCACACTAAACTATTCTGCTTAGATGGTTATGAGGCACTGCAGAAGAAATGAGAGAGAAGGTGTGTTGGGTTTTTCTCCCCTTTTTGTTGACAGCATGCCTATTTTAAGGTCAAATTCTCTAAAGGTTTACATTGGATTACTAAATAAAACCATCTCTTCTAAATGGGTGATTTATAAACCTTTGCCTCTTAGAGAAGTTTTAAAGTAATTCTTTAAAAACTGAAACTCACTACATAATTGCAGTCTGATTTACACAGCAGAATTTTTTTTGGGGTTTAAACTTTTTATTGAATAAGCACAATTGGCTAGGTTCACAGAGCACATCAAGTTATGAACTTGAATGACCAGAATGGGATCACAGAATACAGGTCATAATGCGTGTTTGATTTGAGCTTAGTGAAATGTGTACATCTAACCATCGCATCCATACAGTAGTAAAGTAAAAGGTAACTTTCATTTCTCTGTCATTTAGTCTTTATTGTCATACCATGTCTGCTTCTGCTGGTCAGTGTTAACTTCCCAAATGCTTCCTCTTAGGACTGATGAAGAGAATTGCGCCTATTATATTACCTGGGAAACTCGGGCTGCTTGTGCTGTGAAACCTCAAGAGGTAAAGATCGAGAATGGCACAGTTACAAATCCAGAAACAGGGAAGAATTTCAGTTTGGGTAATATTTATTACAAGTAAGTAATTTTTTTCATACTTTTAAGAATGTGGTAGATTTTAAAAGACCAGGAGAAGACTCCTAATAAGCAGCCTTCTAGTTGCCACTTGATAAACTGTTAGATGATCTGAAACTGAGCAAAATGTCTATCTACCACTTCCAGCAATGTGAAATTTCAGGTGACAACCATCAATCTGGATTGATTTTTGTTTTTTTAAGTGATGCAGTAACTTTTAACACTGGGTGGAGGTGCTGACGTCTTTCTAAGAAGGGTCATTTAAGAATTAAAGATTGGTAGATGGTGTGTTTTCTTAAGGAATTAACTAATTTTGCATGCGTATGTTGGCTTGTCCATGTGAGTTAAATAGATGATTCTACTCTTACATAGTTAAGCTCTGATTTGTGTGTATGTATTGAAAAGAAACTCCATTTTTTTTTGCAGAGACATACATCTTAATTTGTTGGATTTTTTTAAAAAGGCTATCTTAGTGCCATATAAATCCATAGAACAACTTCTGGAATAAATTCTGCTCCAGCAGACATAGTAGCAAAGTGCATATATGTGGTGGATTCTTTGATCTTTAGGAAAGTATTTGCTGTAGATATATTATAAAGATATGATAGATACATCATTTTTAAACAATTTATCCCCATCATTAAAAGTAAAAAATAATTCTAGAATGAAGGCTATTTAGGCAAGATACGATTCCTTCAAACCTACCGTATATTCTTGTGCATTGTACCTTGTATGTAAATGGTTTTCATAAATCATAGTGAAGATGAGTATAGCATTAAGCAGTGAAAATATGACCAACTTTCCAGTATGCCTCTTTGAGGAATTGTAGATTAGTTGGAAACAGGTGAGGATTATCTATCTATCTATCTATCTGTCTGTCTGTCTGTCTGTCTGTCTGTCTATCTATCTATCTATCTATCTATCTATCTATCTATCTATCTATCTATCTATCTATCTATCTATCTCTCTATCTCTCTCTCTATCTCTCTCTCTATCTCTCTCTCTATCTCTCTATCTCTCTATCTATCAAATTTGTCACCTGCCATCTCCTCTGACCGGAGGGACTCTATAGAATCCCTTGCTAGATGGAACTAGAGTTGTAATTTTAGGTGGATTAAAGCAGACTCTCTTGAAAAGAGAATTCTAATAATTAGCTAAGTGAGAAGAGGTGCTTCCAAAGTTTTTCATCTTACTCTGGTTATATCTGTATCATTACTTTGTATATCTGTTGTATTATGTATGTTTATGTTTATTTTAAATACTTGGTTTCAGGTTATACAGTGCCTCGGGAGATATCAGAACAAATGGTGACAGGTACATTTATGAGATTCAGCTTTCTGCTATCACCGATTCACAGCATACAGAATGTATGGGAGCTAACATATGTCAAGTTAAAATATCAGATACACGTTTTCGTAGAATTGGATCATCAAAAAATGCTCACTATTACATTCAAGGTAAGTATTGACTTGCTTGTAATGATAACAACCTGGGTTATGTGCAGAACAGAAATCCAAAACAAACAGACTGCATTGGCAGTTCTGCTGAACTATTCCAGATGGGCCAGAGTTCACTAAAAATAAAACCTAGAATGTTTCGCTTGTTCCTGGTTTCTACTGAAGCAAAATCCAGAGTGATTCAGAGTAATTTTTATTTCATTATTTATTTATTAAACAAGTTTATAAGGCCGCCCAACTCTCAAATGGTGACTGATTTTACTGGATGAGTAGGGCAAGTCTGTGCTGTGTCTCTCCACCACCACCACCCTGCCCCTCTTCTGCTAATATACCAGCACAGTTGGTACTGCTGGAGACATTGGAGAGAGGTCTGTTCTTTAGAAAGGCTGAAATACAACTACTTTGACTGAGCAAGGTTTTCCTGTACCATGCTGAGAATTTTGCTATTTTTTCCAGTTTCACAAGGTTTTGGGGGGGGAGGGGTGCCTTTGAGTCAGTCTTCTAGTGACTGCCTGGACAAGTCCCTGCAGTTTTCTTGGCAAGGTTTTTTGGAAGTGGTTTGCCCTTGTCTTCTTCCTAGGGCTGAGAGAGGAGGACTGGCCCAGGGTCACCCAGCTGGCTTTATGCCTAAGGCAGGACTAGAATTCACGGTCTCCTGGTTTCTAGCCTGGTGTCTTAACCACTATACCTAACTGGCTCTCTCAAGTGTATGCATGAATTTTTAGAAGTGTATACTGTCAATTAAGCTGTCTACAAGTGATCTGATCTTTTTTTTTTTCTTTAAAATTGGGAGATCATTCTAAGCCTTTACTCTCTCTTCAAATAGTTTGTCTTATCATTGCAGTTGATGTGGTCATTTTCAAGCAGAGAAGTAAAATAATTGATAGTAAGTTGGGCCTGCAACTTTCAAACTGCCCATCCAACATAGCCTTTGGGAGTTGTAGTTCTAATGCATTTGAAGAACCTCATATTCTGAAAGGCCAGCTTCGGTAATATTGATTAGATTAGTTGTCTTGATCCAAACAGCTGCAGTAACTTAACAGTGAATATAATTAACAATCAACAATTGGTTGTGAAAACATTTCTTTTCTTCCTTTGCAGATGATGTTTTGGATCTTGTGTTCTTCTCTGACTCCAGATGTGGCAGAGATCTCAAAAAGTCTGTCTCCTCAACTATTTTCTTCCACTGTGATAAGGATGCCGAAGAAGGCCTCCCAGAATTTCTTCATGAGTCAATGGACTGCCAGTACTTATTCACCTGGTACACCTCAGCAGTCTGCCAGTTGATGTAAGTAAATCTCACGAGAATAATTCTTGTTAATTCTTACCCCACAGAATAGCAGAAGGCTTGCTAATCAGTAGAGGCTATATATACTATATTTACCCAAAATGAAGATGATCCTGAATTTAAGATGCCACCTTCCAAAGTAGAGTAGACTTTCCTGTATTTTCTACTTGTGATTCTTACAGCATGTCTTGTTTTTCTGTTTTTTAATTGTAAGCTGCCCAGAGTCATTCTGGAGTCTGGCAGTCTCTAAGTCTGAATAAATAAATAGATGACAAAAGTTCTATGTGGCGCATGCTGTCTCAACCATGGATTGTCAGTGCTAACTGGAACTAATCCTGGAAATTCCTTTCCTCCCCCCAAATTTTTTGTGTGTGGATGTGTATGATATATAGATATAGATATATGTAGGTTTAAAGTGATAAAAAAAGACAAAAATATTAGTGGGTTTTGAGCAGAACATAATAATCTTTGCTGACTAAACTTGTCTAGAAGTTTACTTCAGACTACAGCTTCTTCTGGACAAGTTTAGTCTAGATCAGGGATTATATTCAGCTACAAATCTAATGAGAGAAATTCAACCCTATGAAAACAGGTTGAATCTCCTTCCCCAAACCACAATATTATCTGAACGGAATTTCAATTTCAATTCAATATTCATCCATACCCAATCCATTGCCGAGTTCAGCAATTCAAATGTTCTGTTATTTAACTTGAAGGATTGATGTAATGGATGTTGCATTTTCCGGTGGTTTGACCGGAATGTGAAGATTATGAAGAATAAAGTGGAATATAACATACATAACATGAATTCAAAGTTACCACTCAAAGTTGTGTCTATAGCACAACCATAGCATCCTCTTGGACCTAGAACATTGAATAGATAGCTGACTGTAGCTCTGCTGAAGAGCTATCTATCTACTTTGGAAGGTGGAAAATTAGCTTGTCTGGTTGGAAGTTGGTTCATCTGCTCTGAAATGGGAGGATTTAAATAATTATTTTTTTGAAAAGTACTTATTTATAATTATAGCTCATCCCATTTCCAGGAATGTATTTGAACATGGTTGTTAATCATTTCCAAATACAGCCTTCATCACATGTTTCAAAACAGGGTAATTTGGCAAAGTTTATTGGACATCATTGAATCAAATTAGTTAAAGGTTGGCAAGTACCATTTATGAACCGAGTCCAGAGAAATACAATAGAAATATGTACTCAAAGTGGGGCTGACTTGTCTCTTTCTCACTGTTGTCTCCTCTTCTCTACACTAAATCTTTCAAAAGGTCAAGGAGACCCATTCTAGTGGGCAGGAAGGGCTCCAACAGAATAGACGGCATTAGCAATATTTGGAGGGATGCTTTTGCAGAGCAGATGGTACCTTTTGGATCCAAACTCCTGTTTCTTTAATCATTTGCAGAAGCTCTGAAACAACAAATGATAGAACATATGTGCAAGATTTTCCTAAAGGCCTTTCAGGAAGAAGCCAAGCAGTTGGTGCACTACTGAGTTTACTCCTTGTGATTCTTACAGCGTGTCTTGTGATCCTGTTACTTTACAAAAAAGAAAGAAGGTAGGACAGAAGAGTATGTGCAGGTTTTTTGGTTTTGTCATGTTTTCCCAAAATGTTGTTTTGGAAACCTTTTAAAGTCAGAAGGCTTGGAGTATCATGCATTGAGAACAGCATGGCCAACACCCATAAAACTGCTAGAACTGTTTCTTCTTTAAACAGATTGGCATTCTTATAGGATAGTAGCAGCACACGACAAACAGTAGTGTCCCAATATTCTGATATTAGAGCGCACCTGTTCCTGGAGGTACTTTCTTATCAAGCACGAATGTTTTTGAGGGAGGTAATGTCTAGAGCAGGGTTTCTTAACCAGGGTTCCATGGAACTCTAGGGTTCCACGAGAGGTCACCAGGTGTTCCCTGGGAGATCACGATTTATTTTAAAAAATATTTCAAATTTGGGCAACTTCACATTCAAGAGGTAAGTTTCATTCTTTATTTTCTGTTTAAGAACACTGATAATGCATAGATACAGGCCTACCCATGAAACGAATATAATAATTTTGTAACTTGTGACCTGTATTTGAGCCTGAATGTGCAGGGGTTCCTTGAGGCCTGGAAAATATTTCAAGGTTTCCTCCAGGGTCAAAAGGTTGAGAAAGGCTAGTCTAGAGGCATCTTTATATAGAGAAAGACTGGTCTAGAGGCATCTGGAAATTGCTATTGATGTCAAAGCTTTGCTACTACTATCACCCTGTTCCCACTTTTGTTCTCCACTGTGACCAAACTGCCTCCTGCCTCTAGTCTGCTATCAGAGCCCTCTTCAAAACCAGCAGTGTTGTTCCTTGACCTGTGTGCTTGCTTCCTTTCTTTTCCAGTGTGCTACCCCACCTTCCAAGTTTCATTTACAACCTGATACGGCTTGTTGCATTGCAAAGATACCCAAACTTATAGATAAGTCATCTCAGAATATAAAGTGTGTAACATTAACTTTTTATTTTGTAGAGAAACTGTGAAGCAGAAGATAGTCAACTGCTGTCGGAGATCATCAAATGTTTCTTATAAGTATACTAAGGTATTTCATATTCTGTATATAAGTGCATCAAATAATTTTCTGCTTATAGCTCTGTATTTTAGTCATATGTCTGTACTGTGTGCAGGGCTACATGCTGTTTAAAATCAATGCTGCTTAATTACACATAAGCATGAAGTATAAATAACTGGATGAACTTTACCAAATTAAAAAAAGACCACTATACATTCACTAAATGTTATTTCTTGTAGCTTTCAGTTGAGATTCTCTGCTGCGGGCCAGTATTTGGAAAGATTATATGAAAATATTTCCATATGTCTGAAGCTTCATGTTTGAACAGTCTGGGGAAAATACTGAAAGCATGGCTGTGTGTCATGTAAAGGAAGCATTTTTTTTTCAAAGGAGTAAGTGCTAAATGGAGAAGCAGGCAGACTTTGTCAAGAAGAAGCATAGAAGCTTATAGTATATGTCTCTAGAACACATTTTTGGAACTGGTGGCCCTCAGGATATTGCTGAACTACAAATATGAGCCCTCATATCAGTGTCCATGCTGGGTTCTTAGAAGGTATAGTTAGCAATACCCGGAAGGCCACAGCTTTCCAATCCTGCCTGTAGAAAAGAAACTTCTTTCTGTAGGAAAAGAAGCTGCCTTGTATTTAATTAAACACAGTGGTGCCTAAAAGTTTGTGAACCCTTTTGAATTTTCAATATTTCTGCAGAACAGATCATGTTTTAGATTATATTTATGCAAAAATATTGAAAATTGAAAAGGGTTCACAGACTTTTAAGCACCACTGAAGTGGTCCATATAGCTCTGTGTTCTTTGCTCAGTGGTCCATATAACCCCAGTGGACACTTTCCAAGGCTTCAGCAAAGGTTTTCCCATTGTTTGTCCCTGATTCTATCTCTTGTAAAAGAATTGAACCTGCTACTTTTTGCGTACAAAACATGTATTCTCCTGCTGAGCTATAGTTCTCCTCCAAAATCAGATGTATCTTGGTTTTCAGTAAACTAAATGGTTATGGGAAAGTTTTGTTTTTTTAAATACCAATCACTACTTGTGTGTCCTTGGACTTCACAGATAAATACTGAAGAAGTAACAGAGAATGAAACAGAATGGCTCATGGAAGAAGTAGCTGCACCAAATCACAGTTCAGGAAATGAAGCACACATAAATGGCCACATAACACGAAAAGCGGTCATGTCAGATACCCTTATGTCCCTTCGGGTGGATGACATGGACAGTGAGGATGAAGTTCTGACAATACCAGAGGTGAAGATTCATTCAGCAAGAGATGTTGATTCAAGAGGCTTGAGAAGCACTAGTAGGCCTTATCATAACAAAGCTCATAGCCTTTCAAGCAGTGGTAAAACTGGTCTGCCTAATGGAAGGAAGAATAGCAAAACCAGCCCTGCTTTTGGTCAAGAAGATCTACAGAACTCCATGAACACTGCATCATTCCATGATGATAGTGATGAGGACTTGTTGAACGTTTAACCTGCAATTGTGCCTAATCAAAATTCCATGTGTGTATATATATATATTAAATATATTAAGGTGGGACAGCAAAACACTTCCAACCAAAAATGAAGACTTTAGCTGCAGATGCCTTTTGCAAGGGATTGTTTCAAGGGGAAGGGAGGAAGGTCAGTCTTAGCGGTTTAAAGTGATCAGTGATGGCTGGGTTTCTAGCATTCAGTGAATGAAGTAAAAGTAATTCTCTTCCTTAGCCAGAACTCTCACACGTACCCCTTGGGAAGGTTTTAGAGACTGTATAATATTTTACAATGATGGGCTCAAATCTAAATGAACTCTCTTCCGCTTCATTGTGAGACTTGCATTTTAACACTCTTTATATTTATTGCTCTCACTACTCAGGTTCACCCAAAAAATAACTATAGGCAAAGTGTTCTTCCTGCAGGCAGGGTATTTTCTTCTATAGATTCACCCATCTCATGCTAGCTGGGTTGCTTTGGTGTTCATCTTGGAGCTGGTCTGTATCTTGAATTTGCCTGTATATTTGATTTCTGTAATCTTATTCTGTTAAAATAATTTGTTTTGATTTGAAGGATGTTTTAGCTGGGAGGTATAAAATCTTATAGCTTTAGTCTTGAGCAGTGGCTGTCCTTTGCATGATACATCTGTTTTTGGTACCAATCATATAATGTCTTTAATCAGTGTTTACAAAACTGTTGGTATAGCAACCCAGTGCTATCCTTCAACATTAGCTGGGCAAAAAAAAAAGAAAAGAAATAGAGTATGCCCTTTCCCAAAGACCTTTTCAGGTTAGATACTAATGCTTGTAGCTTTTTCTGTCCAATTGTTGTTGTGATGAGAAAAACATACCTTTCTGAAATGCTATCCCTCATCAGAAGCTTAAAGAATTTTTTTCCTTGGGAAATTACCAACTAATTCCAGGCCAAACTAGAGTATCAGCTTTATTGCCCTGCAAAATTTTAAAGCTGCTTTAAAGCCACAGGCCTGCAAAACTTTGATTTCACAGGGGCACATTAATGTTTTGGTACTAGGTACATATCCTATGAAAGGTAAAACCCCTTGGATATCATCACTAAACTCCTTGATCATTGTTACATGCTGCAACAATTAACAAGGGGAAGATGGAACAAGTTCTCCTTGCAGCATTCAGCATCTTAGTACTTTTAAGAGGCTCATGGGCAACAATGAGTTTCTAGAGACAGTGTACCAGTATTTAGGCTGGCCAGAGGTTCTTCCTTCATTCCTTCTTTCTAACTTGTCCTATTCACTCTGGAGTTCCTTAAGGTTGGCTTCTACTTGGGACCTGGATTTGATGTAACAAAGCGTTTAAAGAATTTCAATAAATAAAAGCTAAATTATGTTTCTGTAGGAATCTGTGTAGTACATTTTTTTTCATAAATTTGCATGCCTGTATATTGGGTTTCCGAGCAAGCAAGGGCCAAATCTTTACAAAGTCATTATAATTCAGAATTTAAATAACTTACAAAATGCTGATGATGAACCATGATGTTAAAATGAGTGATAGATATTATGAAAAGGTTAATTTCAAATACTGATCTGGCAGAGTCGTTGGGAGGCGGGCAGCATACAAGTTTAATAAGTAAATGAAATGCTGACATACTCAGAAGTTATACGAAGGGTGCTGAGGTAGATCTTAAAGATAGTTTTGCAAAAATAGTTTTGCAAGGGCAGAACTACAACTGTAAGGGGCTGCTGAAGCTATTACAGAAATGGAAATTTGCAGGTCAGTCATGCAATACTCATTACAGTTTTAGCTTTTAAAACTGCAAAGCTGCCTTCTAAATCTAAGTATAGTTTAGGGTTACCATAGGTCTAATGCAGAGATGGATTTTTAAAAACAGCATGCTTCCGGCATGCATTATGGTAAGCTTTTTTTATTGAGCAGTGCTCAATTAGCTGGAAGCCTCAGGAAAGAGGAATTGACCACCATTGTAATTTGTATCCTACCTATCTTTCTAGAGTACGTGGTAATTGCACCACGTTACCTATGGTTTACTCAACCTAATTGCTGGTGTTCATGCAACCCACTGAACTGTAAACTAACCATAATGGCCTGGTTTGCGCAGTGCACTGAACCACAGATTGAGCAATTGGACCATGTAGTACTAGATACGGAATTCCAGAAAGTCTTTGGGAGGGCTTGGGTGTGCATATAGCACAAATCTTTCAACGAAATGTATCTTTCTGTGATTGTTCTGCAGCCATGGACAGAGAAAAATCAGTTGCTTTTTAAGGAATTGCAAACTGGTGCTATGTTTGTTCCCCTGCATGTTCCAAGTCATCTTTTTGGGAAGTGAATCCACAGTTGTTGTTTATTCATTTAGTTGCTTCTGACTCTTCGTGACTTCATGGACCAGCCCACGCCAGAGCTTCCTGTCGGTCGTCAACACCCCCAGGGACAAATCCATCACCTCTAGAATACCATCCATCCATCTTGCCCTTGGTCGGCCCCTCTTCCTTTTGCCCTCCACTCTCCCTAGCATCAGCATCTTTGCCAGGGTGTCCTGTCTTCTCATTATGTGGCCAAAGTATTTCAGTTTTGCCTTTAATATCGTTCCCTCAACTGAGCAGTCTGGCTTTATTTCCTGGAGGATGGACTGGTTTGATCTTCTGGCAGTCCAAGGCACTCGCAGAATTTTCCTCCAACACCACAGTTCAAAAGCATCTATCTTCCTTCTCTCAGCCTTCCTTATGGTCCAGCTCTCACAGACATATGTTACTACGGGGAACACCATTGCTTTAACTATGCGGACCTTTGTTGTCAGTGTGATGTCTCTGCTCTTAACTATTTTATCGAGATTTGTCATTGCTCTTCTCCCAAGGATTAAGCGTCTTCTGATTTCCTGACTGCAGTCAGCATCTGCAGTAATCTTCGCACCTAGAAATACAAAGTCTTTCACTGCTTCTACATTTTCTCCCTCTATTTGCCAGTTATCAATCAAGCTGGTTGCCATAATCTTGGTTTTTCTGAGGTTTAGCTGCAAGCCAGCTTTGCACTTTCTTCTTTCACCTTCATCATAAGGCTCCTCGGTTCCTCTTCGCTTTCAGCCATCAAAGTGGTATCATCTGCGTATCTGAGATTGTTAATGTTTCCTCCAGCGATTTTAACTCCAGCCTTGGATTCCTCAAGCCCAGCATGTCGCATGATGTGTTCTGCATACAAGTTGAATAGGTAGGGTGAGAGTATACAGCCCTGCCATACTCCTTTCCCAATCTTAAACCAGTCCGTTGTTCCGTGGTCTGTTCTTACTGTTGCTACTTGGTTGTTATACAGATTCTTCAGGAGGCATACAAGATGACTTGGTATCCCCATACCACTAAGAACTTGCCACAATTTGTTATGGTCCACAGAGTCAAAGGCTTTAGAATAGTCAATAAAACAGAAATAGATCTTTTTCTGAAACTCCCTGGCTTTTTCCATTATCCAGCGGATATTGGCAATTTGGTCCCTAGTTCCTCTGCCTTTTCTAAAGCCAGCTTGTACATCTGGCAATTCTCGCTCCATGAATTGCTGAAGTCTACCTTGCAGGACCTTGAGCATTACCTTACTGGCATGTGAAATGAGTGCCACTGTTCGATAGTTTGAACATTCTTTAGTGTTCCCCTTTTTTGGTATGGGGATATAAGTTGATTTTTTCCAATCTGATGGCTATTCTTGTGTTTTCCAAATTTGCTGGCATATAGCATGCATTACCTTGACAGCATCATCTTGCAAGATTTTGAACAGTTCAGCTGGGATGCCATCGTCTCCTGCTGCCTTGTTATTAGCAATGCTTCTCAAGGCCCATTCAACCTCACTCTTCAGGATGTCTGGCTCTAGCTCACTGACCACACCGTCAAAGCTATCCCCGATATTGTTATCCTTCCTATACAGGTCTTCTGTATATTCTTGCCACCTTTTCTTGATCTCTTCTTCTTCTGTTAGGTCCTTGCCATCTTTGTTTTTGATCATACCCATTTTGGCCTGGAATTTACCTCCGATGGTTCTAATTTTCTGGAAGAGGTCTCTTGTCCTTCCTATTCTATTGTCTTCTTCCACTTCCACGCATTGCTTGTTTAAAAATAATTCCTTATCTCTTCTGGCTAACCTCTGGAATTTTGCATTTAATTGGGCATATCTCCCCCTATCACTGTTGCCTTTTGCTTTCCTTCTTTCTTGGGCTACTTCTAGTGTCTCAGCAGACAGCCATTTTGCCTTCTTGGTTTTCTCTTTCTTTGGGATGTATTTTGTTGCTGCCTCCTGAACAATGTTGCGAACTTCTGTCCATAGTTCTTCCGGGACCCTATCTACTAAGTCCAGTCCCTTAAATCGATTCTCCACCTCCACTGCATATTCCTTAGGAATATTAGTGAGCTCATATCTAGCTGATCTGGGGGTCTTCCCTAATCTCTTTAGTCTGATCCTAAATTGTGCAAGAAGAAGTTTGTGATCTGAACTACAGTCAGCAACAGGTCTTGTTTTTACCGACTGTATAGATGTCCGCCACCTTTGGCTGCAAAGGATGTAGTCAATCTGATTTCGGTGTTGTCCATCTGGTGAAGTCCATGTATAAAGCCATCTCTTAGGTTGTTGGAAGAGAGTGTTTGTTATGCAGAGTGAGTTGTTTTGGCAAAATTCTATCGGCCTATGTCCTGCTTTGTTTTGTTCTCCCAGGCCATGCTTACCTGTAATTCCAGGGGTCATTTGACTGCCCACCTTAGCATTCCAGTCTCCCGTGATGAAAATAACATCTCTTTTAGGCGTGTTGTCCAGTAGGTGCTGCAGATCCTCATAGAACTGCTCTACTTCAGCTTCTTCAGCATTTGTGGTTGGGGCGTATATTTGGATCACTGTGATGTTAGATGGCTTGCCCTGAATTCGAATTGAGATCATTCTGTCGTTTTTTGGATTGTATCCAAGCTCTGCTTTAGCCACTTTACTATTAATTATGAAGGCTACTCCATTTCTTCTGTGGTCCTCTTGTCCACAGTAGTAGATCTGGTGGTCATTTGATGTGAGGTGGCCCGTTCCAGTCCATTTCAGTTCACTGACGCCCAAAATGTCTATCTTTAATCTTGACATCTCACCAATAACTACATCCAATTTGCCCTGGCTCATAGTTCTTACATTCCAGGTTCCAGTGGTGTGTTGATCCTTAGAACATCGGATTCGCCGTTCACTACTAGCACCGTCGGCCGCTAGCTGTCCTTTCGGCTTTGAGCTAGCGTCATCACGTCTGGGGCTAGTTGAATGGCATTAAACAATGGGGCTGAACTCATCCTCTGTTCCTCCCCAGTAGCATTTTGACCATCTTCCGACCTGGGGGTCTCATCTTCCGATGGTATACCGACATATCTCTGGTTGTACTGATCTATTTAGTTTTCACGGCAAGAATACTGGGGTGGGTTGCCATTACCTTCCCCAGGGATCGCATTTAGTCTGACCTCTCTGTCATGACCTTCCCGTCTTGGGTGGCCCTTCACGGTTTAGCTCATGGCATCATTGAGGTGCTCAAGCTCCAGCACCATGACAAGGTAACAATCCTTTGCTGAAGGAATCCACAGTACTTCACAGCTTTTCTAACTAATCTCGCAATACAACATGTTAGGTGAATTCAACTGTAGTCTAAATACAGAAGTAGGATTTGATAACTGCAGCACATGTTTATGCTCAGTGACACTGTCAAGAATGCTGACTTCAGACCACAATAATTTACACTAAAATGCCAGATTTGGAACTAGGAACATGGTCAGACTTCAACCAGGCCAGAAAACAGATTCTGCAAGAACTAGTGGAACCATATTTTATTGTTGCAGGGTATAATAAGAGAACTTTTAAGTCTCACTCTCCCCCACCCCCCATTGTACCAAAGAGAAATATGGTAGGGGAATCTTGAATTTCTCTCCCCATCCTCCCTCTCAGGGCTAAGCTAGGGTTTATGGAACTGCCCTTGCATTCCTTCTTCAAGACTATCATTAAACCGCTGAGCTGCTGAGCTTGCCAATCGGAAGGTCGGCGGTTCGAATCCGCATGACGGGGTGAGTTCCCGTTGCTAGTCCCAGCTCCTGCCAACCTAGCAGTTTGAAAACATGCCAATGTGAGTAGATTAATGGGTACCGCTTCGGCGGGCAGGTAACGGCGTTCCGTTTAGTCATGCTGGCCACATGACCACAGAAGTGTCTACGGACAAACGCCGGCTCTTCGGCTTTGAAACGGAGATGAGCACCGCCCCCTAGAATCGGACATGACTGGACTTAATGTCAAGGGAAACCTTTACCTTTACTATAGATAGGATAGGAATTATTTCCTACAAAGAAATCTACTTATTTGTCACAACTTACTAAGATCCAAAACATATACATATGGCAAATTCCACCAGTTTCTGGGCTAGTATCCATACAAAAATAACACATCCAGGTATGCCTTAGGATGAGTTTTCTCTGACTGAAATAGCTAGTGTGCCTCTGTTTATAGTGTGTGCTCCTTGATTATTCACCTTTGAGAAAATAGCTTTTCACCTTTTGTGCTCTTACAACACCATCCAACAGGAAGCAGTGGAGAAATTAAAGACTAAGGCTGGATGGCATTTATCCAGATCTCTGGTTAAATACCTCCTTTCTAACCTCTCAGAGTTACAGAGATACCAATGAAACAAAAAGCAATTGAGGGGTGTGTGTGGGGGGGGGTTATGTGTGCATTTGCCTAGTTTTTTCATCTTTGGGGGTAAGGGGAGTAGCTTTCTTTTATCAAGAGCAAAACAGCTAATAGTTACTGAGAATGACTTCATTTCATGCCAGCTCTTCTGTCTAATTGGGAGTTGTGACCCCGATGTGCAATTTCAAAATCCTTGACACAAATCCATAAAAAGGTTTTCATTTTTTTCCCCTTTTATTTAGCCTCTGAACGATGTGCTTGCACTGACAGCACATGTAATTTGCCTGGAAACTCAAATACCATTTCATGTTGCTCATGTGAACAATGAATTCTTATAAGTACTGTTCAGGTAAAACAAGGTTTATCCACAACTGATGAACGGCTATTTGATCCACTTTATGGCATATTTGTATATTTAAAATTTTTAGCTACATTTACAAATTATACATTTAATATAAAAGAACTCTTAAAATGCATTGTTTAATGCCATTCAACCATCCGATACTTCATAGTTGAGCTTTCTTTAGATACTACCCAAACTAGCTTTTTCACTGGTTTTGTTTTTCATCAACTTCTGAGAATCCTTTAACAACAAATCCCCAAGAATCCTTCAAGAATTGCAGTGGGATATAAATGTGATATTCACCTTGAAAACCATATGGTTATGACAAGGAGTCAGCAGGGATTTGCAAGACCAAGTCTTGCCAGGTAAATCTTACTTTATTCTTTTTTATCAGGGTGGCACCTTAAAGACTAACATCACATACATTTTCATGGATTACAGTCCACTTCATCAGATATATATGGAATATTTTTCTGTGGTAAGATTGTTGATCTTTACATACTTTCCTTTTAACATCATGAACATCATGCATTTGTATTTTCAGTTATTGCTTCCTTATTTCCAGTTATTTTCTCCTTAACATTTCATGATGAAACCTCCTTTATGGCATTGAAGGTCTTGCCAAGAAACTGGATTCTGGGATACTGATAACTCTAAATGTATCTCTGTATTCAGTGATATGGAATGCTTGCTTGAACATCACAGATATGTTTGAAAGTGGTGACCACAGTATATAAATGCTGATGCTGGCTTGGATAATTCATTGTTGCCACAATAGACAAATAGAGAACAATAATACTCAGGGAGACAGAGTCTCTAATGGCCTTCTGAGGACAGTACAAATAAATCTATACAACCTCTATAATAATACAGAATATAAACAGCCTATAAAACACTGATGTACAACCTGTGAAAGCTCTCACACAGTCAGGGACAAATAATACGGCACACTGGGCAGATATGCACAAAATACCTCCATAAACAAACTAACAAAGGATAGATGGAGACAAGCCAGGTTACTCAAAAGAAGGCCAAGTAATCCATTAAGAGGGATAGGAAGGAAAATGAAATTAGAATGCGTTTGAACTTTGTTCATATAGAGAGGGCTTGTTCTTATGAACAGTGAGAAAAGTTCACTGGGTGGATTGCCTTTCACTGGAGGTGTTCAAGCAGCTCTAATGGGGGTCCCTCACTGAGCAGAGGGTTGGACTCAGTGGCCCAATTAGGATTCTGGGATGGAATGAATCTTGTGGCACTTTAAAGACTAACATTATTACCAAGGTTTTCATGGATCACAGTCCATTTATTTGTTTATTCTTTTATTTATAAATAAATTGACGTCCATTTCATCAGATACAAATGGAATATTTTTCTGTGGTAAGATTGCCAGTCTTGGAGTATTTTCCTTTTAATGTCCTTTAATGGCATTTTTTTTCCTTCAGTGCTTTCAGTTGTATTCTCTATGATGTTTCACGCTGAAACCTCTTCTATGCCAATGCTACAAAATCTTGCCAAAAGCCTGGATTCTGTGACATTGATAACACTACTCATGCATCTCTCTACTTAATGACCTGGAATGTTGTAAGTTTGCTTGAACATCACAGAGATATCTGAAAGTGGTGATAACAGTATATGAATGCTGACCCTGGCTTGGAAAATTCATTGTATAACAATAGACAGAGAAGGATAGTTCTCAGTGAGGGAGGCAGAGTTTCTAATGGCCTTCTGAGGACAGTAAGAAGAAGTCTATAGGGCCAAATCCGCTGGGTGTTGGGTAGTGTTCAGCTCACACAGAGTTTTTTCCTCTCTCTCCCCTCTTGCAGTCCCCATATGATCTCAAATAAAACAACAACTTGCAAATGCAAAGCATAACACAAACAATTCTCTCAGCCAAAGAAAATCTCAAACAGCCAGCACTGGCTCTCCAGCTTCTCCACTGCTTCAGCAATTAGGAGAGCACATAATCTTTTTAAACCTGTGAGTAAATTTCTACTTTAAAAGTGGTGCCTGAAAAAGCAGGTAGCCCTATTGTAGATAAGTGTCAATATGCAGCAGAGATTATTCTTGAGTGACCTATTCTCTACCTGTGTCCTCCTTACACAAATCATTTAGTAATCATATTTTTAATTTTCAACCATAGCATGCTGGGAATATAATATTCCTCTCATTAGGAAGAAGCCTGAGAAATGTCACTTTGCAGTATCTCCGTTCTGATGCATCCTTCCACAGCAGAGATGGGCAATTCCTTGGGAGATGGGGCCTCCTCTTGACACTGGAGATGGGTGAGGATCCAGTGATGGAGCAATGACACAGAATCTGGGGGAACCACATGAGGCATGGGGCAAAGCCTTGTATTTTTCATTGTGCTTTTAAAGAAAATACTTGGGAGGTTTCCTTTTCTTGTTTTAAAAACCACAGTAAGTCTGTTTTAAGGCATATATAGTATTTGAAAAAAAATCTTCTATATTTGCCTCAAAATTAGGGGGAACTCTGTCAGCAATTTTAGCAATCATGATAAAAGGGGCCTTTTGGGGCCTATGTTATGTGATACATATTTTCCCATTTGTCTTCCGCATGCACAGTACATCTCAGTGTTTGTGCAGAGATTCCTCTGCAATAAGCCTTGAAAGAATTCCTATATGAAAAACCCTTCTGGATTAATGACGTGTTCCCTCAATGGTTGACCTTTGATTAATGTATACTTGATTTAATCCAGTAAGTAGAAACAGAAGGCTATCATCGTCTAGGAAAAGGCAGGTCACTGTTATTAGTGCATAGAAGACTTCTGAGCTTGCCAGGCCATAAGGTAAAACATTTGCTAGTGTAGAACGTCCCTGCACTCATACTTATGGGGTCACTCAATTGTCACTGTGGTTATACAGTAGTGAATTCCTGCATTTCTTTAGATCCCTAAAGTCCCATCTAATAGTTACATTCTGTGGTTCTATTATGAATTAGAATCGTAACTCATAATCATCATTGTTGGGTGATGAGTGATGCTATAAATTACTAGTGTGGAGGGTTTTTTTGTGCAATAATGATTCCTTACAAAATTTTATGGGGGATCTAGATGATGTCAATGTCCACATATAACCCTTTCATATCTTACTATTGTTTGTTCCATCTTTTTTATTTTTACTGCAAAGGAGGGGAAAAATTAAAGAAAAGTTGGAGGCAGTAACATCTAGAAGGTCATAAGTTCACCCTGATGTAAAATTATCTAATAATGTATAGCTTCAGATATGGGGAAGCAATAGGCATGAGTGTTGGGAACAAAACTAATAGACAGCCATCCGAAGCATAGACTGCAGGGCAGCAATCTCAAGTTGTGGATACGGCTAGGTAGCAAAAGAAACCATGCCAAATGAAAGATAACACTGATCACCTGTGAATCTGATGGTTATAGGAACCAATCTGCTAGTTATTCACTGGTCTTCAGTTTACATCTATGTTTTACAACTTTGCATCTTTTAGTAGTTATCTATTTTTTAAACCCAATTCTTAGAATAGAAGGTACTTGAAATTGGGTCTATGACCTTTAATGAATATCTGTGGTTTAGAATCCAACTAAACATTTCATGCCAAATAACCTGATCTCCTTGCCAACGGATTGACCAGTTCCAGTTCCGCTGACTAAGAGAACATGGTGGACATAGTGCATTTGCCAAATTTTCCATGAAATTTACTATCTTCCATAAGATAGTAAAATGTGGACTGGGCTATGCTACCATTGTGTGTGTGTGTGCCTTAGAGTCAGTGGTGACTCCTGGCAACTGCCTGGACTAATTCTTACACTTTTCTTTGCAAGATTTCAGAAGTGTTTTGCCCTTGCCTCCTTCCTAGGGCTGAGAGAGAGTGACTGGCTCACAGTCACCCAGCTGGCTTTGTGCTGAAGGCAGGACTAGAACTCACAGTCTCCTGGTTTCTAGCCTGGTACCTTAACCACCACACCAAAGTGGCTCTAAACTGCTACCATTAGATAGCTTGAAAACTGGTTGAACAATCACACCAGGAGTACTTCAGTGGCTCAACATCAGTCTGGAAGGAAGAATTGAATGGCATACCACAGAGTTCCATTCTAGGCTCTGAGCTGCTCAGCATATTCATAAATTATTTGGATGAGGGTTAGAAAATATGATTATCAAATTTGCAGATGACAGAAAAATAGCATGGCAAACAACTTAGAGGGCAATGTCAGGAGGACCTTGACAAGCTCAAACAATGGCCAGAAACCAGCAGGATGAATTTCAACAGGGACAAATGCATGTTTGAAGGAAAAATCAAAGGCACAAGTGGGGAAGAGCATAATGGACAGCAGTACATGAATAATGGTTCTAGGTGTTTTGGTGACTTGCAAGCTGAATATGAGTCAAGTGTGATATTGCTGTTTGAAAAAAGATGCAGTTCTAAGCTGCAGCATCAGAAGCACATGGTCAAAATCAAGATATGTAATTGCTCCTGTCTATTTTGTGTTGGTCAGGCAACATCTAAAATATGGCATCTAATTCTGGAACTGAATTTTAGGAAGGACATTGTCAGAATTGAGTGTGTCCAAAAGACAGCAACAACAATGACAATCATGAAATTTTCCTACCTGCAGACTGGGAGGAAGATGATTTTCCAATTTACTTTTTCTTTCTCTCTGAGGCTTTCTTGCAAATGTACTACAAGGTTATGACAGACTCTCTGACACAGCATGGGAGTACCTGCTGTGGAGTCTGTGGAACTGGCAAAAATATATATCTTCCACCCGCCTTAACCAGTAGGAATCTCTGCTGCTTGATGAGCCTTCCACATCACTAAAAAAGTCCCTCTTTCTCTCTTCTCTTGCACGTAAGCACACATCCCCACACACCTGGACAAGCAGGCCAGTTCACTTTGTAACACTGATACTGAAATTCTTCCCAACTCAGCCCAACAGTTGAACTTGGTTGAGAAGTAAATAGATTTAAATCTAAAAGACAGGGCATTTTCTAACAGAGGCAACTCAAATTATTGCTCCAGTTTAGTTGCAGAAATATCCCATAAACTGAGCGGAAGAAGAAGAAAATAAAGCAACACCTATACTTTAAGGAAGGAATTGGTATCATCAAACATCAAAAGCTGCTCAAACAGGTATGTATCTAACAGCAGATCCGAAATCTTTCTTTCTCTTTTTCTTTCCCCTAACCTTGTTTCTTTTTTCCCAAAAGAAGCAAAAGGTTGCCAGTTTTCTCACTGATTCAAGATATATTTGACTAACCAAGTCTGTTTTTAAAAAATCTCTCTTCCTACATCTAATGATAGAAATTGTGAATGTAAGAATGTAAAGGTTTGGATAGACTTAATTTTTTATTATGACTAAATAATATCTGATCATTTCTTTTGCCTTTATTTAATAAAATAAAATAAAGAGACAAGAATAGTGAAAGGAAAAAGGGGGGGGGAAGCAATACAATCACAAGTTATATATATAAAACCGCTCCTCACAGATGTGTATACTGTATATACATAAATTTTACACAGCAGTTCCGATAAGAGATAAACGTGCTACATGTGATCTGTCTGAGGTTTGTACGTATAACATTGCAATGTATTCTAATAGAACCATACTTCAACATGGATAGCAGATGATCATATCTGAGCAGTAGGTTCAGCCCTTTTACTTGGATTTTTGTTTTTGAGAACAAAAGAAGTGTATGTTTACGTGCATTTGTATGTGTATGTGTATGTATACACACACACACACACAAACATACAATGTACATATTGCACAGTGTGTATGTGGGTTTATGTATTTGTGTATGTTTGTTTGGGTTTAAAAAAATAAAAATGGAAGTAGTATTCAGACTTCAAAACTGCCCTAATCTCTTCGAGGGTATTAACAGGTGGCCAATGGCTCTGCCGAATAGCTCTGAAAGTCAGATTGTAACAGAATCCCTGTACCTCCTCTCCAGATTGCCAGCCTATTGCATGATGGCATTTTCCTAGAACATGCATTACATGGTGAATTAGGGACAGCATTGGAAGAAATGTACTATGGAATGCAGAGTACATGATTATACAAGAGTACACCCAGTGTCCAAGACTAGACAAATATGCTGGGGAAGTAGGAGAGAGAGAGAGACTTTACTCTCAACAAGAAGTGTGTTGATTACACTACTAAGCTTCACATTTATATTTGCATTCTTGAATAATTCACATGGTTCACTTGGTTCCTGTTGGATTTGTCACCCACAACAAGTCAGAGAAATCGTGAGTTCTGGAATACGCTGTAGAAGTTTATCAGCGGATCTGGCTGTCTGCTAATAAGCGTGGCTTGTTTGACACTAAAGGTATTTGAAGCTTGCTGGGTTGATCTTCCCCTCTGGTGAAACATCTATAAAGTTGCAATGGATGGCTTAATCATTCATAAATTAACTCTTTGTCTTTTGACCAAATACCCTGCTGTTTAAGCATCTCTGCCCTCAGTAGGATTAAATACTGGATTGCAATTGACTCAGCTTTCGTCCAAAATGCCAGACTTTGACGATCTTTTGGAACACATTGGGGAATTTGACTTCTTCCAGAAAAGGGTCTTTTTTTTCATTTGCTTCCTCTCAGCTGCCTTCGCCCCAGTCTATGTAGGAGTTGTTTTCATAGGGTTTATACCAGAGCACCGTTGTCGGAGTCCGGGAGTTGCTGAATTGAGCAGCCGGTGTGGCTGGACTCTTGAAGAGGAACTGAATCACACAGTTCCGAAGGGAGCAACCAAAGAGGATACGTTCACCCCTCAATGCATGAGATACGATGTCAACTGGAATGAAAGTGGACTGAGCTGTACAAATCCCCTGGAAGGCTTTGCCAGTCTGGAAAACAGGAGCCTCCTAGTGACTACCTGCCAAGACGGCTGGCTTTATGATGCTTCAATCCAGTCCATTGCGAGTGAGGTAAGGTCTTGCAGTTGTTTCAGATATAATAATTATAAAATTCTGCTTTAAAAATGTCTGCCATGTCATTATTTTCACTTGGATTTATCCAGCAAGAAGATAAATGCATTTCTCCCATGACTGATGCAGAAAATTCTGGGATATGCATGCTTAGGGGTTAGGATTTGTAAATACTTTAAAGTATACTCTAAACTGATTTCTGTGTCTCTGTGTGTTTCGAGTTATTCTTGACTCCTGGCGACTGCCTGGACTAATCCCTACAGTTTTCTTGGCAAGATTTTGGAAGTTGCTTGCCCCTGCCTGCTTCCTAAGGCTGAGAGGGAGTGATTGGCCCAAGGTCACCCAGCTGGCTTTGTGCCTAAGGCAGGACTAGAACTCACAGTCTCCTGGTTTCTAGCCTGATGCCTTATCTACTACACCAGACTGGCTCTCAGTCCAAACTGTACTTGCCAGAAAATATTCACAGCAACTCTCTAACACTGCAGTGCTTCTCACTGGAGAAGAGTGATAAACTATAAAACAGGTGTTCCAAACCTAGAGTTCTCCAGATAGGTATGGACTGCTCCAGTTAGAACTGGGAAACTACTGATATAGGAAATTTGGTTACTGGTGCCTAAACATCCTTGATTAAGATAATGTTCATTCTCTCTCTCTCTCTCTCTCTCTCTCTCTCTCTCTCTCTCTCTCTTTTCTCTCTATCCATCCATCTAGCTGATTTTTATCATGCCTTTAATTTTGATCAATTCAACTTCTATTTTCCCCCAACAACTAGCTGGGTGAGGTTGGGCTGAGCGAGAGGGACTGGCCCAAACTCACCCAAGTGGCTTTCATGCCTAAGAGAGGCCTACAACTCACAGTCTCCTGGTTTCTAGCCCAACACCTTTACACCCCAGATGACTCCCTCCATATGAAAACACATGATAGAGTCTGTTGTACTCAACAAGCAAGCTGTCTTCCTAATGAGGCATGTACAAACCAGGATTCCAACAGTGTATCTATGCTTGAGAATTGTGTGAATGAATTAAACCAGTATATGGTGCCCATGGAGAGATGTGTAATGGGCCTGCTTCTTTGTGTTTAGGGGTAAGTGATTTTTAAAAATGTATGATGAGTACTAGTATTATCCTACAGGGCTTCATGACTAGATACATTATAGTAAATCTGCATTACCATAGTCCACAAGTAAAAGATTGCAGCAGTGTTTTATCATGAGCAGATGCCTTTGCACAACTCCATCTGGTCCGCCAGTTGCGCCCTTTCCTAGACTGGGGGAGGGAGGGCTTCAGACAGTCACTCATGCCCTAGTCATCTTGCAGCTTGACTACTGCAATGCTTTATACATGGACCTGCCCCTTGAAGACCACATGGAAGGTTCAACTGGTCCAGAATGTGGCAGCATGAACAGTAACGGGCATGCCTTGGTATGCCCATGTAACATCCCTGCTTCGCAAGCAGCACTAGTTGCCAGTTTGCTTCAGGGTGTGATTCAAGGTGCTGATTGTTACCTATAAATCCCTACATGTCATAGGGCCTGGTTACTTGAGGGACTGGCTGATTCAACCCTGCAGGGTTCGCACACTCCAGGTTCCTTCAATTAAACAATGTCATCTCTCAAGGCCCCAGAAGTGCACCTTCTCTGTAGCAGTGCCAGCCCTCTGGAACAAGATTCCCCCTGAGGTGTGGACGGCCCCCATTCTGCTGTTATTTAGAAGAGTTGTGAAGACCTGACTCTTCACCCAGACCTTTGGCCAGGGAGAGTGAGACCCCCTCACCTCATTGCACTTGCCATCTTTTTTTTTCTTTACTTTTGCTATTTTATTGTAAGTTCTTTGTTTGATTGTTGTGAGACATGCAGAGTGGTTGCGAGTCAGGTGGCATACAAGTTTAATAAATTATTGTTGTTGTTATTATTATTATCATTTCCCCACAGAAGGCATACTGCACTAGAATTCAAATACAAATCACTATACCAGATGAGTAGGCAGCCCATGGGCTGCCTTCCCCCTTGCCGCAAGTTTTAGTGAAGCCTTGAGAGCTGCTTTCTCATTTGCTGCTGATAAGTGTAACACCGATGCTGAGTTCAGCTGATTCCATTCAAATATGTTTCACAAAATGCAAGGGTTGGTCATCCAGCTGTTTTTAAAGGCCTCTAGTGAAGGAGGGTTTCACCTCCTCAGGAGACAGTCTGGTCCACAGTAGAACAGTAATTTAACCCCACTTTCTCATCATGGCGTCTGGAACAATTCTGCCTCCTCTTCTCCCTGTAAGATGGACTCACAGTTGGTTGAATCACTGTACCCAAAAAATGTGAATGAATGCTTATTAGTACATATGAAATAGATCTGGGTGTAGAGGAGCACAGGGATGACTTTGGAGAAGGAATGTGACAACCTTTAGCAAAACATGAGCTCAGGAGGAGAAAAAAAGGAAGTGTGAGAAAGAAATTGAAAATAGCCTCTTTCTCCCCCCCCCCCCCAACTGTCTTCGGTAGAAGAAGGAGGGAAATGAAAACATTGTCTGGCTTTCAAGATTTTGTTATTATAGCCTTAACCAGTAGAGTTCTAGTATTTCTTGTGGGGTCTGTTTTCTGACCTGACCTACCAATCTAGAGTGTGTTCCTCCACACTGGATGTCCTTGTGAACCACAAGTTAAACATAAGCCAGCAGGAAGGTGCAACTGCTAAAAGGGCAAATGCTACCTTGGGATGCATTAACAGGTGCATGAAGTCTAGATCACCAAAAGTAACACAGGTAGTCCTAGAGTTACAGTGGTAATTGGGACTGGAATTTCCATTGCTAAGTGATGCAGTCATAAAGCATGATGTCATGTGACCTCATTGCTTAGTGACAGCAATCTCGGCAGTCCCCGTTGCCACCGATAACTGAATCATACCAGTCGTTAGGTGAGGACCTACCCTGATCCAAGCCACTCTTAGCTTGGTCCCTCCCAGCCCTGAGCCTTGGTAAGGTAAGGAACTGCCTCCTCTGCCTCCTGTTCAGCTCCCCCCACCTGCATATCTCCCTCCCATCTCTGCCCTTTTGGCCGCCCTGCACAGTGGCACTCCTTGGTGTTGGGAGCAGCACTGGGGCTGAAGTTGAGGCCTGGGGCCTTCAGCATTCTCAGCCATCTGTCACCAGGGAGGCAGGCATGTGGGGGGAGTTGAAGTGTGGGGGAGCTGCCAAGCACCTGGATTTTGATCACGTGACTGTGGGGCTGCAATGGCTGTAACTTCGGGGACTGGGTGTAAGTACCATTTGTTCAGCACCTCCGTAACTTTGAACAGTCGCTGAATGAATGGTCAGTAATCGAGGACTATCTGTAGTTTCACTCTACTCTGCCTGGTAAGACCCTATTTTGGGAATTGTGTCACAGTTCAGTAAGGACTGACAAATTGGAGCAAACTCAAAGGAAGGTGACTAAGATGATGAGAGGCCTGGAAACCAATCCGTATGAGGAACTAACTCTTAAAAGACAAGAAAGGAGTTCAGAGTGAATGTCCTGACTGTACGAGTCACTTGATGGTGTGAGTTCTTCTTTGCTGGAGGTCTTCGTACAGATGCTGGAGTGGTCATATGTCAGACATGCTGCAGTAGATCCTGCACTGAGCCGGGAAAGGGCCACATGACCTCTATGGTCCCATCCAATGATATAGTCAAGGAAAAAAGAACTTTGTGTTAATTTATAATGGTAGAAATCTCATTATACTAAGCGAGTACATACAAATGGCCCATGGTCCCTGTGGCAACATCGTTATAATTTCTGTAGCTCTAGGTCTTTACTCTCAAATAGCTTTCTCTTTTCTTAGGGTTTTTGAATTTGTCACAGATAGTCAGATTTTCTATTTCTCATTCTCCTTACAGCATTTGTTCTTGGAATGAATAACAAAACAGACTCAACTTGCAACTGTTTGATTTTGGTTAAGTCTGACCTTTTTCTTTTAAAATACAAGTAATCCTCACTTAATGACCCTAACTGGAACCAGAATTTCTGTCACTAAGTGATGTGTCATTATGCGGAACATGATGTGACCATACTGCTTAGCGACAGCAGTGCTGGTAGTCCCGGGTGCAGTTGTTAAGCCAGGACCATGCCGTCATTAGGCAAGGACCTCATGCTTCTCCTGCCCTGCCACGCTTGCCTTCTCTTCTCCCTCCACCCACCTATCTCCCCCCATCTCTGCCCTTTTAGCTGTCCTCACTCTGCCACCCCAGCTGACCTTCGCCATCTTCTTCTTCCCTCTGTTGATGAGGCGCACCTGGCTTGGCAGCTGCTGACCAAGCGAGGCCTTCCCGAGGTCTACAGTGTTCTCTTTGTAGAGTGAAATTTCCCAGACTACCATGAGTCATATATTTCTGGCAGAACACAAATGAAATAAGAAAAGAAATAGATACATACATTTTGGCAAATAATGTCTTCCTTTGTCTTCCCCAACTGCTTGAATGCTGGTGGAAAACTAAAGATATGCCCTGTTCAACAATAATTGAGTAGTATACAACCAAACTAACAACATTTTGGAGAAGTTATTTTCCTAAATTTGGAGCAGAGCAGTTGCTAGGAGGGGTTGTGGGAACACATCTGATTTATTTTGGTTTTGCTTCATTTCTCTTTTCATTGTAGATTTCTCTGTGAACAGAATGTAAATGTATTTTAATGATTAGAACTCTATAATTTATCTCTGGTTTTGTCTCCTCAGTTTAACTTGGTGTGTGGAGATTCCTGGAAACTAGATGTGTTTCAGTCAGCTGTGAATGCTGGATTTCTGATTGGATCTGTATTCATTGGCTACATAACAGACAGGTAGGTGCAGACTGAAAAAGGACCTTCTCAACAACCAACATAATTCAATTTTGCTGAAACTAAGTATGAATAATGGAAAGCAGGTATTGTTGGAAATGAAAAATTGTTCTGGAAGTGGGTGAAGAGGACTAACTGCTTCCACTAGAGTGGATGGGATTGAAAATAAAAGTGAAGAAATTTCTTAGGATGCAACTGAAGTGAGGCAATACTGGAAGGAGTACTTTAGAGATTGGTGCCGGAGTGATAGTAATATGTCAATGATAGTGGTGTGTCAAACAATAGAGTTGAAACAAATGCTGGAAATATTTCTGTCCAAGAAAAACTTTATGAAAAATCATAAAAGCTGCGAGAATGCTGAAAAATGGAAAGGCTCCAAAAATGGTGCATCTAGATTGCAGTGTTTCTCAACCTTGGCAGCTTTAAGATGTTTGGAAATCAACTCCCAGAATTCCCCAGCCACCTTGCAAAGACCTGGCTTGCGAAGACCCTACTCTACTACTCTATATACCTGCAGGTACTATTGCTGTGTGACTTCTTCCTTGTTAAGTTTCTTAAAGTTTGTTTAAAGCTTGTTAAAGAGCCCAGTGGTAGAAAGATGCTTTCCTCTGGGAGAGGAGAGGAGAGGAGAGGAGAGGAGAGAGGATAAATAGAATAAAGCTCTATTTATGTTTTCTTTCCATTGTGCTTAGCTGTTGAATATTACGTTGTTTTCCAGTGCATGACTCTCAATGGGATTTGTTTGTTTAGCTGAAAGCAACAGGGATTCAACCATTCCTAGCCCTAAGCAGCTAAAAATGTTCCCATTCCTGCCTCACATTTCCTCCCAAAACTGCACCATCCCTCTAGTGTTCTTTTAAAAAGCTTTACAGAATTCCTCACTTATTCAAAGTCTTACCCTAATAATCAATTTTTCATCCAACTTTTTAAAATACATGTACATATATACAAGCCATCATGCTATTTCCTTTCAAGATAAGCAATGTTTGGCAAAGCATGGAAAAGTAAGAAGAAAATATTATTTTTATCTGTAGCTGACAACGAAACATAATAGAAAGGGCACAGCATATTTCTTTCTCACTGTATTCCTATCTGTGGCAAAAGTTTTGCTAGATCAGGAATAACTGACCCATGGCCCTTATGAGTACTGAATGTAGGCAACAACATGGTAGAATGTCAATGTCACAATTTTTGTTTTTTGGTGTCCCCCCCCCCCATAAAGTGAGAATTGTGAATTGCAATTAAGGTGACAAACTGCTCCCATTCTAGTCCCAACTCTTAAAAAAAAAAGGGGGGGGGGCTAAATTGTCTTTCAGCTTTTAACCATTTGTGGGTAATGATTTAGGAGTGAATTATTTCCATTCCCACTCTTAAAAGCCCAAAGAAAAACAAACAAAAAGGCCAAAGTATTTTGTTTTGCTTCTTATGGTGATGCTCACCTGCATCTCTCGAAGATTGAGGGGCTGAGGTTTGGCCCCTGATCCCTCAAATATTGCCTATCCTTGTGTTATTTGTTTTACTAAACTTGTGAAAAATGCAGTTAACATTGTTTTGACATATACAGTAGACTCTCAGTTAACCGGAACTCAAGCAACCCACATTCTCAAACAACCGGCGCAAAAATTGAACTGGCACTCTCAAGCAATCAGAAAGAAAAAACTCACTCTCAAGCAACCAGCAAAAAAATCTGTATCTCTCTGCTGCCATCTAGTGGGTGTTAGGGTTTAATAGTAACTCCCAAGCAACCAGAAACGACATTTATCCGGCGTCTACCAATCCCCATGGGTGCGGGTTAACTGAAAGTCTACTGTATTTTGATTTGGGATTAAGGCAAGACTTCTCTCTCCTAATGCCAAACACTGCTTGAGCCTCAGTTGTTAATCCCTGCTTTGAACCTATTGCTTAATGGTTTGAAAAACAGAACACATGCTTGATGGATAGAGGAACATACATACATACATTCATGCATGCATGCTTACATACATACATACATACATATATATACACCCTGTCCCTGTGTTTGATCTGACATATTGATGGGTATCAGGATTACTTAAATATTTTTCAGCTTCTCTTCCAAGCTTTGTAAAGTTTTGCTGTTCTTAAACCTGGTGAATAAATAAAATAAAATAAAATCAGATTGCAGATATAAATGTCTCATCACAGAATGATGAGAAATGATAGAATGATAGAAAATTGGATTTTTGGTGGTGTATATTGCTGTGAACATTGCCATCTTGTGTCCAACTTCACTAGTATTAATGAAACACTATATGTTGCAGGCTGCTTGTTATTGGTGAAGAAGAAATCTACTCCTTTAGGAAATGCTGATCTGCCAGCCACTGGCCAGAGCTGGAGGCAGGGATGAGAGAAAGAATTATCTGTCAGTCATAGCCTTTTCTGTCCACATGCTTTCTTGCTTAAAAGTTTAGTGGTTGTTTAACCCAGGGGTCCCCAACCCATGGGCTGCAGACCGGTACCGGTCCGTGGCCTGTTAGGAACCAGGCTGCACAGCAGGAGGTGAGCAATGGGCGAGCGAGCAAATTTACAGCCTGAGTATTTACAGCCACTCCCCACCGGTCGCATTACCACCTGAGCTCCACCTCCTGTCAGAGAAAGCAAGCCCATTGGCTGCTGTCTCCAAACTGCATGAAAAAAAAAAGAATACAAGGTCCGGAAAAAGAGGAGGCACTTGAATCATCCCAAAACCATCCCCCCCACCCCTGGTCCGTGGAAAAATTGTCTTCCACGAAACCAGTCCCTGGTGCCAAAAAGGTTATGAACCACTGGTTTAACGGGTGATCTGCAGTATCCCTCTCTTCCCAACTTATCGGGAAGGCTCATGATAACTTTTTAGGAACTAAACAGCTTTGGGTTTAGTCAATGCCTTGGTGGAAAATGTAATCTTGAATTATATATGTCATAAAACAGCTGGAGGTGTCAGCTGGTGGGCTGCTTGCTGCAAGATAGGAGAAAAAATCAGAATAAACATAAAATGGGAGCCCAAAGGGAAGGGGATCAATTACCCGCAGGCTACTCCTGAGCCTCCCTTATTGTGACTGCCCAAGTCCCCTGTAGTCACACTATCAAAAATGGAAATGTGATTTTTTCATAGATGGTGTCGGAAAATGAAATATAATCCAGATTATGGTGATACTGCATGATTTTGATGACATTGCCTCAACTGTGGGGGCCTGTCATGAGCACTGATGGTGAGCAGGAGGGGTCCCCTATCCAGGGGGGAAAATGCATGCGTAGCAGAGAGAATCTGAGCTGTCATTCAAAGAGACACAGAACACACCCGCCTTGACTTTTGGGGTTTATCTGTATGGGTTTTCTCCCGCTTCTTCAGTTTGGTAGGATTTTCTGTCTACTGTAGCAGTAATAAAACACTAGAGACTTATTCCTCATCTTGGCGTGGTTCTTGCTTGTCAGGACAGGGCCTTTGATGACAAAAGTAGTAAGAGTAATAATTTTAGAAGTGTGGTCCAGCTAGGTTTACCAGATATCTGAACAGGCAAAGGAAGACATAGACAACTGGAAAGGAGGACAAATGGGGGGGGGGGGAAGGAGAACACACTAACTATTTAACTTTCCTGCTATCCATGACAAAAATTACAGCAAAACAATGGGGAAGAAATGTACTTAGGCCTACAGGCAGTCCTCACTTAATGATCACAATTGGGACATTAAGTGAGGACTGTCTGTAGGCCTAGGTACATTTTTTCCCCATTGTTTTGCTGTAATTTTTGTCACGGATAGCAGGAAAGTTAAATGAAGCGGTCATTAAATGAAGTGGTCATTAAGCAAATCTGACCCAATTTTACAACCTTTTTTGTGGTGATCATTAAGTGAATCACCATAGGTGTTAAGCAAACCATGTGATTGTTAAGCAAGTCACACTGTTCCCAATTGATTTTGCTTGCCAGAAGCCAGCCGGGAAAGTCAAAAATAGCGATCATGTGTCCATGGGACACTGTGACAGTCATAAATGTGAACTGGTTGCCAAGCACCCAAATCGTTATCCCATGACTGCAGGGACGCTGCAATGGTTGTAAGCATGAGGACTGGTCGTAAGTAGGCTTTTTCAGTACCGTCTTAAGTCCGAACCATCACTAAATAAATGGTTGTTAAGTGAGGACTACCTGTGTATGAAATGAAATTACCTTTTCCAGCATCAGAAATACTGGTTTTTCAATTGCAATATTTTTCCAACAAATCTTTATTTCCAAGAACATGCTAGTGATAATATAGAGTTGCCTGCCAGGTAGAGGACATGAGGACAAAAGAAGGGCTTGTCCTCCTTTTGCCAGATGTCTGGTAACCAAGAATCTTGTATGGCTTCCTTCTGCCTTTTCCAGCTTTCTTTGTGTTCTGTAAGAGCACATCTAGATTAACACGGAGAACTGCAAAAGTTCCTCAGCTTCAATCCCTTCTAAAATCTTGACTGGGTTTTTTACACATTCCTTATGCCTCTTTCTTTAAAGAACTTGCCAATAATGCAAACAATTTCCCTCATATCCTCAATGGCACATGTTTATCATAGATTTATAATTATGAACTAGCTACATGATCATTGGATTCAAACTAGATGACAGCAAAGCAGACTACATATATGTAGCCAGGTCCCTCTCAATATAGTACCCCAAATTTAACAGCACAGCGTTGCTGGTAGTTGGGTGGCATATATTGTTCTAGTTGTTGTTGTTATTTTGTCATCAACTATTTTTATTCATGGTGTACAAGAAAATCTCAAAACGTAGTTCACTCTGCATACTACACTAATCCAACATGAGGCTGGGAAATTCAGCGTATTGTAGGAATCCAGTCTTTGTTTTAGCAGCTTGTATGAATTAGACCATCATTTTAAGCCATAATATGGTTAATTTATTTGGGCAGAGCATGTTATATGACCAGAGCAAATCTGAATCTGGATTTAAGGTTTAGATGTTGTGTGAACTGAGGCAGTAATGATGAACCTGGAAATAGCTAAATGTTTGTGTAATGATGTGTGCAAATGTGATAGAATGATAGGGCTGGAAGGCACCTTACTGGTCCATCTCCTACTCAGTGCAGTACCACTAGAGCAGCTTAAGTAGAACTTCAGCATATGACTTCCCTTGTATCTTTTTCTATCTCTTAATGCAGATTTGGACGGAAAACAAGCCTTTTAATTGCTGTCTTGATAACTGCAATCTCTGGAATACTTGTGGCCTTCTCACCAAACTACTTATGGTCTGTGATATTTCGTTTCATCCAAGGTCTGTTCAGCAAGGGCAGCTGGATGGCAGGTTACAGTTTGCGTAAGTTGGACACTTCCCCACTGATTGGTATTCTGCAAGAGGACAAAATCTAATGCATCAGTGGAACCCAACTGAGATTCAATCTTTGACACTTTTCCCCCTAAATTAGTACTAATCTATTTCAACTTTAATAAATGAAACCCATTCTTGAAACTCAAACCAAAGTTTTGAATACACTTAATAATTTCAGGAAAAAGATGTCTCTGAAGCTTTAAGAAATAATTTTACATTAGCAGCTTATAAACTGTTGCAGTCCTATTAATTTGTGCTACTTTTGCTGTAGTACATATTGACATATTAAAGTTAAAGGCTTCCTCCTTGTGACCAAGTTAGTGCTAGCCACCATGTCTTGACTCAGCAGGATACTCTACCAGCAAAGAAATTGCTCTCCTGCTGCAGTCACAATGCCAAAAGATGGTGCTGTCCATACTGAACGTATACAGGACGTACTGTATTTAGGGCAAGGATTGATAGATTCCCCCAGGTTTGTTTCCCTCCTTTCCCCTTCCACCAAACACTATCATCTGAGGGAGGAACATACACCAATCACCCTTCTTAATAAAGGATGGGGAGGGGGATGAAAAGAGATAAAGTTTGACAACACTTGCTCTGTTTTCTGCAAGTGTTTTGCATGAGCGTGTCCAAAAAATGCTAATCCAGGGTTCAAAAAGAGCTGAACACAGATGTAGCACTATTCCAGAAGTGCACAAAACCCATATACAAAGGAGCCCAACTACCAGTTGATATCTGGGAGAGCACTAAACCTGGGTTCAAAAGCAATAGATTGACAGACATGGGGAAGGTTGTGCAATGAAGTGAAACAGGGAGAGCTGGGTTATATTTATACTGCAATTAGCTGCAGATGAACAAAGGCTCAAAGAAAATACAAGTACCTTTGATGCATCGCCTATTGCAACTGTGTGGATTTAACCTAATGAACTGAATTGGTTCATTTGTATTTTTGACATGCTTTTTAGGCTGCTTTCTTAGCTTTTCTGCCAAGATCTCTGGATGATTTCCTAGACTCAGTTCATCTAAATGTTGCATATGATTGAATCCAGAGGCACTTCATGAACCAAAGACCACGCAATAAGACAGTAGCTCCAGCACTATTTTCTGAGACATCCCTTATAAAGAGTGTGATCCCATTACAATGCTATGCCTCCTAAGTCTGACCCAGAGAAACAGTCCAGGAGGATGTCATGATTAATGTTATTGAAAGCCACTGACAAGTCAAAGAGATTGTAGGTCTTGGAACAGTATACTGTATGTCATTTCTATCCACTTTCAGAATTAACCTCCCATATTAGAGTTTTTCATTGCTTGAAACAAGTATGAACACCACTGTTTCTTTTGCTTGCCAGCATTCTTCCTAATCCAAGCCTATGAATAAGCTATTTCTCAATTAAGAATTAATATGAAAAGTCCTCATTTTATTTTCCAGTTACAGAAATTGTTGGCCCAAGCTACAGAAGGATTGTGGCCATTCTCTATCAACTAGCATATAGTGGTGGCCTCCTCGCCCTCAATGCTTTGGCTTATGCAATTCCCAGCTGGAGATGGCTTCAACTTGCTGTTACTCTTCCAATGTTCTTTCTCTTACTCTATTACTGGTAAGAACTTCTTGCTCAGAGTCAGTCTTTTGCCTGTAACATCTAAGGAACAGATTCTCTTATGGAACAAGGAAAGGCTGGGTCTAGTGCAGTTAGGGTAGGGGTAGAGAATCTCCAGATGACATTAGATTCCAACATCCAGCAGCCCTGTCCACCATGGCAATAGTGAGGAATTGTGGGAGCTGTAATTTAACAACATCAGGAGGCCCATAACTTGCCCTTTTCTAATCAGTGAGTAAGCTTGATTCTCATAGCCCATCCTCTTCCCTTCTGCATATAAGTGAATAGTTTCCATTTAGTGGCTGTTTTTCCACAACCGTCTATCCTAAATCATAGTTGGTTCATTTGTGGCCCATTCATTATGCAAACCCAGCTAGTGTGAATTATACTTTCGCTGTGGGTTAAACCGCTGAGCTGCTGAGCTTGCTGATCAGAAGGTCGGCAGTTCAAATCCGCGTGACGGGGTGAGCTCCCGTTGCTAGTCCCAGCTCCTGCCAACCTAGCAGTTCGAAAACATGCAAATGTGAGTAGATTAATAGGTACCGCTTCGGTGGGCAGGTAACGGCGTTCCATTTAGTCATGCCGGCCACATGACCACAGAGGAAGTGTCTATGGACAAACGCCGGCTCTTCGGCTTTGAAATGGAGATGAGCACCGCCCCCTAGAGTCGGACACGACTGGACTTAATGTCAAGGGAAACCTTTACCTTTTTATATTATATACACTCAAGCAATTATTTTAATCCAGATAATTGTTGATTAAGTATGTTGTATGAATACAATCAATGGGCTGCACTTTGGGAGTTACTCTTTCTGGGCTTCATTCTTCCCATCAAGGGGCACATTCCTTTCTAGTCAGTGTTTTGTATCAGACAGTGGGAATACATAAGTGGATTCAACATTTTGTTTTTTGAAGTTAGTGAGCAAAGAGATGCCCAGCAAGCAAGTTTTCTTACTTGTATAAGGCTTGTTGCTCTTCTAGAATTCAGTGAACATATATCCTCCCTGGTGTGTGTGTGTGTGTGTGTGTGTGTGTGTGTGTGTGTACACAACACTGCCACCAAATATTCCAAGGACTAGAGTGACCAAGGAGAGGTTTAGAGTTGGGTTTATTATAAGATTGCCTTAAAGGATGACAGTCTGGTGTCAATAACCTTCCCTGCAAAGCTTATTTTTATTGCTGTGACCTGACAGAGCCTGGCAATAGGTGCTGTCACCAAAGGGGCCACTCCAACTCCATAGGATGCTCAGCCTCTGTCTTCAAAAAAGCCACCTTTGAGCAAAGGAGTGGAGGCCAAGAGGGGCATCCATGGGGCAGGTAAAAAGCGTCAAGATCAAAACCATGATCATGTGGTCATGGCCATCTATTTCTCAAGGGGTAAACAGAAACCAAGACCCCTTATCATGCTACAATAATACAGTAATGTATGTGCTACATCCAGCAGTTGTTTTATGAATGGCCAGGAACAATAGGCAATCTGCACTGCTTGCTTCTCCTACATTTCCATTTCCTTCTTAATTCTGTTATTGCGATCTAACCTGCCCCTATAACCATAGATATGGATATATTCCTTTTATGGAATAATGCTGTTTGCATTACACAGCAGTTTACACCAGAATAAATTGGTTATGCCTTTAAAGTGCAACAAGACTCTGTTAATTAATTCATGCAGAAGAAGGTAGATGTCTGGGGGCAGGGGGCGGTCTGTTTTTCGCCATGAGCATTTTTGGAGCAGACCGATGATTCCAGTTCTTTTTTAGGTGCCTCCCTGAATCACCGAGATGGCTGATCACTCAAGGACAGAAAGCCCGAGCTATGAAACTTGTGGATAAAATTGCTAAAAAAAATGGGAAACTCTTACCTGCCATTTTTGAGGTGAGTCTTAAGTACCACATGTGCCTATTTATCATTCCTCAGCAGGCTGTTGTCATATGGATGGTGCAACTGTCTGTCCACTAACCTGCTGCTGGTATTTTTCCACCTCTGCCTCATCAGATACATTTGAATCTTTCAGTGGTGGGTTTGAGCAAAGAAATGGATGGTAGGCGTTCTGTACTACACATTTGCACTATGCCTCTCTCCATCCTTCCGCAGCTGCCCATATCTCCTGATATGAAAAGGTCCCAGGACAGAACTTGCCACATGATTTCTTGCCCTGGCTTTAACTGAAAGATAGAAAGCTGAGCAGAATGCAGGATGCCAGAAAGATGCATATACCATGAATGATAGGACATTTCATAGGCATACTGTATATTACCTCCTCCTAACCATGGTAAGCAGAAATAATCCAGTGGAGGGATAATGTCAGTGAAGTGAGAGGGTGGAGATAATAATTACTATGTTTGTAACTGCTGTAAAGAAGATCAGACATCGCCTCTTTAGGTATCTTTTTTCTTTCTTTTTTGTTCTCTTCTGCTTTTTCTTTTACTCTTTTATATTTTCTTTCTTTTCCTACTTTTTCTTTTATGTTTCGGTAGTTTTTTAAAGCTACATAAAATCTTCTTACAATAAAAATTACTTGCCGAGAGAGGGAGAGTCAGTGAATTGTTCATTTCCATTCTGTTCCATTCTTTAGGGATTCCCCACTGTCGCCACCACAATCAAATTGTATGAGAATAGTTAGAAGCAACAGAAACTAATTTTTAGATGTCACATATCTATTGTAATTTAAGAAGAATGACTTTTAGTAGTGTTTTTCGGTGTGACATACTCGCACAGGAATTATTCGCAGAGTTGCTTGTGCATAGACAGGAAGGAGGGTCAGAGCTGATTTATAGATTATAGCTGGTTTATAGATCAAAAATATATGTGATTAAAAGTTAGTTCAGATCCACACATAGTGCTGCTAGTGACTAAAATATAAAATCTTATTATAGAACATGAATAGGCCATCTAGCTATTTTGTCTGTAGAGTGTGAATTTCCCAGATAATGTTTGTGTTTGGAGCTAAAAAAGCCAGGAAGTAAGGTTTAATACAAGTGGGCTTGTTTATAAAATGCTTACAGATGCATTGGATCAATAAATTATCTACTGAGAAATAATATATTCATTAGCATCAACCAAAGGGTTATGAAATCATTATCAGGAAATCTTCTTCAGGTCAAATGTTATATTAAACAAAAATTTTAAAGGGAGCTTTTTCTGTGATAGAGTGGAAGAACCCCAGTGTGGGCCATGGCATAATTTCAGAAACCTAGAAAATGTAGAATTAAAATAGGATGTCTTGCTTAGCAACCCACAGTGACTTCCTTAACGATGGAAGTGGAAGTGACACCATAAGTCCAGCACGGTCATGTGATGTTTCACTTAACAACTGCATTGCTTAGCAACAGAGTTGCTGGTCCCAATTGTGGTCATTAAGCAAGGACATATACCTATAGTTACAACTAATGTAATAAAAGATTACAAGAAATGATTAAGATTAAAAGAGACCAAGAAAATGCAGAGCAATTTTGATGGAAATTAAAATTGGTTTGGGAGTGAGTGAAGAGGACTAAACAAGGAACTTCTGGCAGAATAAACTGAATGTTTAGAAATGATTAGGGATGAAGTTGAAGTGAAGGCATATGAGTATATTCTAGAGATTTGTATGGGAATGATAGTGGTATGTTGAAGAATAGAATTGAAATGAATGCTATAAATAAATGTTAGTATCTAAGCAAAATATGTTGGAAAGGAAGTAATAAGTGCAGTGAGAATTTTGAGAAATGTTAAGGCTGCATGAGTAGATGGTATAACTGTGGAAATGCTAAAATATGGATATGGCTTCCATAAGGTGGTTGTGCTACTTGTTTAACATATATGTGGTGACAACTTCTGTCCCTGACAATTGGAGGAATGACATTATCTTTCCTTAATGCAAAGAGAAAGGCGGCAGGAGTGAATGCAAAAGCTACGGGGGAATGCGTCTATTAAGCATGCCAGGCAAGGTATTTAGCAGAATACTGATTGAAAGAGTATGAAAAGTGATAATGAGCCAACTTTGGGAATTGCACTGTGACTTCATGCCCAGCAGGAGATGTACAGACCAGATTTTTGCTCACTGAAAAGTATATGAATCTGAGAAGGAGAGTTTATTGCTTGATAGGTTATTTAAAGTATATAGTAAAGTAAACAGGCTTAAATTATGGAATGTTTTTGTGAATATGAACTTCATGGTTGGTTGCAGAATGTGGTAAGAGTGGCATATGATGGAAATAAGGCATGTGTACAACTAAATTGAATGCTTAGTGAATGGTTCAATATTCAGCAAGGAATAAGGCAAGGTTATTTAATGTGTCCTTGGTTATTTAATATATTTATGGATAATTGTATAAAGCAGTGTTTCTTAAACTTTTTTCTTTTAGGACCCCTTCCCACTTTTAAAAATTATGGAGGATCCCAAAAAAGCTTTTGTTTAGATGGGTTATATTTATCAACATTTATTGTACAGTATTTAAAAATAAAATTGACACATTTGCTGCTGGTACCACTTCTCATAATGGTTTGATGGGATTTTAATATTGTACTATTTTTCATTGGGAGACTTGAAATACTAGGTTAGAGATAAATCATCATGGAGCAAATCTATCTTCTTAGTTCCTGGGAGTCGAAAACAACTTGATGGCACATAATCAATCAATCAATCAATCAATCAATCAATCAATCAATCAATCAATGAATTATTTTTCTACATAGGCTGGCAAGTAATGTTGATTTTGCAGACCCCTGAAAGAGCTCCTTGGACCACTCTTTGAGAAACACTGGTATAAGGAATGCTTGTGATGACATTAGAGGTGTATTGGTTGGGGACATGTATGGATATGTATTTTTGTATGCAAACAATGCTGTGTTGTTAGCTAAAACCTCAGATGATCTACAGCACAGAATCATTATCTTGGATATGCAGCAAGGTAAATGGATCTGAAAATTAAAGTATCAGAAACTAAAGTGATTGTCTCTGATAGGGAAAATGAACTGAATGTTTGCAATGTGCACATTATTGACAAAAACTAGAGCAAGTAGATGAATTTATGTATCTTGTTAAAATGTTTACTAAAACTGGAAAAATGAATGGAGACACTTCAAGACATGCAAATGCTGGTAGAAAGTCATGTCGTCTGTTCTGGGGAATGAATGTTGAAAGATGCAAAAAAGCTGCATACAAGAGCTTGCTTCCATCCACTGTGTTATGCAGAAGTGAGAGTTTGGCAGAGCTCTTTCAGTGAGATGGGCAGTGATGAAATTTGAAATGTAAATAAATAAATAAATTTATTTGTAAATAAATGTATGTACATTTAAATAAATGTTAAATGTAAATAAATAAATAAATTTATTTGTAAATAAATGTATGTACATTTAAATAAATGTTAAATGTAAATAAATAAATAAATTTCTAAAGGCGCCCAACTTCTTGACCTCTCTGAGCAGCATACAAAATTAAAAGCAAAGGCATAGAACAACGTTAGGCAACAGAAAAGGGAGACAGTCATTTGATGGAACAGACATAAAAGTACGTTGGGTGAAAGATAAAAATAAGTTGACTATAGTGGGAATGAGCATCAACCTCTCTTATAGTTATCCAGAATGGAAATGGTTAATCCAAAGAACAAGTCTCTCAAAGCTCAGATTAGTAAATATTCATTAGAAACAGGGTGTGGTTACAACATAAGAATTCCAGCAAGTACTCTACTTTCCAATAGGAAAACTATATTTAGGCAATCTAAGCAGCAAGATTCTAGTTCATTTTCTCAGGCTTTTCTTTGGAGTAAAAGGGAGGAGGCTTTGTGTTTGCATCTACTGAGAGTCTTGGAAACAAGCTATAAGACTTTTTACCTATGTGAAAACAAGCTCTCATAATGGGATACTTAAGAAGTGTGCATGGTAAGAGAAAAAGCTATAGGGTCAAGGGTGATGTAAAAGTCATGAATATTTTATCTATCTATCTATCTATCTATCTATCCATCCATCCATCCATCCATCCATCCATCCATCCATCCATCCATCCATCCATCCATCCATCTATCTATCTATCTATCTATCTATCTATCTATCTATCTATCTATCTATCTATCTATCTATCTATCTATCTTGTCCCTGCCCATCTCCTCCCGTCGGGGGTCTCTGGGCAGTTTACAGTAAAATGTAGATTGAGTAGGAAAGTGAGTGAACAGTTTGAATGAAGTAGGGTTAGTCATACAGAAAAAATGAAAGAGGATTAAGTTGCAAAAAAAAAATGAAGACGATTCAGGTGCATCGGCAGAGGCTGTCATTGACATCAAAATGGTGGGTGTGGAAGCCCCACTCTTTTCACATGTGATCCATGTGATCCATGATAGAAAGGGGCTTTGATTGCCTGGTCACACCTGCAATTCTGATGTCATAGTTAGTCCCTGCAGACTGCCTGGGAAGAGTGAATGGATTGAGAGACAGGGGAAGTCCAAGAAAGATGTGGTTGAATGGAATGAATGTAGTCCTCAGTGAGAGAGAGAAGATGTTAGTCTTGGTGTTAATTAGCTTTAACTTTTTCTTTCACTGTTTTAGATTAACTTTTTCTTATCTCATGCTTTAAATTTCTTAGTCCATTTCTGTTTTCAGCATAATGTTTATCCTGAACGATGTGCATGTATTTATGCCCTTTGCCTTTTTATTTATTTTGCAATTGTTATCTAATAGAATATCAACCTTGAAGAACATGTAGAAGACACAAAGTTTAGCCCTTCACTGCTGGACCTTGTGAGGACACCTCAGATCAGGAAATACACATTAATTTTGATGTATAACTGGTAAGAGTCCATTTACTTTAAGCATTTCATTGAAGCCTTGCTTGCCTTAGCTATGCCAGCCATGCTGGCTCCATTGGTAAATACACAAGCCTGATGTGTTAAAATTTTATATGGAACTGAGGGTCAGGTAAACCCTTGGTTAGAGTTCATATTTTGCATGAAGCTCAGGCTCCCTTGCCCATTACAAATTGGGTCCACATTCCTATAATATTAAACCCTCCTCAGACAGTCCTTTTGTCATAGTGAGTGCTTCTGAATACATTGGAATTGTTTTGACTTGAACACATTCAGGCTTGAGATTGAGTATGGTCATGCTTTTTTTCTTTTCTTTTTGGGGCCTTCAAGTCAGTACTGACTCCTGTCCACAAACCCTCCTGGACAAGTCTCCGCAGTTTTCTTGGCAAGATTTCAGAAGTGGTTTGCTCTTGTCTCCTTCCTAGGGCTAAGAGAGAGTGACTGGCTCAAGGTCACCCAGCTGGCTTCATGCCTTAGGTGGGACTAGAACTCATGGTCTCCCAGTTTCTAGCCTGATGCCTTAATCAACCACTACACCAAATGGATGCCTTTTGTGCCTGCCGGCTGTAATGGTATGTGGGAATGACCTTGGGAGACAGAGAGAAGAAATGCAGCCAAGGGAATGGTCAGATAAAAGGCAACTGAGCTGGCAGCAGGAATGTGGGTGAGGCAAGCAGCTCAGAAGTGACCCTCCCTAGTTTCTTGAGCTGTAAAGGGACAGGGGGAGAAACGTACTTTCACACTTTCAGACTTTCAAGATTCTGTTAATGTAACCTTACAATAAAGTAAAAATAGCTCATCTGGCCATGCTTCCTGTCTTGTCTACCTTGCAAGGCTGACACTGGCCCATTCTACCCCTTGCTCTTCTCAACTTCGTTGCACTGAGCAAGCCCAAAGGGAGATTCATACTCACATTCATGCAGATGCAAGTACAGCTATCTCTGTAATCTGGGATCCTAATAAAGCAGGGTCCAGCAGGATCACATGGAGAGCTGTGCTCACATACTAGTGAATATAATTATTCTTTCCTTTCAGATCTACCTGCTGAGTGCATGGAGATTGAGGAGAGGGCAAACAGGATATAAGAATATTGGATTTCTGCAGACAACCCAATTCTCTACTCAGTTTCCAACTCTCATACAGTGTGTTCAGAGCTAGCATGGTGAAGATGTTGGCTTAGGACTGGGGAAACCCAACACTAGCCCAGATTAGATGGGCTTTAAAATGACGGCTTCAGCGTAAATGGTAGAATATCTGAGAAGATATTGCAGACCTCTCTAGTGTTTGTTCATTCATTTTTTTTCTCCCTAGACAAGTAAAGGAAAAGAGCTAAAGGGGAGAAGGGAGTAGTGCATTCCTCATCCATACAAATTGTGGAGGGCTTAAGGCTGTGGTGTTGCAGTATTTAATAGCAAAAGAATTGCCTGTTTTCCAACAAGCTCCTATTGTCTAATTACTTTTTTTAATCCATTGATGCTGCTAGTCGTCAGTTTATGGCAGGAAATTCCAGAAGGAGAGAAGAAACATGGATGCATGACAAGGAACATACAGTTTGGTCTAGTGGTTAAGGTGCTGGGCTAGAAACCAGGAGGCTGTGAGTTTTAGTCCCGCCTTAGGCATGAAAGCTGGCTGGGTGACCTTGGGCCAGTCCCTCTCTCTCAGCCCAGCTCACCTCACAGGGTTGTTGTTGTGGGGAAAGTAGGAGGAGGAAGGAGTATGAGGTATGTTCGCTGCCTTGAGTTATTTATAAAAATAATAAATAAATAAATATACACATGGAGAACTGAACTCTTAAATAGCTTCCTGTGTTACTCTTTTTAGAAGTCTAACCGCCAGAAGACCAAAAAATAGGCTTCTACTAACAAAACTTGATCACACATCAGCTTGCTTATATTAGTAATATAATCTGGGACTGACATGTCAGATTTGGAGTGTTGATTCCTTGAAGAATTGTTAGCCAATAAATCTAGCCATAATTAAGTGTAGTTCCTCCTCTTTTCTTAGGTTCACAAGTGCCATAATGTACCAAGGGCTTATTATGCACATAGGAGTCGCTGGTGGAAATGTTTACCTGGATTTTTTGTATGCCACCCTTGTTGAATTCCCAGCTGCCTTCATCCTCATCGTCACCATAGAGCGTGTGGGCCGTCGTTATCCCTGGGCAGCATCTAATCTGGTGGCCGGAATCGCTTGCCTTGTTACAGCTTTCAGCCCAGATGGCAAGTGGATAATATCTGCCAATCTTTTTTAATTGCCCTGACCAAGTGCAGTCAGGAGGAAATGCTGCAAGAATCTACTTTAGCAGAATGATGGTCACAAACAGCCTTTCTGCATGGATATAAAGAGGAACCACCCAAGAGGTTTGAGGGTCATGGCACATTTGCTTCATAATAGACAGAACTATGCACAATATGGATGGAGATGATGATGATGATGATGATAGAAGTTTGAGGGATTCAGGTTTTCTGAACTCTGATAGGAACTGACCTGATCCACACCACCAAAGCTAATGTGGTGATCAGAATGAAGATACTTGGTGGATTTCACACTTACTTTCAGTGCAAAATAGTATCAGGTGGTTTTTTTAAATGTATTTTGAACAGACACATCCACACATACTGTTAGAGAATCCATTTAAGTATGCACTTAAGTACAATGTTGTGTTAATTATTTAAGTAGTTGAATTCAGAGGTGGATAGTTTCTTTGAACATGTGCAAAAGAACATGATTAGAAATGGGCCATTTCCTCCATCCCTACTGTATTGATTGCTGATGTGTTATCAATATAGCTCTTTGGGTAGTCACTTTTTCCCACAGTGGCTTGTCCTGAGTTCTGGAAACCGCTTTGATGGGAAATTTCCTGTTACCTCAAGAGTGTCTTTTCTAATTTCTGCCAAATCCCCTTCCACCCAACTTGCTGCGGGGGAATCTAAGGGGCATCACCTCTCCAAGACTCAGGACACTTCTAGTTATGAACAGGTAGCAGACCTGTACTTCCCTTGTTTTCAGAACCAAAGGTTGAGAACAGCTCTGTTTTACTAATTGCATTAAACCAGTGTTTCCCACCCTTGGCCATTTCCAGGTATGTAGACTTCAACCCCCAGAGTTCCACAGTCAGCAGGGTCATTGATGGGAATTCTAGGAGTTGAAGTCCACAGACCTGGAAGTTGCCAAGGTGGGAAACACTGTATTAAACAATGATCTCTTTTCTTCCTTGCTCTCAGGTAATCTTTGTGCCTCACTTTGAAACTTCCTTTTTTATTTCTTCAGGTTGCTTTGCTAAAATAGCCAGTTGTTTTTCCCCCTAGCTATTACTTGCAGACTTGGTCTCTCTCTCTGAGCCAAACCTGGCTTGCAGCAAGCAGCATCCAGAGAACTGCATGCATTTGATTTTGCATCCATGACCAAACACTTTTAATATAAGTTTTGTTTCTTCCCCTCAGCTCTTAGAGGGTGACACTGATTTCCTTACAGGCTCCCCTTTGTCTCCCAAGAAGCTGCTTATTTCATCTTATGATTTAATTACCTTATTTCCCCTCATTTCACTTTGCATGCGGTTTCCTACTTATAAGTCATGGGCCCCCAGATTCTAGCACCCAGATTCTAGATTCAAGTTTTTTCATTGCTTCTCATGGCTAATTCCTACTACTTTGCACCAGCTTCACTGAGCTGCCCAACTTCACAGCAACCCCCTGGGTTACACAGAGGTGGATGCTGGATGCTTACTTAATGCTTCAGTTGAGCTAATATGCTCCTGATTACTGGCTTTCTGAATGAGATAATCATCCGGGTTTGGAGGGAAGCAGAATAGCAGCTAAAAGCATGTTACAGATGTAGCACCTTGGAGAGCAAGAAGCATGTCAGATGGATTTGTTGCTGGCTGAAGGAGTGCATCCAGTGCCCTGCTTCTACTGTGTTGGTAGATGAAGCCAATATTATAAAGAAATCAAAATTGTCTGTTGTACTCTAATACAATCAAAATATTATACCATCCAATCAAAGCATTAATTTTGCCTTAGAGTTTTACATTACTCAGAAAAGGGGCTTTCTTTGCCACTAGTTTTCTGGAGAATTATACAGGTAGTCCTCGTTTAGCAACTGCCTTGCACAGTGACTGCCTGCAGTTATGATGGTGATGAAAAAACAACTTTGCCACCAATGTCCACATTACTTTGCAGCGTCTCTCTCTCTCAGTCACGTTTGCCATTACAGTCAGTCAGTACGTGTTGTCCTGTGCCTGACCCATTTTTCTCCTCCCCCCTCGCAGAGCAGAGAGATTGCCTAAACAATCTCTTCTCTCTGCAGCACAGTGCATCTCTGAGAAATGGTAACTGCAAGTTAACAAGCTCAGCCCTGTGACCTTAACTAGTCGATTAGAACCCTCAGGCTTGCACTGCTGCCTGACCCTGACAGGAGCCTAATCAGTTTCTCACTGAAGGCTTTTGTTTGCCTCCCAAGCAGCTCACCACCAGCACATTCCTTTCCATATGTACTCCCTATTGTGTGTTGAGCGCCTGCTTACTCTCTTGTAACCCGTTCCTCTCCAATGAAGGTAAATACAAACATCGATTCTCGTCTTGCTAATTACCCTGGTGGGGGGTGAGCATTCCAAAGGGCAGGGGAGTGGGGAAAAAGAGCTGTAAGATTTGCCTTTTTACCCAGCTTCCTCGTGAGTTGAGTTCTCGGAATCTTCCCCACTGTTTGGGTTCACCCGGCTGTTTGGAGTTGCATCCTTCTGACACTGTAAAGCAAAGGAAAGCTGAAGTAAAATCATAAGCACAGTTGCGGTCATGTGATTTTCACTTAGTGTCTGCTTTGCTTAACGACTCAGTCTCCAGTCCCAACTGTGGTTGCTAAATGAGGACTAATTCATCATGTCACCAATATTAATCATCTTCCTCCAATAAATTATTTTGATTAAACTATGTACTCATATTTCCTTTCCAGATATGCACGGATTAAAGATTATTGCAGGTTGCTTTGGCAGATTGGGAATCACTATGGCTTTTGAAATGGTCTGCTTTGTCAATGCTGAATTGTATCCAACATTTCTCAGGTAGGTGTTGCTACAAGGAACATGTTTTTTCCAAATGGCTTAATCTAGAAACTCTGTATCTTTGATTACTGTTATCACAGATTTTGTGGCGCTATCTCTCTGGAGAGAGGGGTAACAATGTTAATTCAGAGAGAAAGCACCTCATTTTTCCTTTCTCCCACATTCAGTTCCTTTAAATTTAAACCTCTTTACTCTTGAAGAAAGAAAAAAAATGAAAACATTGCTAAGGTCTTAATTTTTAAAAATGAAAAGAATTTCTCATGCATTTCCTTGGTGGACTTCTCATTATTCAGAGAATCAGGTGGTCTTAAGGCCAGAAGGCTGCAAATCTCCCCCAAACTTTTTGCTGGACATCTGAATTCAGTGGGAGACCTTGTTAGAGGAAGTTCTCCTGAACATAAGACAGCTTCAGGAATGTAGCAAAACATTCCCTAAAAAGAATAAAATATGTTTATGAAGTGGTTGTCTTGTTTGAAGAGTTTGGGTTTAGTCTATCCATCAATGAATGCTAACAGTTTTTTCATCATATTTGGAAAAAAAGAGTACATTTATTAAGAAATATGTGAGGGTAGGAAAGCTTCACCCTATGTAAACTACTTCTTGAAGAGAGAGGGGAAGAAGAAGAGAGAAAAACAGGAAGTTCCTTTTTGTGTCTTAAATACAGAGAAATTGTTTAATTAACAATAGGCCAGATGAGAAACAGACTTAGGGTTAAGGCATGAAGACCCTTTGCCTTATCTTCCCCTTGTTATTGGCCCTAGAGGTCAAAACAGATCCTAGGTGCAGAGAAATAATGCAGTTGCCCACATCTTAAATCTGAGAACAGACCAGGAGCACATTGGGAATTCTGAGAATGTGTCTTGAACACTTTCATATAATGGCTTCCTTTGTGAATGAGGTCAGTCACAATAAAATATTTATCAGAAAACAAGTTGATGGGATTGTTCCCTCTCTTGCTTCCCCAGCATATTCGCTTTCCCAATGGTTTTTGAACTGTTGGACCCAATTACCCCTTGAATAATGTCATTAACCCCCACCACCACAAAAATCAGACTGTGTTGCTTCACACAAGCGTCTCAGCAGCAGCAGTCCCAAACTGGATCCTTGACTCAAAAAGAAGCAATTACAAATTGCTACATCAAGGCCACAACTAGGGTCTGTGTCACCCGGGACAAACATGGATTCCACGCCCATATTGGCGCCCTGCCAGTGCTCATTTTGGTGCCACCCCGGCACGGCACCTGGAGCACATGCCCCGCTTGCCCCCTCAATTTGCAGCCCTGTGCTCCATTAGCTCCAGAATATGCCCAAATTACCCCCATTTAAGAACTACTGCTCTATTACCTAAGCTTACCTTGTCTTTTCTTCTAAAGGTAGGGCTTAATCCTGCTCTGTTTTTGCATGATTCTTTTACTTTGTAATAAAAGAGGCTCTTTTTTCTGCCTACTTCACAGAGAGTAAAAAATAATGCAAAAAAAAATCCAGGGGGAGAAGAATGGGAAAGGAAGGTCACGTTACCTTTTTGAGGCAGCCAGTTGGGTTTTTCTTTTCTCCTTTTAAAAAACTCAAATTTGCTCAGGTGTGTAATGGGAAGAAGGAATAACCTTGAGAAACACAAGGAAGAGCGGCTACCAAGAAATGGTCAGATAAAAGAAATCTGAGTCTGGGGCAAAAATGTAATCTGAGTAAACATCTCAGACAGGACCCTCCCTAGTTCTCATGAAGATAAAAGGAGGGAGTGGGGAAGCTGATTCAGACTCTGAAGATTCTGTTACTGCAATCTTATAATAAAAGTAGTATTAGCATTCATGGCTTTGGTTCCTTAGTCTGGTCTACCTTGAAAGGCTGAGATCAATCTTGCAAGTCTGAATGTACTTCACTCCTCCCTTTATATTTCTCAGATTACAGTTCTGCCCCAGACTCTGATTTCTTTTATCTAACTGTGCTCCTGGTAGTGGCTCTTCCTCAAGGTTATTCCTTCTGCCCATTACAGATGCAGCCGCAACTCAGATTCTTCCAGTATTTTTTTGCAAAAAAAATGTTCAACAGACCTTTGTGTGGACTAGTGATGATTCTCTGCAGGAAAATACTGGATGAAAATCAACTCCTGTAAAGCGGTTTGTTGAGAGGTGGTATTTTTAAAGCACTTGAAAGAAGGTAAGGCAACCTTCTGTCAGGTGTTATTTTTGAAGCACCTGAAAGAAGGTAAGAATTTCCTCCTTGTGAATTCTGGAAGGAATTTGCATCTGTCCAACTTGCAGTCATTCCTCTTTAATCTGTCTGTCCCCTCCCCTGTCCCTTTTATGAAGGAAGTACATTAAAGGGGAATCTGAAGGGCTCAGTAAGTGTCTTTCCAGACAAACAACTGGGCTGCAACCACACACCAAACCCATAGGCTTATCTGGGGCTCAGAGGTATTCCAGGGACTAAAAATGATACTGAAGTTTGGCACTTTGCTTTCTAGTAAGACAATTTCTCGTTTATTCATTTCTTTTATTAAGCTCTGTATATATATTGTATGGAAGTGTTTCAATCTGATCTTTCTTCCTTCCTTCCTTCCTTCCTTCCTTTCAGAAACCTTGGCTTGATGGCATGTTCTTCCTTGTGCGACTTTGGGGGAATCATATCCCCATTTATCGTCTATAGGTTGGCAGAAATCTGGAGTGAGCTACCTCTTCTAGTCTTCAGTAAGTAATATTCTATCTGTGGCAGCTGCAGCTCATTAATGCTCAATCATGCACTTTTATACTCATCCAAGGATTCAATCCCACTGAACTTAATTGGACTTAGGTCTGTGTAGATCTGTATCCTAGAATAAATTGACAGAACATGCAGGCAAGATGTGCTGCTTGTGACTGGAGACTGGAATGCCAAAGTTGGAAACATGAAAGGGGAAAATGTAGTTGGATTGCATGCTTAGAAAACCAAAATGAAGCAGAAGACTGACTTATCAATTTCTGTCATGCCAATGATTTCTTCATAGCTAATACTGTCTTCAAACAATCAGAATGACACCTCTATGCATGGACATAACCAGACCAAATCAAACTGACTATATTATAACTAAAAGGAAATGGAAGAGCTCAATTATATCATCAAAGACATGACCAGGTGCTGACTTTGGAGCAGATCACAGACTGCTCCTGTGCAAATTCCCAGTTAAGCTAACAAGAAGAAGAAAGCCAGTCAGTTTCCACAGATTTTTGAAACAATTATTTTCCCATCCTATCAGATCCTTTAAAAACATCTAAGCAAGGCACAACTACTGGAGATGTAGGGTGTTTTAATGGATATTTAATATTGTTCACTACATTTCTATTAGAGTCAAATCCATATCCATTCTTGGCAGGAATGCATCAGTAATTCACCTTTGCTGTCTTTGCAAAGATTATTTCAACTTCCCATTCTGGCCCACATCTCTGGGTTTTCTTGATGCTCTCCTATCCAAGCGCTAATCAATTCTGATCTTGCTATGACTTTTTGAGATCAGTAAAGATTGGCAAACCGCTACCACCTATTTAGGCAATTTACAAAACTTTTAATAATTACAATCTATGAACATTTAAACTGAAAATAGCAGTGAAAATACATAACATGTAAAACAGGATTTCTTAACCTGTTCAAGGACCCCTTGGAAGTCTGTGGATAGATTTCAGGGGTTGGTGAAAGTGGATGGGGGGGAAAAAATCACACCTTTATTTTCACTAAGCCCTACTTGAAATTTAGCTTGTCTTGGTATTGATTTAATGGGTTAATAAAGAACAGATTTTACTATATTACATATTTGCTATTTTTGATGTTATTTGAGCATAATACAATTTATTTATTTATCATTTATTAACAATGTATTTTAGTTTATATATGTAAACACATTTTCTGAGATGGAGTTTGTAGGTTTCACCAGACTTTCAAAGGAGTCCATGGCATGAAAAGAACCCCGATATAAACATGGATCATTTTGATGCAACAAAAGTAAAACAACAGAAATAAAATGACTGTGTGTCCATCTTGACAATACAGTATGTCATAGCTTGGTTTCTGATGTAGTTTTTTTGTATGTTTTATTGGCAGCTGTCGTAGGATTGATAGCTGCTGGATCAGTGTTGCTTTTGCCAGAGACCAAGGGGAGTTCTTTGCCTGAGACCATTGATGACATAGAAAACTTCCACCATGCTGGATTAAACAGTCAATCTTGAAGCAAATTCAACTTTTAATAATTTTGAAATATGTATGTTCAGCTGTGGCCCATAAAAAGTCCAGATCTAATCACTAGCTAATAAAAATATTAAATTGTAAAGTCTTTCATTGAGACAGGTACTTTACACAAACACACACACACACACCTCATTTGTTCCATGTGTACCTGTGTTAAACTGATAAATATGGTCAATACAACATAGCATGTGAACGGTGAAAATAAGCAGAGGGCAGTGAAAATAATACTTCTTACTTGATGTTGAAAGATTGTAATATGACTGGAAGTTCTAGGTCTGTTAAAATACTATCCCTTCTTTTTATTTTAGGGTCTTAGATTTAACTTTTGCCACTTCGTTTTACTTTTCTATGTATGTACGTATAAATCTTTTTAGGGTTCTCTTTAGTGCCCAGAACCAATATAAACATTCTTTTGCAAGTAAAATAAATCAATACCTAAATAAATTGAAATGTCTGTATCACCCTGTTGGTTATAGCAGAGTTGAGAAATAGGGAAAGGGGGTAAAATTGGTCCAAACTGGCAAGAGTTTACGAGGAGAAGTAAGGGAGTTAATATAGGTGCTTCGGTTCTGGTTGCACCGGCCTACAACTGGTAGGAGTCAGAAGCAGAGGAAAGATAACCCTTGGAGATGCTACATAGAGATTAAGGGAAGCAATAAAAGGCTTCTCATTAGAGAGCTTGGAGTCAGGAAATCAACAGTTGTGGCGTCTAGAAGGAAGTGGGGGTTTGTCCTAAAGAGTGGAGAGAAAGAAACAAAATTCAGAAGAGATAGGGAAAGCATAAATTGCTGCAGGTGCACAAATAGACACAGATTCACAAAAACACATAAATGGTGGAAAAAGAAATATAGAATTAGGGAAAAAGGAGAAAAGGAGAAAAGGAAACATAAATAGCTATAGGGAATAGGAGCAAAGTTTTCAGTTAAGGGAGGAAAAAAGACTATGCCTGAGCAGATCGGAGTTAAAGGAGAGGGGGGGCAAGACTTTTCTCCCTGTAATTTTTTGTCTAGCAGGGATTCCACCACTCATGCCACCAAGAAGGGGAGACGTGCAAAGATTCGGGAGTAAAGTAACAGCCTGGCCAGTGCAGGCAGACGGAGACAGCTGACTGTTTCGTAGTGAGGGAACTGCTCGGTAGATCAGCTGTGGGCGGAGAGAAGCTTGTAGGTCCAAGAAGAGGAAAAGCAGTCTGGATTCAGATAGGCCAGGCGGGAAGAGATCTGGGCCAGAAGGAGGGATTAAGCAGCCCAGAAGAGAGGGGGAGAACTGCAGAGATAACTCCTGCTTTGGGCACTTTACAAGGGAGGAGGGAGCGTTAGATTGCTTAAATATGCACCCTGCCTTGAACAAGTGCTGCATGTTGAAGGAAACTGCTCAGTGTATGTACTGTGCGTATGTAGGAACTGCTAGCTCTGAAGAAGCTCCTCTGCGGGACATGTGGAAAATCACCCCATTGAGTTCAATAGATTATTATTTAAAATCAGTCCTGTACCTGTATGGTATTGTCTGTATATCTGTCCTAACAACCAGGAAACACGCTGAGACAAGGAACTGGTCTCTAATGTTTATTGCTAGTACTTAACAGGAATCCTAACAAACTGAAGAAGTGTGGGAAAACCCCGACATATAACCCCCAAGGGTTAAGGCGGTCCCGATCTGTGTCTCTTTGAATGGCTGAACAATTCATCAGTGCTACGCATGCGCTTGACAGTCTGGAGGGGAGCCCCCTGCTCGCCATCCTTACTCATGACACTCTCTGTATATAGGTATGATTATTACTTTTCTAATGCCAATAGTAAAGTTTTGTCTGTTCAAGGGGTTGGATAGTTTTTTCCGTATTGGATGGTCTAGGAGGGAGGGGGGAAATCTCCCCTTCAAATCTCCTTGCTGGTAGAAGATTCAGCAGCAGGTTTTGATTAAGGGGAACTGCATTGGAGCTAGTAGGATCCCTGCTGTTAGGTTGCATGGGGAATCAACTCCGTGGATTCAAGACCCACTATAGTGTTAAAACAGGAACTAGACCCACTTCATGAGCTCAGAAATCTGGTTTTAATAGTCTTTTATTTATCCGCTCAGTACATTTGAGTTCTGGAATGCATACTCACTTCCCCCACTTTCACAGGATCATTCATCTCCTATTTGGTCCCTTCTGGTGATCTGGCAAATTTTATGAACTTCAGATGGTGATCTTCACTTTTAATATGAGGTGACCAAGGGATTTCTGCTTTTTTTTTTTAACATTCATTCTCTGCACCTGCAGTTGTCTGCTTCCAAGCTTAAAATAGGAGCCCCTGAGCAAGGTGCTATTCTCAGGGGTATTTGGGAAAGGGAAGAGAAGACTTTGGCCACAAACTGATTTCTTCACACACACAAACATGCCTATGTTTGCAGATGTTCCCAGTAGGAAAAAGCAGTTGGATGCCTATCAGTGCATGTCCACCAGCATCTCATTTACGCAGCACTTCTGTCCTAGTGCCTAATTTTGCTGAAAGAAAAGAAATCCCCAGATCATTCCCAGAACTGGGAAGGGGGAAGAATGGAAGACTGTGCATGTACAAGTGCATGTAGGCAGGGTGTATGCATATCTGTGGATGTGAAATTAGGCTCTATGCAGATATTTTGTGTGTGCGCATTTTTTCATAGTCTCAATTTTGCCCAGGGTGCACCCAAAATTAGGAAGAGAAGGATGAATCAATACATTTTCTAAAACAGAGGTGCCTGAGACCTGCACTTAACACTTGGGGGAGGAGAAATAAGGGCCACAGTAGGTTGGACAGTGAGGCAAATTGGTCAAAGCCACCTTATTTACATGAGGAGGGACGGGCCTTCTGCTATTTTTCTAAGTTTTTTTCTTGTTTTCTTTCTGCAACAATGCTAAGCATATTTTAGAATTTATGCTACATTGTCATCTCTGCCTTAAAAGTGGCGGGACACTAAACTCAGTTTTTCCAGTCATGGTCAGAAAGGGCTCTGGGTTGCAAAACCTTGTTCACAGGATACGCTCAAGTTGAGAACCCTGGGCCTCAAATGGCTCCTGAAATCTTAAGTACAGCCCTTCTCTGGAGGCTTCTAAAAGCTGTTATCATATGATAATGTTTAATGTGACAGGAGGATCACATGATTAACTACAGGTAGTCCTTGTTTAGCAACTGCCTTGTTTAGCCACCATTTGCAGTTATGTTGGTGATGAAAAACTAACTTTATCATTAGTCCTCACATTTATGATCTTTGCAAGTCTGTAAAGCAAAGGAAAGCTGAAGTAAGGTGATAAGCAGAGTCGTGGTTTCACTTAGCGACCGCTTTACTTAATGACCAAGTTGCTAGTCCCAACTGTGGTCACTGAACGAGGGCTACCTATACATCAGCAGAATAAAATGAAACTCTGGTGGGGTTATTGAGCCTATGCACTACTATTTGGAGTGTGTCCCCTGGCACATCTTTCCTAAGCCAAGTGAAGACTGTGGCCCAGAATGCTGGTTCCTTCTGAAGAGTTCTTATAAAAATCTTTGTATTAGGAGCACTGTTAACAGTATTGTGTATTAGAAAATGTGTTCATGAAAATGCATGTACATTTTTGTGTGGAAAACAGAAAACCTCACATTTGATAAATGAAACAGAACGAAACTTAAGGAAAAATGAGGAACAGAGTGAAGCTGAGCTTTCTGACAATGCCAATTTTTCTATCATATTTTACATTATGTTACACAAAAGTGTCTCCCGTTCATCTGAATGAGGAGTATCTCCATGTATGGATCCTTAAGACTGCAGTTTTATCGACAAAGTCATATGGATTATTAGACTCAATGGGGTTTATATATGAAGGCCATAATTTGCATGTTGCATTTTGGGCTACTAGGTGGCACTGTCTGTAGCATGGCTATTTCCAAACTGAGAAACTCACTGCAACTTACAGCATTTCCAGCCAGATTACATAGCTGGAGGGACCACCCTGTGGAAGGCTTTAAAGTGTTTGCCAGGACCGCAGAATTCTATGGAACCTATCACAGTCATGACTGGAAACCAAGAAGCAGAGGATACTGAGAGTTCAAAGAATTCAGAGTCCTTATGAAGAGTTATGCTTGTATCCACACTTTTGGTTTTCACTCCTTACTCATCAATGGAAAACTGTGGGGAACACAGCTGTCTTCAGTAAGTTGACACATCTGAGTTTTGCACAGGAAGGTAAATCATTTTTTCTTTGGGCCTTCCTGGCCTGTGGAAAGAAACCAAGAGTGATGTGAACAGATGTCATAAATCAAACTGATAACCACAGCCATTTCATCCAAATCCTTAAGTATATTATCATGACCTATTTGGCCAAATGACATTTGAAAGAAAAAGCATTAGGACTGTGCATTTGTTGGAAATGATTTGGGAGAAGTGTTTTAGACCCTGCGTGACTTGCATGACCTCAGCCTTTTTCAGGCTTTCACACCAATGACTGCAAAAGGAGGACTATTTTAAATTTATCAAGCTGTCCCAAAGTCAGCCAGATCATAGAACACTGCAGGAAATATGAATAGGTTTGTGGCTTCTCAGCCATTGCTGTAAGCTGTCAAAATGGACAGATGTAGACCTCAGACTCTGTAGGAGTGGGGCCCTGATAGGGCATCTGCCACAAGGAAGCTGCCTGAGAGTTCCTCGTGCTGCTTCAGTTGGATGTGGATGTCTTAGGGTGCTGAAGAAAATGCTGTTATGGACATGCAATATTATCTGCTAGGACAGTCAGGTGGTATGAAGGCTCTAGATTGGCTCAGGGGCCTGGATGAGGGACAATAAGTACAGTTATTTCTATGCAAAGCTAAAAGTTTTTCAGAGGTGGGAGAAAGATGCCCTTTGAAGCATAAAGCTCCATCTTGGGGTGTAGATTTTTAAGTTTTGAGGAGAACTGTGATGTTCACAGATATTCTGGGAAATGGTTGGCAGAAGGTTTCCCTGATTAATTGAAGCTCTTTGAAGTCGTGCCCCCTCTGGGGAGCAAATGGTCCAGGAAATGGTTTTAAAATGAGTAGAACGTTCTATCCTAGGAAGATGGCCAGTTTTATAAGAACAGCCAAACCACTGATTGAGCCTCTGAAAAAAAAAAGGAGGGAAAAATCTCAACCCTCTATATTCAGACAAGATGCCCCACAGTTCATAAACTCTGTTTCCTGAGACACTGTTTTTCAAGAGGTCAGGGAAGTTGGGTGGAGAGGAATGTTCAGCCTGCATCTACCATGCAGTCTTGTTTCCCAATTCTTAAGAGAAAATATTCCATGATGCCTCTTTATCTAAGAAATGTCACATGGCCATACCTGTGCAGATTTTCGGCATCATCAATAGTCTCAGGTAAAGTTTTCCCTTTGGTTTCAGGTAAGAGCAGAACCAAAGCACCACCCACGAGGCCAATGACAGCTTCAGGCAGAGAGAAGAAACAAAAGGAATTAAGTAAAAAATGCATGCCTGAAATGCGTTAAAGTAAATGCATATTTTTTTTTCTCCACCAAGCCTTTGGGAATACTAGAATAAGAATAAAAATAAGAATATAGACCAAACATATCCTTTAAATTATATGAAGGACAGAATTTCGGGACAAGTGCAAAAAAGCAGGAACATGGATAGGCTGGTATCCAGAGTCTGGCTTTTTTGCACTGCAAAAACCTTAGAAAGACAGCTTTCTTTTTAAAATGAACCTACAGGGAGCTCTAGGCTTGGCCTCTGGTGGGGTCTCTTAAACCATGGCACCAAGAGCTTTCTAAGATCAACCAAGAGCTGCCCTGCTCATTTTCCAGATTGTCCATTTTCCCGATCCACAAAGGGTCACACAAGGGCACAGAAGAATCTGGTTTTAAATCTTCACTGTTGTGGCTTGTCGTCCTGCCAGAACTCAGAACTGTGGGTCATTCCTGCCCCATTCCTTGCCTTTTCCCATAATTCCTGTCAGTGCAATTCTGCCTCCCTAGATATCTCTAATGCCATGCAGTGTCTTTCCTCTGCTTGGCACTGTTGGCCTTTTTGTAGATAAACAGGAACGAGTGCTTTTTGCAGCCAAGAGTAACATTATGTAAATCAATGATTAAACTGAATTTTTTAATAGAACAAGATACAAATTCCACCACCCACACTTATGCTGACCCTGAGATTTAGAGATTTTTTTTCCCCCAAGAGCTTGACCAGAAGTCATCCAAGCTGTACTGTTCTGCCAAGATACTTCTGAGACACAGGAAGAAATCTGAGACTTGCTATCACAGAAGCAAAAACGGTGCCCTTATCCTCAATCACTCAAAAGAACAGAAGATCCTTCTTACCGAAGACAATAAGTGGAAGCTCGTGCCAAATATTTGCCAGTCTATAGACAATGAATGGAGTTATGATCCCCCCAATATCACTCATGGAAGAGCAGACAAGAACCCCCAGATTCCTTTAAAAAAGAAAAAAGCACAGAAAAAACCCTCATATTTATCAGCAGTATGTTTAAGGGATCCTGAAACAATATGATGGGTGTATTTTTCTAAAAAAATGATCCTGTTAAATGGTCAGCAATGTTTCCCAGGCCAGCCATGTTTCCCAGGCCAGCTCCTTCATTTTGCCTGGAGAACCAATCAGACTTTCTTTTGGGTAGCCCCACTCCCTTTAGCTTTTGAAATCAAAAGGATTTAGAAAAACTTTCATGAGCTTGATATGACCTGATAGAAATGGGCACGCAGCAGAAGCAGGTTCTGAACATCAAAGGCTACTTGAGCAAGAAAGGCCAGCCCAGCCCAACCCAGGATAGCAGAAGAGGATTCACTTACCTGAGGAATGTTGGGTATAGTTCTGCATTGACTAAGCAAACCATTTCATAGCACATTGTAATACCCAGCCTGCCCAAGCAAGCAGCAGTCATTTTAAGCCAATAGAAATCTGAAAAGATATTGAATGATATTCTCAGCTTAATGTTGTTTTTTAACTTCTTGGGTTTTTTAGTTTTAGTTTTTTTGTTTGTTTTTTAAAGAATGAGGGATACAAAAGTGGTACAGGAAGTCATACCTAATTAGGAATTCTACTTTATTGGATAAGTGATGCTACTCATATATCATCTGATATTTATCAGGGAATAAGGGATAATATTATAAAGACTCAAAATCTCCAAACTGCATAGAAATAAGTTGCTTTGTATTCTAGATTTGGTCTGTTCTAGATGACCCAAGTGGCTGCTGTTTTCTCTGTATTTCTTTAAAAATTATACAGTATGTAATAAAATACTTATATAATGAATATATTATATAAATACTTAGATAATAAAAGCTTACAGTACTGTATGTATTCAGTGGTGTCTACTTGTCCTGTTAGAACTGGCAGGAGAGGCATCCTCCAGATCCTGTCTGCGAGAGAGCGTTATCTGTCGGGACCCAGGAGGAGAACCTTTTTTGCCGTGGTGCCTGCCTTCTGGAACATCATCCCCCCAGAAATTAGATTTGCCCTGACCCTGCTGGCCTTTCGCAAGGCACTAAAAACCATTGTCATCAAGCCTGGGGCCCTGATAGCATGAGTGAGCCCATGTCACAGTTGGTTGAATGTTTGTGAGTCTTCTTGGCTCCTACTTTTATGTCATTTTTGTTGTTGTTTACTTTGGTTGGTTTTTTCTTCTGTTTTAATTGTGAGCTGCCCAGAGTTATGCATATGAGATGGGCAGCCTATAAGTTCACCAAATAAATAAATCCAGAGTATGAATAGCATTTATACATATGTCCATACTTCAAAAGTCAAGTTTACCCATTTGACATTGTGCAAACTACATGGGCGGGGGCATCAAATGGATGGATTTTACTGCATATGAAGCAATCACAATGAAGGAATGGTAGGCAAAGAAACGTCTTCTTAACCCTTTCCTTACTGGACCACTTTATTTTCAAAATTATCTTTAATTCTATCTCCCCCTGCCCATGGGAGAGAGGGGAATGATACAAGCTCTATACATTATGCTTTGGTAGAAAAAAGGGCAAAGAATAGCTCTGGATTAGGGAAGAAACCTGACATACTGAACTCCCTCAACACGTTTTGGTTAGGACCGGACAATTTGAGCATGTCCAGGTGCCACTGGACTGCTTCTCCTTTTATCCCTCACCACTAGCCATGCTGGCTGGGGCTCATGGATGTCAGAACTCAACCCAACTGGACGGCCCCAGTTGCTCACCCCTGGATTAGAGAGAAAGGGGGTGCATCCACCATTTCACTATAGCATTCACCTTCAGGAACCAAGGCAGTAACGAGACATGCAATTCCTGTCATAAAATTTGCCGCAGCCCAGGGAAAGCGGCGGCCTATGCAGTCAACTGTAAGTATGAGTATGATGGCAGCAGGGAATTCCACAAGAGCGGAATAAAAAAAGTCCAGGTAAATGTTGCCTCCTCCAATTCCCAGATGCATGATGAGGCCCTGATACACTGCAGCACTGGCAAACCTAGGCAAAGAAGTAGAAGCTAGATGAAGCCAGTTTTTTCTGCAAAGTGCTATTCACCCAGAAAACCCTGTATTGCTTCAGGCCATTTTCCAAAGCTGGAAAACAGCTTAAAATTAAATGTGAGTATGGTTAGAACCTAAAAGCTTAGAGCAGTGTTTGTCAACCTTAGCAGCTTTAAGATGTGTGGACTTCAACTCCCAGAATTCCCCAGACAGCCATGCTGGCTGGGGAATTTTGGGAGTTAAAAGTCCACACATCTTAAAGTTGCTAAGGTTGACAAACACTGGCTTAGAGGATTGATGCATATAAAGTGCACTTGGGCTACCCATTGACAGTAATGCCCAGACACATTACAAAAGCAGGCCTGGTTCACACCTGTTTAGCCATAGTGTGGTTTGTTTCATTTTGGCTTAGCATGTTGTTGGGTGAACCTAACCACTGTGATTTGTAAAGTACCTTTTATGTACTTTTGATTTCAATATGGCTAATTGAGATGAGCCACTGAATTGTGGCTAATCAAACAATGGCTTATCACAATGTGTAAATCCAGTCAAGCAACTAAAGAGCTGCACTAAGTCTAGATATTCCTCTCAAAAGTTGCAGAGGTGAGAGAAAATGGATTGTTTCCGTGAAGACAGGGGTGAGCCAAGACATTCTGCTCAAGTGACAGACAAGGCTAGCCTTTTCCATTCCACAGGTAAAAGCTAAATAACTAGTAGTTTAATTAAAAGAAAAACCACTGACAATGCTGACCTATCAGGCTTGATTCCAATGGCACACTGCTGTCTCTTCCAGACTCCTGTTGCCATTCTTATTAACTATTTCTGCAGGCCTCCCCCTGAATTGGCCAGATGGTAAAGCTGGACCTACATAGAGATGTCTTTGGACTTTTTTTAAAAATGATTTTTTCTTACCAAGTGTACATTAAGATTAATGTATGTTTCCTTATCTGTGGCGTTCTCACCAGGTCTAAAAAGGAAGGGGTAGGCTTATCACGTTTTTCTTCTTCAGGCTGAAGTTTCTAGGACAAACAAAACATTTTTCAGTGTTGGGGGTGGTTGAAACCACAATATCAGGGACTGAGGTGGGAGGAGTGGACTTAGAAGTGCTAATGTAAGAGGTGACTTTCCCTCCCTGTCCTCACCACAACAGCCCAATCTGTCCAAAAATGCCTTTCCCAACAGTTGTTGGACCCTTCTGAATGGAGTTGTGTTGCCTAGATCTGAGTAGGAATGGAATCTCTGGAAATCAGAGACATCTTCTGCAGCTAGGGAGGAAAATCATCTTCCACCAGCCTCCTTCTAAAGTCACTTCCCTAAGCACAAGCTTTATTTATGAAGGATTTCCTTCTTTCTTCCAAGGAGTTCATGGTGATGTCCACATTTTTATTTTATTTGTTTATTAAACAGATTTATAAGGCCACCCAACTCACACACAGTGACTCTGGGCAGCTTACAGAACTAAAAACACAATAGACACCCCCCAGTGGCAGCAAACACATTCATATCAGCCACTTGATTGGCTCTGAAGCAGCCTGGAGTCCCCAGACCCATTGACAGAACCACATCTTCAGGGCCTTCTGGAAGAGGAGCAAGGAGGGGGCCAATCTTATAACTGGGGGAATGATGTTCCAAAGAGAGGGAGCCACTATGGAGAAGACCCTTTTCCTTGGCCCCATGTTGAAGCAACTCTGCTGGGGTAGCCTTTGCTTTGGAGTTATTAATGTATTGAACTTCTTATTTATTTACTATTATATTTATACTGCATTCTTCATTCAAGAAGCTCAAAATAATGTACAGCAATATGCTCACAAGCCACAGTAGACTGAACTGAGGCCATAAGTCTGCAAAGTGTGCTTTGAAAATTACAAGTTCTGTCACGCTTCCAGAATTTTGGCTTTGCAAGTGGGGTGCTAAATCCAGATTTCTGAACATTATCTGCACAGCACACCCATGCCTGGGGCAGGTTTGCAGGGAAATAGGTCTTATTACCTCCATGGATGGTGGCAGCTCCTTTTGGTTCCCTTTGGCTATACATTTAATAATTTTCAGGGCTTTGTCATTTTCCTGTTGGGCTATCAACCATCTTGGGGATTCTGGAAGACACCTGTAAAGCAATGTATCTGTGTAGCATTGATGGTAACAGAATGTCAGGATGACATAGGACTTATCTTGAGCTGGCGGAGACATTATTTTGGAAACAAGATTCAGCTTCTCTATGGCCAGTATGCAGTACCTGGTCCTGGTTCTCTAATGCATGGCAACATGATGAAACTTGTAATGGTAAAGAATATATGCAGTTCAGGGTTGGAGTGTCAGGAGTTGTCTGAGTTTGAACCACCTAGGTCATATCTCAGTGCTATGATCTTGGAGAAGTGAGGTTTGTTGGTTATTATTTATTTATTTATCAAATTTCGCCACCGCCCATCTCCCCCAAAAGAGGGTTAGCTGGGGAATATATAGCTGTCTGTCCTACCACCATTGCATGTGATTGGGTGGGCTGTGCTGTCGAGTGTTGCTGTTTTCCATGTGATTGACATATTATTTAGTATCATCTGTTGCTTATCTGGGTGTTGTTTAATAGTTACATGAGATGGCACTACAATAGATAGCACCACATCAGTATAACAAAAATGGCATGACCATCACATAGAAAAGAACAAAATGCAGCAGCAGAGGCTATGTTTGTTTGTGAGATGGGAGGCTATATAAATTTGGAAAACAAACAAACAAATAAATAAATATCCAATCCCATATAAGCAATTTCCACAATACGCAACATACCTCACTTCCCCAGGATCATAGCACTGAAGATGTTACCTAGATGGGACATGAAACTTCCACAAATGAAAACCAAACTCAGACAACTCTTACCACGCAACAGTTTTTTTTCTAAAATCTTAGCATGGATTAATATTGTCCAATCTTCACTGACCTTTCATAATTAAAGTACACTAACTTGAAATCATTGACAAAATATACTTTGGAGCTCACCGAACCATGAACATAGCACCTATCTGCCACACATTAAAGCGGCATGGCTTTTCCCAGGATCATGCAGTTGCCCTCTGCAGCTATCAAGTGACTGCAAGAAAAGACACAGCTGTTTTAAAGACAAATGCTACATTCATTGTCCTTCAAGTTCCAAATTCCAAATCCAAAGTATTACATCTCCCTAATATTAACATCTTGGAATGTGAAATTTGAGTGGTACAGATGAAGCAAAGCTGGCTATAAGTGCATTTTTTTTCCTAGAAAAATAAAATATCTAGTTAGGCCCCAATCTAAGAACCCCAAAAGGTTCTTCCTGGTAGCAATATTTTATTTGCATTCTTGTGTTTCTTCTGTTTTGATTACAATGGCAGCCTTACTTACCAGTAATACAGCAAGAAGAAGAAATTTGGCAATGTGACAGCAAGTTGCAGCCATCTCCAGTGAGGAACTACATAAGCAATAGCAGCAAGCACAAGGAGTCCAACACTGAAGGCCACTTGATAAACAATACCAACCATTCTTCTATAGTTCATGCCAACAAACTCTGCAACTTTGAAAGGGCAGAGGAAATTAAATCAATCAATCAATCATCATCATCATCATCATCATCTGAAGGGAGCTACATTTTACTTCTACATGTGCTTCTACATGTTCTTGTCAATCAGGAAAGTTTCCATTTTATTTAAATGCAAGAGTAATGTATAGAATAATAATGTATTCATCATTCAAACTTAAACTTCTATGAAATAGTGAAGTATATCTTTCTATGACACCATCAAAAGTATTCATTATATACCTGGAATTTTATGAACTTCCCAACTCCGAGAGATTAAAATTTCTCTAAACATGCCATCCCATCAAGGCTGTCCACAAGGGAATCAAAACATTCAAGATGGCGGCCACAATCATGCAATCCAAGCCCCACCCCCTTTTAATGTATGTCATGACACACTTTAAAAAGGGCAGGGGTAGGATCACATGGTTGTGGCCACCATCTTGAATGTTTTGACTTCTCTCTGCAAATATTCCTACTTCTCACATATACTTTATTGATTGTACAAAGCATCCTTTATGAACACAGTGAATAAGCTGCTTTGCATATTAGCAGAAATGACTATTGGTACACTCTGAAATAACAAAAAAAGTTATAAGGCAACTTTTAATTGAATAAACAAAAAGTTGCCCAGTGTTGTTAGATGGAAATATTAATTTTTTATTTTAATTGACTATTTCTGTAGAACAGTAGGGTCAGAATCATGCTTAAATGCACAGTAGTTTATTGTGCAGTATTAACTGAACATTTAAACTATAAATAGTCTTACTCAAGATATATCCTGTTAACCAGCCTCCTTTGCTGACCAATCCTTGTATCAAGCGAAAAACCACCACCCATGTGTAACTAGGGACCACAGCCACAAGGACACCAGAGATGGAATTTATTAGGATGGTAATTAATAAGCACCGTTTTCGGCCAAACCTAGAGAGAAAAAAACATCCCAGTCATTATTATACACTTAAAAAGTAGAAGGGAGGTGCACAGTATTAATGTTATTGAAGATACTGAATGATTTGCCAATAAAACCCCAGAAAAATTTCTCTTAACTCATTCATTAATGTAGAGCAGTCCTCTTGCTCGGGAGTGCTCTGAGGTGGAAGCATGTTGAAAAGCCTGGGAGAACAAATGCCAAGTGTTTTCAGACCTGAGGCAGTGCAATACAGTGTGCTACTGCTGATGGGATTCCCATGTCTGTTCATTGGTCTTGCAAAAACCTGCATAGGCAGTTCAGTTCCAAAATCTTACAAAAGTTGCTTAATTCAGGGGAAAGGGCTTGGCTGTATTGCTTGCTTTTGCTGTGTTAATATAATTTAATATTTTTATTGTTTATTGTGGACTTTTAAATTTATACTGTATGATTGTTATGGTACTGTATTGTTGCTAACCTCCAGCTACCCTTGAAGATTATGGTGGCATGCAATTTTTTTTTTTAAGTGCCTTCAAGTCATTCGTCGCTCCTCGCAACTGCCTGGACAAGTTTCTGCAGTTTTCTTGGCAAGATTTCAGAAGTGGTTTGCCCTTGCCTCCTTCCTAGGGCTGAGAGAGAGGGACTGGCTGAAGGTCACCCAGCTGGCTTCATGCCTAAGATGGGACTAGAACTCCCAGTCTCCCGGTTTCTAGCCTGATGCCTTAGACAGTACATCAGACTGGCTAAATGAAATTTATTAGCCAAACTGGCTAATAAAGTCTAATCAGTCATAAACCAGGGAAGGATGCCACAGGAAACAATACTTCAAACAACCTTATTTCCTGTTGGCTGAATGGATTTTCCCTTAACGAAGTAATATTGAGATTGCATAGAACCTCATTTGACCAAATGAAAGGGCAGCCAAGGCCTAACTGTGAAAGCAAATATGCTCACCTTCTGAATACATAACATTCAGTTCCAAGTGTCAAATTTCTAACAAAGGAAACTCTATTCTAAGGAGTATCTCTGTGGCTCCCTCTTGTCTTCATAATAGAGAAACGGTAGACATGACAACTCAACATAGAAAATCTCACCCACCTGTCTGCCAGGTACCCGATGCTTATGCAACCAAGAAAAAAGCCCACATTCACACATGACTGAAATAGATCCAGTTTCCAGGCATCTTTACACACCAGGTTAAACTGAAAAAATAAAACATCCAGGTTAGAGAAAGTACACCAGAATGTATCCCAGTATTTCTATTATCTTATCCAAAGGTAACTTTCTTTTTAAGTTTAAGATATAATAGCAAAAATATCTTTCTTTTTCCTTGTTGGGTTCAGAAGGAGGTCAAGATATCGTGTTTATTCATGATTCAATTAAATATCTGCCCCACCTTTTTTGCTGAAAATAGCGTTCAGAGCGTTTAACAATAAAATATAGACATTAAAATCAAGACATTAAATCTCATCAATTAAAAATACATCAGCATGCCTAAGTTGTCCTATTATTATCAGTGACTGTCTTCTAAATGTGACAAAGTCTGGATCTCTGTGATGTAATCCCAAATCCTTTCAAGGCAGTCGCTCAGGATTATTGTCTTATGTCTCATTCTTTAATATATGCCCTCTTTGAATACATTTAAACAATATCATCCATATTTCCTGTTTGAAGTTTGAGGGCTTTAAAAAATATCTATTTAAAACATTAATACAGGGTGCACAAAAAATCAGGCTCCCTAGGCCAATCACAATATGTTTTATTAATTAATAACCTTTCCAGAGAATATGTTACTGTACTTAGGAATGTCCAAAGGTCACTTGTCAAACAAGTAAGGAAGTGCTTAGAAGAAAAGAGCAACCAATTTGAACATTTAAAATAATTTATATAATATATTGTCTATGGGGCCTGACTTTTGGTACATCCTGCATATGCCTTTATACAGCTGTTGCTGTCTAATTAGTGAATAGTATTTAGAAAGGATTATTAAAACAGCTAAAGAAGAGCATACATCATAATAGTCACACCAACAGCAGCAATTAAAAACACCCAGTTGGGTCTTAGACTATGTTAATTGAACTTAGTTCCTATTTAAATCAATGGGTCAAATAAAGCCATGCTTAACTTTTTGCATTTATTTCAGTTCAAATACATTATTTTGGATCCAGCTCAAATTAATAACGAGCTGAGAAGAGAGTAAGGGTGGGGAACAACACACAGCAAATAAAATGAAGGTATCCCCTCAAACTCAGGCGAACAGGACAGACTTTGCTTGATGTCTAACAGATAATTCAGAAGAAATCAGTAGGTCTACTATGGGAGAGAGCTTGTCAATAAGCATACAATTTAGAGAAGACTTTCCCTCCAGTAGCCATCTGTCTAACCTCAAGAGGTAGTAACATCTGGAGAAGAGCAGAGCCCATGGTATCTACCTCAGTTGCGTTGGTCAAAGTGGCTTAGCAGAGGTTTAGCTCTTTACATTAGTTTTAACACCTAGCAAGCAATTTATGATTATTGTAGGGATCTTACCTCACTCACAATGGATGAACCTTGGAAATCATAAAGCCAACCATCTTGGCATGCAACAACAGGAATGTTGCTGATGTTGCTGTGAGCAGTGAAAAAACTAACTGGATTTGTGCAGTTGAGCCCAGATACATTCCAGTCCACATTGTATCTCTGGCACTGACTAATGAAAGCATCTTCATGGGTTTCTTTCTTTGGAATGGTATAATTCAGCTCCTCTTCAAGGCTCCAGCCACATCTGGCTCTTAATTCAGGGAGCCCAGGAGTCTGGCAACGGTGCTCAGGAATAAAACCTAAGAAAACGATACCAACATAGATGGGTGTGAAGGCAGCAGAGAGCAAACACAAGACAAAAAATGCCCTTTTTTGGTACAAGTCAAACTCTCCAATGTGCTCTAGAATATCATCTAAGGTTGGCATTCTTGCACTGGGAGCAGGTCACTAAAAGTGACAGCCTCACATGCACCTCTCAACGTTTTGTTGGCAGCAGAACTGCTTAAATTAACAGGATGTGATCAGACCAAAAGTCACAGGGAAGCCATTAATTGACTTCGTAAATTGACAAACCATGCATTGCGGACTTCATTTCTAATCTGCTATTTCACATCACACTTGAAGTCTCATGTCCCCCACATTCTATTGGGTGGTTCTTACTGTTAAATTCAGCACTCAAACATTAACTGTCTGATACAGCCTTTCCTCCAAGCATCAGCATACGTAGTACAAAGATCTGCAGGAATGAAGCAGACATCTGTGGGAGGGGTTACATTAGATGTACAAGATGAGGGTGAAACCTCATGCTCTAAGTTCAACACACTAAAAATTTTGTATTTTGGATCACCTAAATGGACCTTGATTCTGCCATGGTTACTGCTCATGGTTCAAGTCCATTCAGGATTAATAGGATCTAGAACAAATGTGCTACTGAGTCTCTGCCACAAGGACTCACCAGTACAGGATGAGCAATGACGCTACAGTGAAGAACAGCCAATAGTATGCATAGAAGTCTTGTGCTTTGCTCCAGTTCCATGAACCAGAGTAGACAACCCTGCCTGGAATATCATGGACTGTAGAATTTGACTAACTAAGACGCCGTTCCTAAATAGTCAAATTCCTTAGCCTGTGATACAGCCTAAACTATAATTCTATTTTATATATATATATATATATATACACACACATACACATACATGCACACACACACACATACACATACATACATACATACACATACACACATATACACATACATACATACACATATACATACATACATACACATATACATACATACATACATACACATATACATACATAGATACACACATACATACGTACATACATATACATACACACTCATATACTGTGTGTGTGTGTATATATATATACACACACGCACACATATACATGCACATACATATACATATACATACGTACAGGTGACTAGATCACCTAAGGAGTACTTCTAGTAATCCTGCCCTTATACTGACTACCTCATATGCCTTCAGGACAGAAGGGTATCCTAGGGTCAGGCTGTGTGGGAGGCATGCTGTTTTCCAATGTTCCGCCTTTCTTGCCCCTCATCATGGTCCCACTGAGGACTCCCCTTCCATGGAAGTTTCATCTCTTCAGGCATGCATGAAAAACCTGGGAAAGCCTTTGGAGCCACTACCTCAAGGTTTTAAGGAGTGGGCTTCATTTCTGTGCCAGTGTGTGTTACAAAGCACTCCTTCAACTGCTTTTCACAGCCCTAATATTGTGCATAACAGTAGAACATTAAGGTCAAGGAATAAGGGTCATGGTAAAACAAATATCATGTCTTATTTTAGGATTAAACTTTGGGGGAATATCCTCAGAGGAAAAGAGAGATGGGAGAAAACTTATTTTAAATGAACATGCAAATCTTTTCTTTCCTGTCAGACCAGGGATGCATCCCACTGTACCCTTCCAGTCTTACTACCAGATCTCCTTCAGTGGCAAAGCCAAGGACTACATCTAAAACCACTTTATACAGTATGTGCAAAACATGTCCCACCGAAGATACTCAGCTGTGACTAGATAGATCATTAATAACACACGTTTCTAAAGTTCAGAATCTAAATACTTTCAGATTGACCAAGGAGTTCCTATACGCTAAGTGCTGCTAGTGAAAAGGCATTGTTCAGCAACTTGATTTTTCCTCCTTTTCTTTGATAAGGAAAAAGAAAGTTCCAGATAGAAGACAACACGTGACCACTATAAAAACCATGAGTAAATATGTTAATAGCACTAGAAAAGTTTTACCTGGAAGCCTCTCTGGGAACCACAACCATTATTGGAAAAAATTCTTCTAACCATGCAAGACTCCAGTGCAGAGATTTTCATTGCCTTCCCCCTCCTTTGACCACTTCCCATGGCTAGAACTTTTAGACATGGAAGCTGTCTTATGGATCATTTCTGCTTAATCTCATAGATGCCACGTGGCAACATCTATTCTATAAAGTCTTACTTACCTTATAATGTACATGGAGGTTTGATTCATGCATGATTCCATGTACTTATGACAGAATGAAGTGGTCTTAGCCAAAAGGCCAAAAACTTGAGAAGAAGATGAAAAATTAGTGCACTATCAAATTTGTTGAAGATATCACACTGAAGGTCCCTTATAAATTTTGTAACTGTGATTACATCTACCTGGCTTTACTGTTTTCCTCTTTTTAATGCAATGTTATTTCCACTGTTGTTTCTTTTTTTCCCTTTAATCTGCTTTTCAAGCCTTTTATGTTAAAGAGGAAGGTTTCCACAACATTCTATTCAGGTGCATCTAGATGTGTCCCTTTAAGAGAATGAACTATGATGAACCTAGGAGTTATTTTCCTGGTGAGAAAGATTGCCTAGCAAATGGAAAGTATGTGGGCTGATCATGTATTCCAATAAAAATAAAGTTTGTGTTATTTGTTGTCCTATTCTGTAGGGAATCCTTGGGAGAAGAGCAATGACCAATCTCGATCAAATAGTTAAGAGCAGAGACATCACACTGACAACAAAGGTCCGCATAGTTAAAGCAGTGGTGTTCCCCGTAGTAACATATGGCTGCGAGAGCTGGACCAGAAGGAAGGCTGAGAGAAGGAAGATCGATGCTTTTGAACGGTGGTGTTGGAGGAAAATTCTGAGAGTGCCTTGGACTGCAAGAAGATCAAACCAGTCCATCCTCCAGGAAATAAAGCCAGACTGCTCACTTGAGGGAATGATATTAAAGGCAAAACTGAAATACTTTGGCCACATAATGAGAAGACAGGACACCCTGGAGAAGATGCTGATGCTAGGGAGAGTGGAGGGCAAAAGGAAGAGGGGCCGACCAAGGACAAGGTGGATGGCTGATATTCTAGAGGTGACGGACTCATCCCTGGGGGAGCTGGGGGTGTTGACGACCGACAGGAAGCTCTGGCGTGGGCTGGTCCATGAAGTCACGAAGAGTCGGAAGCGACTAAACGGATAAACAACAACAATTCTGTAGGGATGTCATCTTCTCACAAAATGTTAGGAGGACATTTCCCCCCATCATGTTGATAAAAATGCAGCTACAAAAGATACAAACAAGTGTAGAAATACAGAAGAGCAACAATTCACATATTTCTTCCTTTAAAAAAAAAATAGTCTCTGAATCCAAAGAGCACCGCTGGTCTCTGATTGCTTTCCATTAAATCTGCTTTCTTGGGAGCTCTTCTGCTTCGATAATTGGTAACCCATTAGTCTGTAAAAGAGCATAATCTCACGCTTTGGCAGGGTGTGTTAACACGCCTGAAGAGCACACATGTACTCTTGTACTCTGCACTGTTAGCACGAAAGAAGACAAGCAGGAGTGGCTCCTTTTAAAAGTATAAGAATTGCCGGACTTGTAAGACGGATTGGAATAGAATAAGGGGGCATTAGCGGCTGGTGGGTTTTACACAGGCAAACTTTATTGTGGGCTTCACTCATAACCCAAACTGGAAAAGGTGCAGAACTTGATAAATCAAAATAACCAAGGGTGTGATGAAGAGTTCTATGGTGAAGAGTTACAATAAATGGATTTTTCCCTTAGAAAAACATTGAATAGGGAGGATATGACAGATGATAAAATATTGCATGGTGTGGAAAAAGTGGGATGGGGTAAAAATGTTAATTCCCAGGATCATCCAATAAAGCTGGAGGGAGGGATATTCAGAATAAATAAAAGGAAGCATTCCTTCTTAGTTAAAGTCTGGAGTTATCCCATGATGCAATTATGGTTTTCAACCTGGACAAAGAGAATTTGAGAACTTCATGAGGGCAGAAGGCTGCCAGTGGCCACCTGTCAGGATGACTATTTATCTTCAGTATTAGAGGAAGTGGGTTCCTCTGTACAAGTTGCTGGGATCACCAGTGGGAGGGCCTACTGTTCTGACAAGTTGCGACATGGCCTCTGTGACAACAAGATGCAGGACTATGTAGGCCTTTTGTCCAATCCAGAGTGGTTTTCCATCAGCCGCAGTGTTATTGGTCCTCCAAATACGTGGCCTTTCCAAAGCCTCCTACTTCTCCTTCAAAGACATGGGGGTGCTCTGTACAATAGATAGTACGGTGCTTGGTTTGTCTTGGCCTACTGAACAGCGACTGCATCTTAGACAATAACCACTGTGGTGCCTCACAGATCCTGCCCACGTCTCATCCGTTACAGTCACAAGTGACTCACATCCAGTTCTGATGTGACTATGCCTGAAGTCAGACCACATTTTACCAGCCTTGGAGCATTACGTTTTTCTCTCTCCCCTTCTTTTTTATATAATTTTTATTAAAAGTTTTAAAAACAATAATAACTACAGCAAACTAAATTAGAACAGAAAAAGTGAAAGGAAAAGGAAGAAGTAACATAAAAAGCTAAAAGTGCAATAAGAAGTGAACATCTAAATTTATTCGTGACTGGAAACTGCTTATGGATTTTTTGTGTGAAAATGAAAAAAAAATGAACTTGTGATTTATGGTTTTGATGATTCGACAGGTTAGATTATAGAAATAAGAGAGTTATGATGTAACTTTAGAGAGAGAGCTTAAAATATAATAGTACTTATAACTGCTGTGAAGAATATCAGAACTTTATGTCTTTATATCTTTCTTTGTATCTTGCTCTTTTTTCTTTTCTATTATATTCTATTTTTGCTTCTCCCTCCCCTTCTTAACGAACACAGCTCTAAAACTAGACAGCAGAAAATCCAAATCCTTGGTGTAAAGATCAAACTTGCCCCATCTCTGAAGGAACTTTGAACTTCCTGAAAAATGCTAAATCTTGTACTGAATATTTAGTACAAGTCCTAAATGAAGGACTTACTAAATGAAGTAAGTCCTAAAAATCTATTGTAAGCCTTCTTTCTTTCTCTTTCTTTCTTTCTCTTTCTTTCTTTCTTTCTTTCTTTCTTTTTCTTTCTTCACAGTCACCTTCTCCTTTTTTTTAAAATTACACTTAGCACAGTCTTCACTCTTTACCACACTTCATTCCAGTTCTGTGGCCCGTGAATTCATCGCTACCAATTAGTCTCTTGAGCTCTCATCCGACATGTTATACAAAAGCATCTATGAAGTTCTTGGGAGACTTCTGTCCTGGCAAGTAAGAGTCAGGCACACTCGCCAAGAAGGTTTGTTTGCAGCTACCTGAATTTAATTAGAATGTTCTCTTCTCAAGTTATCTTAACTGGAAAGCAAACATTAAGCCAAACACTTTCAGAAATAGCTTTGTTGTAAAGCAGTGGCATGAGAAAGGAAAGACTTTTTTAGCATTATCTTTGAATAGTTTGCTTGTACTATACTTGTTTCTGTTTGCTGTTTCATAATGTTGCCTCTTATTTTCAGAGACTGGTTAAATGTTTTCATATCCAGCTTTTGTCTAGATTTAGAAATGGGGCTTACAACTGGTATTTTAAACTATTTTCAGCCTCAGTATAGGAATCTCATATGCTGTATTGGCTCAGATGATTGTAGTTATCAAACTGCATGAATGAAATAAGATTAAATAATAAAATGGAGTTCTAAAACATTCTTAAAAGGTAAGGAAAATATATATACCAAGCTGTGTCCAAGTGAAAAGATCCAAGAAAATAGAAAGGGGTTGACTGGGATTCCTTGTGATAGCAAGTTAATTTTGGACAGAAAAATTATCTTCCACAGGTCTGCAATCTTTTCTCTTAACTTCTTCCATCTTTTTTTCTTCTTACCATAGAAAATATACAGTATTCAAGAACGAAAGACAGAATCAGTGGACAATTGCTCCTAGAAGCCCTGTTTTTGGAAGGAAGTTCCAATAATTAGATCTCTTCATAAATAGGAGCATGAATACAGCTAAGAAAGTCCAAGAGGCACAACAGAGATTGATAGTCTTTTATAGATTTTTTTTAAGTTCCTAATTTGGCATCCTTTTTCAATATGATCTTAGAAACAGGTACGTTGCCATTGCTTGTGTCTTGACTTTTCTCTAAAGTAATGGCCATTTTTTAAAAAAAAAATCAAATGATGTCTCATTATTTCATTTAGATCCACCATTTTGCTAAAGAAAGATGCAAAAATCTTCACTGCATTTCTTGCTATTTTTTAGTATAAACTCATAGGTCAAATGTATTTAGGGGCAATGGTGAAATATTCCTGGTAGACTGCTGTTGGATTTTGCCAGTTAGAGTCTCAGTGTAATCTATACCATGAAACAAAGGTCAGCCTTCTTTCTTCCTTTTCTTTTTCTAATAGCATATGCTAACAAAACCTTGAGCTGAAAATTGATTTTTCTTCCTGAACTCCGTAATGATGCATGATCATAAGGGAGAGAATAAAGAAATCTTTATAATCCAATTGTACTATAATTACTAACAGTAATAGATATTAACTTTTTGAAAAACCAAGGCACTTATTAGAGCAATCTCCTCTGCCCCATTTGTTGCCTTAATTATGAGACTGAAAGTTTATACATCCTGCACTATCTCCTACTCAAAACAATCAGATATTGTTATATATCCACATATAGATAATGTAGTCTAACCAGCATGCTGGCTGGGGAATTCTGGGAATTGTAGTCCACACATCTTAAAGTCGTCAAGTTTGAAAAACATTGATCTAAAGAGATAGTAAAATCACAACATAGGCATTAATTCTGGTCTCCAGATTAAATAAGGAAAACAAATTCAATGAAGACATGAAGAGCAAGCAAAATTTTAACTCTGACAAGCTGGAAGTTGGGAAAGTCTGCTAAACTGGATAATCATTCATGGATAAGAATATATTCCCTGAAGAATATAGTGTGGATGGGGAGATATTCTAGGCTTACTGCTACCTGGTGAATGACAGTGTCCTGGAGAACTTCTGATGGCCTCAGGCTAATTTGCTACTATGGGAGCAGAATGTTGGATCAGAGATCTCTTTGATTGGATATACTTTTAAAAAAGAAGAAGTATAAATAATTATACTACTCAAGTGTTTTCAGATCCTGTCTTTCTTGTTTCCAGGTATTTATAGTACTGGAACACAAACATCCCTAAATACAAAAGGAGTTAAATTGATGATTTAAGATGCAGAAGGATTTAAATTGAAGGTCTTGGCATGTGATGGCAACAGGCACACACAAAATAGTTATTATGCTTAAAGAAATAATGAATTTTGGTTTAGAGAAGATTGAACAAATGTTTTGAAGAAATATGAAAAAAACTCTGCAAAACATTAATGGTTTTGAACTTAAACCCAGCAAAAGTGCAGCTGCTTATAAAAGAAGAAATCAGTGTTGCTGCAGATGCAGCTCAAAGTTAGTTTGCCCATTGGGTCAAAGTATTTTGGGCAGAGATCCTAATGGGCCTGTGGCTTTGACTTATATAGACTAGTCTGTTGGGAAAGCTAGTACATGAGTGGCCTGAACATTGTCCAAGCTGTTCAGAGGCTCGACTTGGCCACTCATGCCTCATAATGATAACACTGAGAAAAAGGGGATATATATAAAGGGGATATCTTTCTGTCTGTCTGTTTGTCTATCTGCAGAGGGCCCCCACAGTTCCTTGGGAAGGACACCATCATCCCAGACTCATTCTTCCTCAGAGTCCTTTAGCTGCTGGACCTAAATGAATAAACAGAAATGAAAAGAGCAGCAGAGAGAAGAAGCTACTCCCCCAACATATCTTCTCTCTTCCCAGTTAATGCTTGTTTGGATTGCTCCTTCCCTGAACGAAATCAGTAGATCTTGGCAATTGCAGCAAGGAGAAGGTGGGGCTTGGCTCAAAGAAGGCAGCAGACTAAGAGCAGCTTGCCAAAGCCCGTCTAAAACTCGGAATTGACACAGGCAGCAGGGAAAATTGGGAAAGGATCAATAGTTGTCTAAGTCATCCCATTGGTAAATCTGAACTAGACCTTGTAAGGTGAAAGCTGGAACTCAACAAGAGTCTGCTGTTTGGAGGGAGGATATTTTTCAGTCTAGTTCCAGGGTTAACTTTTGTGTGTGTGTGTGACCCAAGAAGAAGTGCTGACTTGCCCTCCTTAGTCATAGGGCAGATCTGCACTTTCTGCTTGGCCCATCACCAGTTAGGCCGCTCACCATTTCCTGACCACAGAAACAGATGACATTATTTTCCTCCCAATTGCAGCCCATTGCAAATGAACTCCACACCCATGTTTTGATGCAAAACAGCTGTTTTCCAACCTGAACTGTCTCCTCACTTTCTCTGTGTGTGAATTAGAGAGGAGCTTGTCTGAGGTGTTTTCTCAAATTAGTTTCTTGAAAGGACTCCAGCCCCACTTGTCTGATCATTGTCTTGGTAGTGGCCCTTCCTCCTGCCCTTCAAGGCCGTTCCCTCTGCCCTCTACACCTCCCGTCATCTTCATTCAGGATCTCTGCTTGCCAGGAGGTCTGGGAATGACCAGAGTTTTAATCCAATATATCTGGAGGATGTCAGCTTGAGGAACGGTATCTTAGCTACATAATTTAATTAATGATCACAGATCCCTGCATTAAATAGCCAATATTGGGAGCCAATTCATTACATCATAACTGTTGTCTTCAGGATTTCTCTACAGGACTTTAAGCCAATCTCTTTCTGAGAATTGACACTCACAGGAGGAACAACAGGAAGAGAACATCTGATAACAGCAACAGTAAGCGAATGAAAACATTTTCTTCTGGAAGGATAGAAACTGCTAAAAAAATCATCTGTGACCATATATGGTCCCTTTCCTCACAGTTACTACCCAATAGTCTGCCTCATTATAATGTTTGACGTTCAGCATATGCTATCCAGCTGGCCAATTTAAGTCCAGTGTTTTAAACACAAAGCTAAATATAATCAATCATTTAAGTTCAAAGAAAATATTGTCTGTTTCCAGAATGACACATTGTGAACTTCTCAGAAATTAATGTCACAATTATTTATGCACAGTTATTTATTTAATATTATACAGGTAATTAGAAGAAATTAACATGCTGGGAAATGTGAGGTCAGTTTAAGTTGACAGGGCAATTTCAGAGAGGCTAATGTAACCTTTTAGTCTACAAAGGAACATTCATGCTAATGTGTCTGATTAGTAAACACACACAAATGAACAAATATGATTCAAAACACTTTATAGAACAGCAAGAAGAACTCACAAGCAGTATCTGATCATCATAAGCCCCCAAATCCTCATGCTAAAGACACCATTACTGAAAAACCACAGAGAATTAAGTAACAGATACTACACATTAATACAAGTAGTCCTCAACTTACGACCACATAGGGACTGGAAAATTCATCATTTAGTCATTAAGCAAGGCATCAGGTGACCACACCTAATTTTACAATTCTTTTGTGTGATCATTGAGCAAATCACTGTGGTTGTTAAGTGAATCAGGTGGTTGTTAAGCAAATCATGAAGTCGTTAAGTGAATCATGTGGTTCCCCATTGATTTTGCTTGTTGGAATCTGGCTGGAAGGTTGCAAATGGTGAGCACGTGACCCCAGAATGCTGCAACCATCGTAAATACATTCCAGTATTTACCAAGTGCCCAAATTTTGATCACATGCCTGCAGGGACACTGCAACAGTTGTAAGTGTGAGAACTGGTTGTATGTCACTTTTTTCAGCACCATCGTAACTTCAAACGGTCACTAAACAAATGGTCATAAGTCAAGGACTACCTGTACTGCTTATAATGGTAGATTTTAAAAAATGCATTCTGATGCAATCAGTGACATGGTTGCACAGATAATGTCATGTTCACCATTTCAATGTGCTTGGTACATTGTAACGTTTCGCATGCCATTTGCCTGATACGTGTTTGATCTCGGGAGAGAGGAGGATTCCTCGTCAGGGAGTTGTTATCTGTTGGCCACTGGGTTGGAATGTGTTTGGGTTATCTCATGTGTTCAAGGTTGCTTTCCCAGGATGTGTGGAAAACGGTTACCAGCACCTGGGAGGGGGGTGGTTGCTATGGCTGGTAGGGGGGAGGGATTACGTTTGGAGCCGAGGGTTTTTAGTTTGTATTTGGCGCGCTTTTAGTCATTCTCAGCTTTCTCTGTATCTGCCATAATTTCCCTAATAAATCAGATTTCATTTAAGTAACCTCTTGTGAGTCTGAGTGTTTGGGATAGGCAACCATTACAGATAAGTACTGAGACAGAAATGAATGGACAAGTCCAAAATGCACATTCAGAACATTATATGAAAATTGCAAAAGATCACTTCCCCAGAAGAGTCCAAAAGTGAAATGCAAGATTCCTACTAGGAAGAATGCATTTGGAAGACATATCGCTTTGGTCATTCAAAGGGCTTTAAACTAAACCTGGAGGGGGAAGGAAGCCAATTTCTAGGACCAAACCCAAAGCCCCAAACGATGAATTTGACAACAAATTTGACAACAAGGAAGGAAGTGTTGAGAAGGAAGGGGCGCTCAGATATAAAACAGGAGATGCAGCAAGCAAATGCACGATCAGCCATAAAGGGCTCAGATGCCTGTACGCTAATGCTCAAAGTATGGGGAACAAACAGGGAGAACTTGAAGTCCTACTACATGAGGGCAGATATGATATTGTTGGTATAACCAACATTTGGTGGGATGGAACCAATGATTGGAATAATCTACTAGAAGAGTATAATTTGTTCAGAAGAAACAGACCCAACAAGAGGAGTAGTTGCACTGTATGCAAAGAATTACTACCCCTGTACAGAAATACATGATACCAAGGATGAAAGCCTTCTAGAAAGCATTTGGGTGAATATTAGGGGAAAAAGAAATGACATTGCCATAGATATTTACTACAGGCCACCCAACTAAGCAGAGGATATAGATGAACTTTTTGCAAATCAGTTAGCCGAGTATTGTAATGGAGCTTGGAGCTGAGGGAGGAGGGAGCGCATTCCAGGCAGATAACCGTTCTCACAGCTTGCACAGCTTGGAGGGGGCGGGCGAGGAAGAAAGTTAGACTAGCACCGCCCTAGATTCCCAAGGGTATTTTTCCCTTTAGCTCAGTCAAGGAACCTTTAGTCTGGCAAGAATGATGTTAGGGGAACTGGCAAAGAAAATCATGCTGAGTCATAGCTGCAACTCTAGTTACTTTATTGGTCACGCCATATACAGAATCTTGCCAGACTAAAAGTTCCTTAACTGAGCTAAAGGGGAAAATACCCTTGGGAATCTAGGGTGGTGCTAGTCTAACTTTCTTCCTCGGCCCCCCACATGCTCCAAGCTGTGCAAGCTGTGAGAACGCTTATCTGCCTGGAATGCGCTCTCTCCTCCCTCAGTTCCGAGTTCCATTACAGGTGTCCAGGAAACACACCACTGTAGTAATGGGGGACTTTAACTACCCTGACATCAACTGGGAAACAAACTCTGCAGCAAGTGGGAGATTGAACAGATTCCTGATGTACCTAGCTAACAACTTTATCATTCAAAAGGTGGAAGAGGGAATAGAGGGTCAACTATACTGGACTTAATACTTACTAATATGGATGAAATGGTTGAGGGAGTGAAAGTTGTAGGAACTTTGGGAGAGAGTGACCATGTCATACTAGGATTCACCATAATGAAGGCAAGAGTAACTGAACAAAGTCAGACTAGAGTTCTAGATTTTAGGAGACCTGACTTCAACAAACTAAGAGGAAGAAGAGGAAGAAGAGGGGAAAACAGTTCAGGATGCTTGGGAAATTCTAAAAAATGAGATAATAAAGGCCCAGACAAAAACAATACCATGGAGAAAGAAAAACAAGAGATACCTGACAAGACTGCTGTGGTTGCATAAAGAGCTCTCAGACAAGCTGAGCGACAAAAAGGACAAGTACAAAAAATGGAAAGAGTGGCTTATAACTAGAGCAGAATACCAGCAAACAGCCTGAATCTGCAAGGGTGGAGTCAGGAGGGCTAAGGCTCAGAATGAGCTACGCCTTGCAAGAAATGCCAAAAATAACCCCAAAAAAAGTTTCTTTTGATATGTAAGAAGCAAGAGAAAAGTCAAGGAAATGGTTGGTCCACTAGTGGGAGAAGATGGCAAGAAGGTGACGGGCAGCAGGAATAAGGTGGAACTGCTTAATTCCTTTTTTGCATCTGTCTTTATGCAAACGGAAAAAAATAGTCCAACCTGTCAAAAGCAGTACCATGAGAGACACAAGAATAATGCAGGTCAAGGTAGGTAAGGAATTGGTTAGAGATCACCTAGCTGCTTTAAATGAGTTCAAGTCTCCTGGAGCAGATGGTTTACATCCCAGGGTACTGAAGGAGCTGGAGGATGTGACCTCAGAACCACTGAATGAAATCTTTGATTGCTCCTGGAGCATGGGGGGAAAGGAGCAAAGGACTGGAAAAGAGCTGATGTGGTTCCAGTCTTTAAAAGGGGGGAAAAAGTGGATCCAGGAAACTACAGACCAATCAGCTTGACTTCAATACCTGGGAAAATCCTGGAAAAGGTAATCAAGCAGCAGGTTTGTGAGCACTAGAAATGAACAAGGTGATTACTAGAAGCTAGCATGGGTTTGTTAAGAACAGGTCATGCCAAACAAATCATATTGCCTTCTTTGATAAAGTGATTAAATTAGTGGACCAAGGAAATGCTGTGGATACAGTATACTTAGATTTCAGTAAGGCATTTGATAAAGTAGACCACAGCCTACTTCTTGGTAAGATAGAACAATGTGGGATAGACAGTACCACTACCAGATGAATTCGCAGTTGGCTGACCAACTGCCCTCAGCGTGTGGTCCTTAATGGAACTATATCTACACAGAAGGAAGTACGCAGTGTGGTACCCCAAGATTTTGTCTTGGGCCCAGTGCTCCAACATCTTCTTAAATGACCTAGATGAGGGGATTGAAGGGGTGCTCATCAAATTTGTGGATGACACAAAGCTGGGGGACTTGTCTCAGAAGAGACACTCAAGATTCAGAACAATCTTGACAGACTTGAGCATTGGTCTCTATCCAACACGATGAAGTTCAGTGGTGAGAAATGTACAGTACCTGGCTCAACAGTAAGACCTATGAGATGGATCTAGGTGACCTGGTGGACCACCACTTAAGTATGAGTGTGCTGCAACTGCCAAAAAAGCCAATGCAGTCCTGGGCTGCATCAACAGAGGGATAGTATCAAGATTACAGGAAGTAATAGTACTGCTCTATACCACACTGGTGAGGCCACAAATGGGATACTGTGTTCAGTTCTGGTCACCACAATACAAAAAAGATGCTGAGGCTCTAGAAAGAGTGCAGAGAAGAGCAACAAAGATGATAAGCAGTCTGGAGGCTAAATCCTATGAAGAATGGCTAAAGGAACTAGGTGTGTTCAGCTTAAAGAAGAGAAGACTGAGGGAGACATGAAAGCAATTTTCCAATACTCAAAGGGCTGCCACAGGGAGGGTAGTACAAGAAGCAATGGGTGGAAGTTCATCAGAGGGAGATCCAACCTGGAAATAAGGAGGAATTTCCTAGCAGTGAGAACTATTAAGCAGTGGAACAGCTTGCCTCCTGGAGCTGTGGGTGCTTCATTGCTGGAGGTTTTCAAGAAAAGATTGGACAACTATTTGTCCGAGATGGTATGAGGATTCCTGCCTTGGGTTTAGGCACTAGAAGACCTCCAAGGTCCCTTCCAACCCTATGATTCTATGATTCTGTGATTCTATCAGAAATCCAAAGAAATTTAACCCAGAAAACATCTGTCCAAGTGGGCAAGGAAATGTGGTGCCAATTTCATGGTTGGGACTCACACAATCAGACTGTCCCCAGCCCAGTAGAGACTCCTCCTCCTCCTAACTCCTTCTGAAACAGAACAAGACAGGTTGCTTTCAAAGTAAGCTGGGCAGGTTGAGGATGACACTGAGCACTGATGTCCTCAACAAGCCATTAGCGTGGCATCTTCATGCATGGACAAACAGGGCATGAAGATGAGCCCCCAGGACATCCAGCTAACAGCAAACAAAGCCTGCCATTTTTAAATGGATGATGCTCTTGATGGAAATAATCAGTAACACTGGCTCAGATGTTCACTGCTCCTTTCTGATATTCTGTTCAGGAATCTCTAACCTCTCTCCATGTCAATAGAGAAGAGGACTTTTAAAATACAAAGCTAAGCAAGAGAGCGCTGAATTTCCTCAGAAGCAAAATAGCATGACGCTCTGCCAACAAATGTTAACTTCTGTGCTTTTGAACAAGTTGGCTCCAACCTATCCCCGAATGTCTTCATTCCTAGGGCAAAGGTACTGGAAATGTTGTAGGATACCATGACAACCCAACCAAACGATGTGAAACTCTTGACTCCCCAGCATTTGGGAATGTGGGAGATTTCTGTGAATAGAATGAAGCAAAAGTAGCCAGCTTGTCAAGGGGATTACCAAAATGTTTCAAACCATTTTTATAAGCACTGTGATAAGAAGCTTGCAGAACAAGATAATACATCTGATAATTCTCTGGGAATCAACAGGCATATCTTCAGAAACAGAAAGCCAAAGGTTTACTTAAGAGTGAAACCTTACATAGATTCACTGAAAAATAAATCCCACTGAATGTAGTGTGATGTCCTTTAGAATAAGTCAGCATAGGATTGCAGTCTTATTTAACTAGATTTAGATGCCACATCCTAAGCCAGGGTTTCTCAGCCAAGGTTATGTGGAACCCTAGGGTTCCATGAGAGGTCACTAGTGGTTCCCTGGGTGATCACGATTTATTTAAAAAAATATTTCAAATTCAGGCAACTTCACATTAAAGAGGCAAGTTTCATTCTCTATTTTTAGTTTACGAACACTGTTAATGCATATACACAGGCCTACCAATGAAACAAATATAATAATTTTGTAACTTCTGGCCTATATTTAAGCCTAAATGTGCAGGAGGTCCCCAAGGCCTGAAAACATATTTCAAGGGTTCCTCCAGGGTCAAAAAGTTGAGAAAGGCTGTCCTAAGCACTGAAGCCTTGATCAATGGCTAAAATCACTGGTAAGTATTCTTGCCTCAGGAGGATTCTGGAACCACACATGCTGGCTTTGCTCCTGCCATTTTATCCCTGGAGACGGTGTTCTGCCTGCAGTGAAGTTTGAGGGCTTGCATTGGGCAGTCTATCCAGGGCTGCAATTAGGGGGGGGCAAGGGGGGCATGTGCCCCGGGTGCTGCGCTGGGGGAATGCCAAAATGAGCACTGGGGGGGCTCCAAAATGAGCACAGAGGGGGTGCCAAAATGGGTGCAGAATCCATGTTTGCCTTGGGTGACACAGACCCTAGTTGCGGGCCTGAGTCTATCCCTCAGCTGGTGGATCAGGCTTGATCAGTACTTGAATGGAGATGTTCAGGGAAAATCAGGATTGTAGCTGGACTCAGAAATTTTTTATAAAAGTTCCAGAAGTCAGTAGTAAACAATTTCTATATTGTTGCCAAGAACACAACATGGTTGGGCCCTTTCAGTCTTTAGGAGTCCTGGTCAGGTCAAAAGAGACTTTTTTTTATTGAGGAGACTATTTGATCCAAGTTCTGCATCTCAGGAAGCTTAGACAAATATAGTAGGCTTATTCTCCATCAACATGGAGGCTATGAGCCAGATAGGTGGCAGGGATGTGATTATTGGGATGAGGTTAGTAAGCATGGTCCATCATTCTCCTGATGGAAAAGGAAATATGTGAGAACTTATGACAGAACAAAGATTCTTCAAGGCCTTGGATAGCCATTTCTCTTTTTAAGGTACCCTAAATCGACCTCCAGAAGCCCAAAATCAATTTTGTGTTAATCTTGCCCACAAACATGTGCTTGCAGGCTCTGCTTCTTTGCTGCATTGATACAAGGAACAGGATAATCCATCTTTGTATAATCTGTTAATGCAAACATGCATAAAAATAATGCTTCTATTTATTAAGCTTTCTCTTCTCACTTTTGCTAAGTAGGAAAAAATTAGGGTGGGGCTACCACCAAAAAGCAGAGAAATGAGGATCCCTCAGAAAAGCAGCCTCTTGCATCAGGAGAATGTTGGAACCATGCATACAGACTCTGCTCCTGATGTATTTATAAGGAGATCAGGAGATCAACTGATGGAGAATACATGTAGTTGTGGTTTCTAGATTTGAGGGCTATGTATCACCTCCAGAACCAGAAGTTGCATCTCTAAGTATCAGTTGTTTTGAAACTTGTGTAGGAGAGTCTACTTTTTGCTTGAGGACTTCTTATAACTGTTGGAGATCCTGGCAAATCCAGCATGCCTCATTAGCACATGGATGGTTGCTCTAGGATACAAACTCTCTATGTGTGAGGAAGCTGTTTGTTGCCACTCCCACTTCTTCTCTTTTCCTCTTCCTCCTTCCACCGAGGGAGAAGCAGCATGCTTTTGGCTGCTTCTCCCTCCATCTTAGGCCATGCGGTTGGGCCTAAGAAAAGAAGTATTCTGCCACTTTCTTCCACGCAGCTCTTGGCAGCTGTAGGGATGAGAGTTTAGGGTGAATTAAATTTAGAAAGAACAGAAGATACAAGGAACTTCATTTTCCACCAAAGATGGATGTAACAACAATAAAGTCAATAAGACTGTTTTTACTTCTTAACCTACTCTGTCTAAGCATGTGATTCTTTATGCTGGGGAGGGCTGAATGTGTAAGATCAAAAACCTGTATTTCTCTGATGTGCTCATTAAAGCTATTTTTAAGATAATATTCTTTCTCTGTGTACAGCTTCTCAGCTGTGTTAAGTTCTGCTCCATTTCAGTGGTTCTAGCAGGCCACTAAATGGCTTCAATAACTGTTGGGTTGTCCACTGTAATAATGAAATATTGGACTAGATAGGTCTTTAGTCTAATCCAGCAAGCCTATTCAGTGGAGATTCTCAAGAAAAGTTAAGCATGATCAGACCTGGGTGACACTTAGAGGACAGATAATCAGAGAATTCCAGGGCTGCAATCAGACAGAAGTCAATGGCAAACCACTTCCATATTGTTGCCAAGAAAAAAGCATGGATGTGTCCATGGGTTCTTCCTCACACTGAGTTAAAGTGCTTTCCACCAGTCCTTGAGCAGGCAGAAAACTCTACCGGCATAACTTTTGCTGCTCCATTAATTTATGACATATAGGGGTGTTAGGGACAGGGATTACTGGATTTTCACTCTTTTGTTTCTCTCCCCTCCCACCACATCCATCTCAGTCTCTTAATGGGACAGGGACTGGGGAGGAAGTTAATTTTGAGAGATGACTAAGCCAGCAGGTTTGAGCATCTTTCAGAACTCAAGTCAAGCACCAGTGTTTTGTGTGGGTGTATCGATAGGGAGCCAGACCATCAGCCAATGTCAGCCGGTGATCAGACTTCTTTCTAGAATAATGATATTCTGGAATAGCACTATTAAACTTTTGTTCAATCTTTGCTCTTTATCTAAAAGACCTATTGTCTTTTTGGAAGTCTCTCAAGACGTAGTTTCTCTAGCAGGCCTGGGGATCCCTTGGAAACAGGGAGTCCATGAGATGGCTTTACAGTATTGTGTTGAGTTCTTTAAACACTCTCCTGTGGTCTTACTTATATGTATGTTTTGTTGTTTTTAATGATTAAGATGTTTTTATTGTTTTGACTTATTATACACCGCCCAGAGTCTCATTTTTGAGATGGGTGGCTGTATACATTCGATAAAGAAATAAAGAAATAGAAAAGAAGTCCAGTGGTCAGCTGATATCAGCTGATTCTCAAGCTGCTTTTGAATACAGTTTGAAAGCTTTTGAGAAGAGCAGGGAGCATTGTGCCATGAAGCAGCAGAGATCCTTCCCATTTTACTATGTAGCCCCCCACACTCCACTGCTGCTGGTCAGGCTGATGCAGGTATCTGACCTGGCAGTTGGTTGGAAATCTGACAGGTACACAAGGGAATCTGTTTCAAATGAAATGGACAGTCCTGCTACACAAATAGTCCTAGAAGACAGTGCCTAGGGATTGCAGGAGAACAGCTGGGCCTGCACCAGCCTAAAATAACCAATAGGTGCTGGGTTAATCCTCCCATTTGCCACCAACAAAATAGTCAGTGATGTGGATCAAGTTGTATTCACGACAAAATCTGTATTGGGATAAAGGGGAAACAGTACTTTAAGCACTACTTTAATACTAGTATGCCTGTAAACTATTTAAGGTGGCCTTGTATATTTCCTGGGATCAGATGAAGGCATTATTATGAGGCTATAACAGGAAGAAAAAAGATGTCAGGCAGGGCATGTTGTGGTCAGCACTGTCCCTAGGGGAGATCAAAATCTGCAAGAAGGTGGGTGCAACATTGCAATGCAGGCCCTTCCTGTTTAATACTTGCATACAAAAGGGCCACAGCTTGCAATCTGACAACACATCCACCATTTTGCAGATTTTGATGCCCCCCAATAGTTGCTGATGTTTATGCCAGTTAGACACGGTTCAACACAGTAAGAGTTCAGCTCAATGAGAGGGTGGTATCCGTTTGGACTGCATATACTAATTTAAATGTTTAATAAGCCAGTTTTTCCTACTGTTAAATAAACAACCTCATTGTTAATAATTTAATTGTATAACTTGACATGAAGACTTAAATATCATTGTATGTGTATTAATTATATAATAGATATATATGCATGACATGAAGTTATATGTGTATTGTTATTGACTTTCTTTTGGGGATTGGTTGCATACAGTAAAAATAATTTTAAAAGAGTCATTGTACCTTTAACTTCTAAAATCCTTTTGCTAATATAAGTTAATTTTGGTCCTACTTATCATTTTAAATATTTTATCATCCATCCACAGATGTGTGTCAGTTGCCCTGTTTGTCAAACAAGATTTCTTATTACTGCTGTTTGTTGTATTTATAGGGCTTGTATTTATAATGAAGAAATGATTTTTTAAAAGTTTTAGATTCATGGAAATAATGATGCACATCATGTAAAGTTTTCTTCATCTTTCCCAAAGGTGGGAACCCTGTGGATGTAGCAGATGGAAAAATGACATTTCCCACGGCTCAGGGCTAATCTCCAAGCTGACAGGTTGACCCTGGAAGCATGGGAAACACTTAAAAAATCTATCAAGTGTTGCCACCTTTTGGAAAAGAACGGAAAAGAGAAAAGGAAACCAAAAAAGACAAAGGAAGCAAAATAATATATATCAGCTTAGCTATATTTTTAGGGTAGGTTTACTAAAGTTTGTAATATAGTTTGAGATAAAAATAGAGAGAAATAGAATATTTTGTGTGGTAAAACAGGTCATAGATCTTTCTACTTAGAAAAAAAAAAACTGGTTCTACCAAGATGATGGAATTCAAATATCTGAGAAGCATGTAAGGGAATCCATATGCTTTTCTCAAAGACATGCCTATATCTTTAAATACTTAACAGCTATTGTGCTATGGGGCTTGAATCTATATTGCCTCCATGAACTCAAGGAAGTATACACAATATTCCTGCCTCCAGTTTTATCCCTTGACAACAATTCTATGAGGAAGTTTAGTTTAAGAAATATTAACTGGCCCAAAGCCACCAAGGGAGCTTCTGTGGCTAGGAGTGGACCTGAATCACCATCTCCCCAGTCCTAGTCCAATACCTTAGTAACTACACCACATTGAAACCTGCCAGTTCAATTAAATGGGTTGTACTACTCATAGGCAGGATTTTTCAAGAAATGAGGCCAATATGTATATTTGCCCATCATGATTGCCTGCAGTCAGAATTGGATTGGCTGAGTGGCCGGCTGAAATGACAAATGCCTTGCTACAAGAAGAGGTAGGTCTTGCATGTTTGCAGAATCTATGATAAAATCATTAAAGAACATTCTCCCAGAGAATTCCTGACCAGTGTCTAATATTCCATTTTTAAGATTCTTGTGCATGGAATAATTTCTCAACTTCAGATTGAAGGAAATGGGCTCCTCTCTTTTAAAAGATAAGCTCGTAATTTGGGAATTCTTCTGAACATGACCTAGAAGCCTAGGTGCTGACAGTGGCCAGGAGGCCAGTAGCCAGCAGGGCGTGTCAACTCAGCCCATTCCTAAAACATGCAAATCTAGCCAACATGACATTTATGTATTATATAATATCACTACTAGATTCTTACAGTGCACTCCACTTAGCACTGCCTTTAAAGATTATTTGGAAACAACAGCTGCCTAAAAATACTGTATAAGCATCCATATGTTAATAGTGACAGATCGTCACAGAGAAAATCTGTTTATGTGGTTGCTAAGAGTTGACACCAATGTGATGGCACATAATCAATCAATCAATCAATCAATCAATCAATCAATCAATCAATCAATCAGTTAACAGAGTGACTATAGGAAGCAGACTGTCCTATTGAAACAGCTATCTTAGCTTCCAGAGACAACTCTAACCAAGTGGTTATGACCTTTACAGCCCTGAATGATTTAGGACCATGATATTTAAACAGCTGGCTTATCTCATATGATCATTTTCAGAAGCTCTCTTGTTACACCAAGCAATCTTTGAGTTTCTTTTTGAAGAGGATTACTTCAATGGCTGTGCCTAGGCTTTGGAACAGCCTTCCCAGGGAGGGCCATCTCACTTCCACACTAACAACTTTCCAGAAGCAAACAATCCAGCTTTATAGGAAGGCCTTTGTTGCCTATTCCTGCCTGCTATTTTTATCAAACTCGATGTTAAATATTTAAAATACTTCTAATTGTTATTGTTGTGTTCTGGGGTTTTTTGGCGGCTGCTTTGTGTTTTCTGTGTTTATGCCCTGAAGTAATTTTAAAACATCTTTATTTTTTAAAGTGCTTCCTAGAACTGTGGAGGCTTTGTGGGATATAGAGGAAAAATAAACAAATTAATAAACAAATTGATAAACTGCAAAAACAAAAGTTTAATATTTGTTATTCATAATGCTTACAACACTTAAGAGATTTATCTATGACATGAACTTTTAAATCAGATAGTAAAGATTGATAAACTGCAAGTTTCAGTTGCATTCAATGACTTATTTGACCATAAATTTATTTCTGTAAGTAAATTCTGCTGCACCATTTCTGAATCAGAGAGCAAGGAAAGTAAAGGGTGGAGGGGTGGATAAAACAAGAATGTTTTATTGTTGTTGGGTTCTTAATGTTCTCTGGGCTTGTTTGGCTACACACATTTCATTACCAGTGCACTGATGATATTATCTAGCCTGGTAACAAAATGTGCAGGAAAACTATCATGAGCAGAGAACACCAAGAATCCAATTCAGTTCTGACCTTCATATATTTTCTACTAATGTTTATATTGCTATCCTACTGCTCTTCACTTTAAGATTAAACTATTGATTGAGAAATTGGCCAAAAAAAGATTTTATCACAAACACCAAAAGGGGTGATGTGGGGTGTTTGTTTGGTCTGTAGTATCCTTCTACAAAGAACAACATTTACAGATGAACTGTAATAATGGCTAAGCTACTATTATGAGCTTAGTAAAAAGTCTAGAACTTGAACTATCAGTGAGCAGAATGTTGAAATTGAGAACACAGATTCATTCCTTTGGCAATTATAAAGTCTTTATTAATGCTGTCCAGAAAGCATAAAGAAGTATTGTAGGCATTTTATCATTTTTATATCCAAGAAATGCTCAGTATGTATCAGCTGCACATAAATAATTCACAGCCAAATTTTGGCACAGCTGCTTTATGACAGGAGGATATAGATCAGTGTTTCTCAACCTTCGCAACTTTACGATGAGTGGACTTCACCTCCCAGAATTCCCCAGCTGGCCATGCTGGCTGGGGAATTCTGGGAGTTGAAGTTCACTCATCTTAAAGTTGCTAAGGTTGAGAAACACTGTTATAGATTGAGGGAACAAAGTAATTACAAAGCCCATACAAGAGGTGAACTGCATTCCAAATGCAGAACTCTGACTGAAAGCCTTTTTAGAAATTATTAATTACGGACTAAAATTGAGCTTCTGCCTACAAGAACCTTAATCCAAATTGGTAGTTTCAGGCTTCTTGGGTGTAGGAGGCAAATAAGAAAATGGCACAAATTGGGTTTGTCCCTCAGATTCTTCTGAGGTTGGGATATGAAGAAACTGGAGCAGTGCTCAAAGGATAATTGATAATAATATGGACAGAGATCACAGTGGAATTCCTACAAATACAATAATTGAAAATAAGATTTTCAACTCCAGGTGACAAAGTAGTTGGAATAGCTCTTTATTGTAAAGTGTTGTATGACATTTACTCTTGTACACTTTAATATTGTTCCCTCAGCAATTCTAGAAGACAAATACTAAAAAAAAATCCACTATGAAAGATCTTCGGTATTTTGGAGAGGGTGTAATTAAAACTCTGGCTCATGTTTTTCTATATTCTTCATTTTATAAGGATTTTCACAATACATTTTGAATCCTATAATTTGCAAAATCCCTGGTGGCTCAGAAGATTTTTATGTTATGTGTGGATTAAGATTCTAAAGCAACATGGCAGGTTGCAAAATTCTGTCTGGCTCTTTAGGGAAGATGAGATATAACGAAATAGAATAGCAAGTGGTATGTTCATTATGGTTATGTTACCTAACTATATTTCAATTTCATATTGTTGTCTAAGTTGTCTATTGAATGTGTGAACTTGAGTATTGGTTACTGAACAATACTTTATAGATTCTGGAGCTGGAGCTGGGTAAATTAGTATAAAAATGTATACTGGAACTAATTTCCCCTCTCAAAGCCAATACCATGGTGAATTGGTCCTATACTGTATCAACTCCATAATGGAACTATTGTTAAATAGCAGAAACCATCTGCCAGGTCATGAGAACCTGAAACTCCATTCAGGGTGATTCCACATAGTTCTATTAGAATAAGAGTGATAGAGGAATGCTAGATAAATGCTTACTGGTAATAACTATTCATGTCTCTGTGTGTGTGTGTGTGTGTGTGTGTGTGTGCATATACTGGATGGATGGATAAATATGGATCTACAAGACTCTGAATTTGGAAGATATGTGACTGGCATTATATGTATCCTCCCAATTGTCCTACAGATATGGGTGGACATAGCCTTGAGGTTCAACTCTTTCGAGAATAAAAAATCTCCAACAATTCTTTTTGCCTGTTGAGGTTACCTGACCCACATTCCATCCATCTCACAGATAAGATTAGCAGATGTAGGCAGATGATAAGGCAGCATCTCTTCATATTTTAGGAAGGTGAAGTATATTTTAGTAACATTTTTATCTAAATGGGTATATTTGGCATGGTTATCTTTATCTTGCCCACAATGTCCCACTCTGAGGAAAAGAACTTGATGGGGTGTTACAAACAAGGAAGGGTGAATCATTTAAAACATAATTTACAGTAGACTGCCACTAGTTTGGCTGAACCTCTTGACACACCCTAGTCCATCCAGGTGGAAAGTCCTTCAACTTTCTACCAACAGCTTCTCCCTTCAGCCCAGTTTACGGGAATACAGAAATTAATAAAACTTGTATCAATCCAGAAACTCAGCAGGTATTTGTACAAGTGTGCAGACTTGCACATGTGGAAAGTTTCAGTGAAAAATTTCCTTTTTTAAGCCAATGAAACCTAATCTCTAGATAAAAGTAATGTATTGGAAAAAAGGGGAATATAAGAAAAAAGCAAGGCAAGACAACGATCACATGCAGAACACTGAAAATAAAATCAACATAGCCAACTACAGTATATTATTCACTATCTTCTTGAATGGTTTCAGCACATGTTTAGAGAAGATGCTTCTTCTTTTCTTTCTCCTGAGTACTACCTTCATCTTATAGACTGGAGGATAAGTGAGAGTCAGCCTCACTAGGGGTACTGCCTGCCACTGTATCCAGTCAAACAAAATGTTCCATCTCTGACATCCTGGATCTCATTAATAAACCAGCGAATTATCAGGCAACTGAATTCATCCTCCTAATAACCCATTGTTATTAGATAAAGACACTGACTAGTTTTCACCAGGAGAGACTAGGGACTGCGGTGGCTCAGTGGTTAAAATGCTGAGTCAGAGGACCATTAAGCTCAGCAGTCTGGCAGTTCGAAACCAGAGAGAGAGAGCTGCATGACAGAGCGAGCTCCCATCAACTTGTCCCAGCTCCTGCTAACCTAGCAGTTCGAAAGCATGCAAATGTAAGTAGATACATAGGTACCACTTTAGTGGGAAAATAACAGGGACATGAAAGGAGCCCCCTCGGGCATCCCCCGGGCAATGGTGACGTCACTGGCAAATCCTTTCAATACAGAAGTGCCTTGGTAGGTGCTTCTGACACAAAAACAAAAAACAGGAGAGGCTATTCCATATGGGGTCATTTTACAAGATGCTTTAGGGAGCATGGTTATACCCATAGGGGTTTGACAAACTAGGGTTTGTCACATGGAGTCTCCCGAGTGTTACAATAGGGCCAAGGTAGCTCACCAGAGTTCCCAGATTTATACTGCTCTGAAGAGTCTCCTCAGACAGCTGCTTCAGACAGCTAAATGTTCTTGAGGGAGGTAGCTGCCTGCCCCAAGTCCATTCCTCTGATGTGTCTTCAGAATGTTTCATTATGGTGCGTTCTGCAGCTGTGGGATGGAGGAATAACCCTGTCCCCTATCTGCTATTCTTCCTTATACTGTACCTGAGGTCTACTCCACCTCTAGAGAGCTATGTCCTTGGTTCCTGAGAATATAAAGTGTCCTCAGTGGGTCATTTTAAAAGGGTTAATGTACTGCACTGACTCTTATAAATGTCTGAGTCAGGGCAGATCAGACTAGGATGCCAGACCATGAATGCTAATGATAATTTATTATAAGGTTACAGTAACAGAATCTTGCAACTCTGAATGTGCTTCCCCCCTCCCTCCCTTTATCTTCATGAGAACTAGGGAGGGTCATGTCCGAGATGCTTTCTCAAATTACATTCTGTCCCAGATTCAGATGTGTTTTATCCGACCATTGCTTGGTTGCAGCCCTTCTTCTCTCAGCCCTTCTTCAAGGTTATTCCTACAAACCTGGAGATGCAAACCCTTCAGTTCCTTTGCTGCTTAAAATATATAAGTTGGAATATCAATTAAACACCTGTTTGAAAAGAGAAAGAAAAGCCTACAGTTTAGGTATGGCACAGGGTCCTCAAGTGAAGATGAGAAAGACCAATTGGCCTTGAATAGTTTGGCCAATTATTGCTTGAGAATTGCCTAGAACACAGTTTTTGAGAACTTCATTGAAACACGTTTATTAAAAATATAAATATACTTAAGCAAATACACGTATTAAGCCACATCCAAGCCATTTGTTATCAGTTACTGTCTTGGAGGGAAGTTGCAGAATAGTGGAAATTCCCTCATTCCATTAGCCTATGATGATTTATGCCTTTTTTGCCCCTTCCTTTTCTTTCTAAAGTGTTCTCCCTGTGTCTTTTCTCAATTTCTTTTTCTTACCCTCCCTTTTTCTTACCTCGATTTCTTCATCTTTCAGGAAGGAATATTATTCTGGGCATCTCTCCTCCACTGTAAACTATCACCCCGTTCTCATTGCTACAGCTAGATATCCTTAATCTCTATAGATAACTATTTAATATTTCAATTACTTAATGTAATTGTTACCTTACTCCTTGAATGCAGGGAGGGAGAAAAATGTTGATTTTTATAGAGTTAATCCTTTACATAATTTCTCTTTTACCATATGGCATGTTGGGATTGCCTTAGGCATATTGGCTGAATATTCAGTTCTACTTTGAATCTTCCTGTTCACTAACTGTTGGTCACTAAAGTGTTAAGAGTTTTTATTGCATAATCTCTTGGGGGGGGGAATAAATAGGAAATATACACCTCTTTGGGACTGTAGGCGTGCCTATTTCATCGTGAAATCCTAAATTGTTTTGTGTACACATTGTGCCAAACTAACATAATAACTGTGTGTGCACATGTGTGGATGTGTGTGAGTCGTTCAGAACGAAAGAAAAAGAGGAGGGAGTGAAACTTTGATCTGTCCCAGCTTTGCTTATATTACTTCGTGACATTTGTGAGGAAGGCAGAATGAGAGGGAGGGAGGGAGGGAGGGAGAGAAAGAAAATGTATGAGTTATAGGAAATACTGTTTATAGACACAAAATTGGAAGAAAGTTACCACTGCTATCACTTGGATTCATCCAATTTAGTGCTGGGGGGTAGACAACTACGGTCTACAATGCCGTCTTTTGATGAGGTTTTAAAAGAGGCTGGAGAATTTGGAAGGTTTCAAAAGAAGGTCTTCTTCCTCCTCTGCCAGACTGGCATTACTTTTTCTTTTCTATTTGTTGGAGTTGTATTTCTGGGGCGGGATCCCGAGCAATATTGGTGCAGGATCCCCTGTGTATCTGAACTGAGGAAGCAGTGTGAATGGACGTTGGAAGAGGAATACAACATCACCATTCAAGCCTCAAGCCTGCTGAATTCTTCACAATGTGAGAGGCATGACATAAAGTGGAATAACACCAGGCATAACTGTACGCATCCACTGGCTCATCTTACCAACAACAGTTTTGCCGGTGTGTCATTTAGTGCATGCCAGGATGGCTGGCTATTCAAAAAGCCTCACTCAAGTATTGCCAGTGAGGTAAGTAACATGTTTATTTGCATAAGGAAAATTAAACAAATAATTATTAATAAGGCAGGTCAATGAATTATATATACATAGGAGGGATATATTGTACAATATAAGAATAGATTTGATATTTGGATTAAACTGTGTTCACTTCCTATTTTCTACACAACATAAAAATGTCATAGATAATATTAGCCAGAGATGCCTTTCATGTTTCACTGCATCTTTGAAATAGGATATATTTGGAGAAAGAGAGGGAGGGAGGGAGAGAGGGAGGGACAGAGGGGTGGTGTTGTAGATATTGGTTTGAATATGGGAATGGGAACAACCTTGAAAATTGAACATATTTGCACTGAAGGACACAGTACTGTCTCAGTTACAGAGTGCTGGCTTGGTCCTCCAGATGAACTAGCTGTAATTTCTCATTTGATAACAAATTAAAAAAGAATTGTAGCTCATTGGTGGAACAGGTCAAAGGTAATAGACTCTCTTCCCAGCACCTCCCTTTCAGGAGGATTCTGTAGGGCAGTGTTTCTCAACCTTGGCAACTTTAAGATGTCTGGACTTCAGCTCCCAGAATTCCCCACCCAGCATGTCGCCAAGGTTGAGAAACACTGCTGTGGGGCATGATGGGTGAGATCTCTTTCTTTGAGACCTGGAAGAAGTCATTCACAGGAGAAAATACTGGTTGGTCTAAATGGGCAGCTAGGCTTAGCTCGTCTAAAGCCATCTTCCTTTGGTTTTTATATTCTCACCAAATTTCAGGGCAGCTCAGTGCCATTTGTTTCAGCTGCCAGCCTTGGCAAATATGGGAGGGGGGAAGGGGAAGCAATAATCAGTATCTCAGCAAGTGCATTTTCAAGACATGAATATGAACACTAATGAATATCATAAATCATCACTTAAAACTAATATTAAAACCAATTTTACAGCAGCAGCTCAGTTGTTTGGCATGGACTGAAAGTCAAGAAATCTTGAAATAGCTTTTGAGTGTCAGGAAACACGTTATCAGGTATTAGGGGAGGGGAGGGAAAGTAAGGGAAGAGAAAAGAGGGGCTGCTCATATGGGTTATGATGGAAGCTTATGTGCTGTTTAAAGATCATAGTTAATTCAGGAGATTCATAGAATACTAAAATTGCAGTGCTGTGTTCAATTATCTGGGGAAGAACTTTCAGATTCTATCATAAGACTGCAACCCTGTGACCTCAAAAGTAAGCCTAAATGAATGCATTAGGGCTTACTTTTAAACAGGCTTGTATCGGATTGCACAAAAAATTGGGCTGCACACCAAACCACATGGTGATAAAAAAGCAACAGCTCTTCCATTAAAACAGTTACAAACAGCAGCTAGTGGAACCTGCCCAGCTATGACTGGTGCACGTAGGATCTTCATAAGAGGCAAGAAGAAAGTGTGGTAGTCCATATATAATAAACCGCATTTCCTCTTAGGCAGAGACTTCACAGAATGTCTAAAAACATAATGAACTAATAAAACAATGAGAAGAATTGATTTAAAAACAACCACCAAAATAAACCCTATCAGCACTATACCAAACCAAAAACCAGTGCAGTCACCAAAGAAATAGTAACTAGAAAGAAAATTGCAGGAAGCTATAAAGTATGCAGGTTATTCCATTAATTTTATTTGCAATTCAAACTGAATTCCAAAGACAGAATTCACTTGCATCATGGAATGGTTTAATCTATGTTCTCTCTTCCCATGGAATTTGGGAACTACACTTCTGGGAGATGAAAGGATCCAAGGAAAAGGGATTTCTTGCCATATGATGAGCTTTTCCACACTACTGCCTTCAGTGGCATGTGAGTGAACCAGATGAAAATGAAGCTGGCTTAAGAAATCCATATTCAGATTTTAACCACTGCCTCCAACTTTGGCCACAGTGATGGCCAGATGTTCCATCTGAACATGGCTAAATGCCCTGATTGGTAGATTTTCCTGCTTCTTTACCCCTCCCACTGTTGAAGGAAGCAACTTCCAATGGTTTTCTCTTTGGTGGGCTTGCCTTTTGAGGACTGGTGGGGGGGAAAAATGACCACCACTTTATATTTCTTCCTATCCCTTGGACTAGAAGGGGAAACTTGGAAGAACTGTCATTAGTTTCACCCAGTCAAAAAACACAAAAGGAACCAGCAGGTTCCACTACTGAAACTGTTAAAAAGGAAAGACAGAATCAAGGCCCAGCCTTCCATGGTAGGCAGTCCAACAGAAAATTTCAATTGAAGGTAGAAGGCAGTGGCTGGAGGGGTACATCTACTGAAGCCCAGGCCAACCAACTGGAATGCATTTGTATAGGTTGAAATAAAGGGCACCCGTCAAGAGAGAGAAAGACATTAGTTTTGACCCAGAGCTAGAAAACATGAATAGATGGTCTTTCCCAGCAGGCTAAGGACAGGCTGAGGTCAAGATCATCCCTTCCTGCCCTCCCAAATGTTAGGTGGCCCATCCTTGCATTGGGTCAAGCAGAAAGAGTGGATCAGCCCTATGATTCCTAGGATTCATTGAGTGATGAATTGATAGCCAAACTCCTATAACTGTGATGCATTTTTATATTATTGATAAGCCTGTAATGGGCCCAGTACATGCACATTTTTTGTGTAGAATTTGGGCTTCTTTGGGTGACAGAGATTACAGCTTTTTTTTCTTATTTCTTTTAATGGGAATTTTAGAGACATATCAATTCCCCCTTGTGCTTATTAGCCTTTAAATCCATCAACAAGGATTTGTTTATTTGTTTATTTAATGGATTTATAGGCTGCCAAACTCAAAACAATGTGATTCTGAGTAGTATACAGCAAAATAAATAAGCCAAAATAATAACCACCACATAACATTAAAAAAATACCCAGTATATATAAAATATAAAATGGTGATCAAACACAATAATTAAACAAGCAAAAGGGAGCTTCACTCATCTGGACTGAAATGCCTGAGGAAAATGTCAGGTCTTAACTGCTTTTCTAAAGGCAAGCAGAGTTGTATACTGTATATTTGGAGAAGATCATTCCAGAGTTGAGGGGCAGCCACCAAAAATGCATGCTTCCTGGGTCCCATAAGATGGCAAAGTTTAAAAGAAGGAACCTGGAGCATGCCCTCCCTATGGGAGTATGTGGGGTGGGCAGATGTTCCTGGGAGAAGGCAGTCCCAGAAGTAGTTATGCACCCATAACTACCCATGTCCTGCATTCTGGACCTACTAAAGCTTCCAGATGGTCTTCAAGGGCAGCCTCATGTGGAGTATGTTGCAATTGTCCAGACAGGAGATGAGAAAAGCATGAGTGACCATGAACAGGGCCTCCCAGCCCAAGAATAAATGCAACTGGTACACAAGAAGCAGTTGTGCAAAGGCCCCCAGGCCACAGCTGCCACCTGGTCTTCAAGCAGGAGCTGTGAGTCCAGGAGAACCTCCAGATTGCTCACCAAATCTGAATGGGGCACTGCCACCCCAACCAGAACTCTAATTCCTAGATCCAGGGGACCCATAGCCATTCACTCTTGGCAGGGCTGAGCCATAACCTCTTCTTCCCTTTACGGCCTCCAAACACTGGGACAGAAAAAGAGTAATGGAATATTCAGATAATTAGACACAATTAAAATTGATTCTGAGTCAAACTTTTCTTATTTAAAAATAAATTTAGCTGATCAAATATATACTGTACAGAAGTGATTCAGTACCAACCCTAACAAATTACATTTGTGGTTGGTTATTGTTGAAAGCCAATTTTTATTATATGGGAAGAAAGATCAGGTGTGCATGTACCGGTGTACATTTATATTATTTTGTGTAGATATTATTTTTCCTTCTTGTATCTCATGTCAGTGAATGCTTTAGATAAACAAAGTAGTAGCAGTTTCATTGGAATACTACAGCTGTGGGTGGGCTTAGAAAAATGGGCAAGTGAAACTGGCCTCTTTGAATTCTACTGTGCTCCTCTCTAACAGTTTGTTAACTATTAATACAGAACTGTGGCAGATTTCTTTATAAGAAAAGATGGAGGTGTTAGAAGTAGTTACTTTTCTAGTGCAGCCTTCCCCCACCTCCCTGGTCTAAGTTTTGTGGCACCTTAAGAACAGACCTAAACCAGCTCTATTTTAGCCATAAGCTCAAGACAACATACCACAGTAACCCACTGACTGAGATCATTCTGAAGCTGTGAACTTAGGAGAGCTGTTCTATCAGCATTAGAAAGGTTAACCACCTTAGCCAGACCATTCATTTATTCAGCTCTGTATTAGCTTCACTGTTAGTTTCACAGAGTTGTAGATGGGTATCTCTCCCTGCAGTTCTTGGAAAATGTCAGGAATTGAACTTCTGGCCTGTTATGCACATGGGCTCAGGGATTTCGCTTGTGGAAGCAGCTCAGACCCTGACCTAGATAAATATCTGTAGTAAGCCTGTGGGTCAATTATTATGCACCAATAGGATTTCCTCTTTATAACTGGGAATATTTTTTTAAAAAATTCCCAACCCAGCGTGTGCAATCAAAGCCTCTCTCAGTAGTGATCCTTCATGGAACCCACCCTGTGCTGGGAGGATACAAAAACTGTCAGCATAATTCTACATTCTCCCAACTCTTTTCTCTTTCTCAGTGTTTTATGGCTGATATTCATAGTAGGGAAAAGAAGAGGAAAAGCCTGCATAAAACACAGCTTAAGGAGATCAAACCAAGAGGCAAATCTGACACCGCCAGGCCACTTTGGTGATGCTGTAAATAACCAAAGCTCTCTGCTCTTTGTCTGCAAGTTTATTTTAGAAATCCTCACTACATACACATTACATTAAAATATAAAACATAGAGCACAGTCACAACAGGTAGTAAATGCCAGCACAGCAGTTAGTTGTAATTAAACTTGCTCACGTGATATGCTGGACAAAGCAGTAACTCATCTTCTTCTGTTATCAAAATACCATTATGAATATTTTGTGATATTCATAATGGCCCCTCAACACAATCCTCCTACCCTACTCTATGAACATTCATTAAAAAACAGGCAGCTAGGTGACCTTATGGTTTTTGTCATAAAACAAAACAATACAAACATTCTGAGGATTTTGTCGGGACATAACCCTCCCAGGACATTGTGAAGGGAACAGCATCAAGTCCTGGGCTCAGATCCAGCCTCCTGGAATATATCAGTTGTTTCCCCATTTTTCCAAATGAGAGGCAAGAAACATTTGTAAGAAGAGAGGAATTAATGCAACAAGTATTGCTGGCTTGTCAACCATACGATCTGTCTTCCTTAATGCAACTTCCCTATCACTCCATATCATAAAAGTAAACCATTTACTGCTTACAGGGGGTCTTCCAGCCTGTCAGCACCTGTTCATTCCAGCATTCACACAATCACAGTCGGGAGGCTGTGTTCCTTTAACTGTTTTAATGAAGCGAAATGAATGGCACAGAGGTAAAGCTGCAAATGGAGAGTTCCCGCTTAAACCTAGTTGTAAAACTACATTCCCTTAACTTGTTCCCTTTCCCACGAAAGCATGTCACCCCCCCTCCCATCCAGGTGGTGTTCCTGGTGTATCTCAACCCATTGTCCTTGATGTCTCCCATAGCCATAATAACCCACTTCACACTCTAACCTCACACCCCCGCCCCATCTGGTGACACAGAGTCTACACCCATTGAGAAGGAAACGATGGCACATGCTCCGATAAGGGGTTCTGTGAATCCTTTGATCAGGGGGATGTGACACAGCCCCACTTTCAGCCCTAACAGCACCCCCAGACTGTGCTGCCCATTGTTGACAGAAAAAAAGGTTCATTTTGAGCTCTGCAATTTTGTGCATTTGGAAGAACCAAAATAAGCACATGAAGACTGTGCAGTACCCTCTTTCAAAAAGGTAGCACATTGTCAAATCTTCTCTTCTGTGACCTTCCCACATTAGAGCTGCATCTCACAAACCCCTTGGGTTCTTTAAAAAGCAGAAACAAACTACTGAACCTGACTTAAATCTCTTGGTATACAGGAACCCAAAAGCTAGACTAAGATGCATCCCAGGCATGGCTTAAACACCAACCTCTCCACCCATATTCTTCTTCTGCCTTGCCTAAGTGTCCTCAGAGCTCAAAGGTTTGCACACTGTCACCTTACATAGACCTAATGAAGTGATTACCTTAATTTTAATATAATGAGTGGTTAATCTCAAACGCACTGGATTACTATGTAGATATGTGACAGCCATGAGTATGTGCAGCCCCTGAATCATGTCTCAGCCCATGCACAACTTGCAATGACTCTGGAATGGATTTAAGAGACCAGGGAGGGGACAAATCATTTCATAGATTTTAATTTAATAATACCAGGGAGGTATTATCATTGGGACATTATTCTGATGCATTTCTAATTATCTTTTAAATTTACCCTCTTCGTTCTCTCATATACTGAAAGGCTGGAACATCACTTTACAAAACCAACAAAACAATGCATGTGTTTAAGCACATGGGTCCAGTATGACAACTGGATGGCAAGTTGTGCGTCTTTAAGAAAGAAGGGAGTGGGGAAGGGAAGAGAGGAACATTAAATACATAAAACGTTAACACTGTTAATTTTTTTCAAGACCTAAAAACCATCCTTCCTCTACTGAAACTTACTGTATTTTTTATGCTTCCTTCTGCAGTATGACCTTGTCTGTGAGAACAAGTGGTTAATAGACATGACTCAGTCTATTCTCAATATGGGCTTTCTAGTAGGAGGATTTGTTCTGGGCTACGCTGCAGACAGGTAACATTGTCTTTTGAACACTTATCTATGGGCTGCATTATCTTCCATGGCAAATAAGGCTATGTCTTGCATTATGTAGGTGGAGGGAGACATACATTATGTACTGATATTACGCACATGACTGTCATGCGCTGCCTCCCCCTGAATAACAATCAGACACTGGTTTGCGAATCAGGCTCTGGTTTATTGCAGGGCAGGTACAGCGTTGGTAGAAAAAAGCTGAGAGTGACAGGAGCGCGCCGGTGCGGGGTTTAAATACCCCGCGCCGGTCAGCGCCCCCTCGCTCACGGTCACGTCACCCCCCTTTGTCCCATGCGTTGCCCTGCCGGTGGGTGAGGGTTTCCGGGATCGCCCATCGGCAGGTTTCCATTCTTCTGCTGATTGCTTTCAGCTGGGCGATCCCCGTTGTATTGCCGCTGATGGTTTGGGTGGCTCCGTGATTCCTTTGGCTATTGTTTGTTGGCCGTTAGTCGTTGTAGGTTGATGGCTACTTAACTTGTACCCCTTCACCTATTTCCTTGTCATTGTCATGAGTGCCATTGCGCTGATGACTTTAGCTCAACGGCACTCATGACATACTGCCCCCTTTCCGAATAGTGTTCTCCCTCGGGTTTCTGGGTTTTCCCCGTGGAGCTGTCAAAACGCCACATTTTTTTTTTTTTTCAAAGTTCCCGCCGGAGTAGTTGTCGCCCCTCCCTTTGCTCCTCCCTCTACCACGTGCCTTCCCAGGGTGTGTCCATGGTGCGCATGCTCGGGTTCTAACCTGGCGTGCGCATGCTCCAACCACACCCTGTTTGTTTGGCTCAGTTCGGCGAGGCGAGAGGCGTGGCTGGTCGGGTGCTGCTCAGCTCCAGGTAGGGCCCTTCTTTTCTTATTTAGAGTGCGTCGCCTTTGTTGTGTCTCCTGGGCGTTGCCCCCAGGTTGCCCTGTTGACTTGCTTGCCACTCCCCCGCGGCCAGGGGGCGGGGGGAGGGTGCTGGCGATCGTTTGTCACCACCCCGTGGGCCCGGGGCGGGGGGAGTGAGTCCCGGGGGGGGGAAGGTCCACCCAAGTCGCGGGCTTGGGGGGGGCCCTTTCCCTTGGGGCACGGGAGGCGGGGGGAGGCCTGCGGGGGGGGGGTTTGGTTTTGCTGACCTTGGTTGCGGTTTGTCGGGGTATGCCCGGTGAAATGCTCTGGTCAGGTCAGGCGCGTTAACGTTGTGCGCCGCCACCCATTCCGGGTGGGGGAAGTGTTTCCACCTGACCAGATAGTGTAGAGTTCCTCGTTGCTTGCGGGAGTCGAGGATGTCCCTTATCTCGAAGTGGTGTTGCCCGTCGATCATAAGTGGTGCGGGCTGTGGCGTGCTTGGGTGCCATCGGGAGGTGGTTGCCGGTTTTAGGAGGCTGGTGTGGAACACCGGGTGGAGCCTCCGGAGGTTGTGTGGCAGGTCCAGGCGTATTGCTACCGGGTTCACTATTTGCGTGACTCGGAACGGCCCGATGTACTTAGGCCCCAGTTTTTTCGAGGGTTGGGTTGACTTTAGGAACTTGGTGGATAGATAGGCCATATCCCCCGCCTGGAACGTCGGTTGTTGGCGCCGGTGCTTGTCGGCCTGCTCTTTGTAAGCAGCCTGTGCCTCCTTTAGCGCCGCCGTGATTACTGGCCATGCTTCCGCGATCTTCCGTCCCCAGTCGCTGGCGTCCACCTGTGGTTCCGGGGGTTGAGGTAGCTCCGGTATGGGGACGAAGTCGCGCCCCGAGACTACTTCGAACGGAGTTTTCCCCGTGCTCGTGTGGACGGCGTTGTTGTATGCGACTTCGGCGAACGGGAGCAGTTCGGCCCAGTCGTCTTGGTGGTAGTTCGTATATGATCGTATAAATTGCTCTAAGGTGGCATTAAGAACCTCAGTGGCTCCGTCCGTCTGCGGATGCCAAGCCGTAGATAGGGCCTGTTGGGTCCCCGTCAGCTTCAGGAAGGCCCGCCAGAATTTGGAGGTGAACTGTGTGCCCCTGTCGGTCACCACACGTGCGGGACATCCGTGTAGCCTGTACACGTGGATGAGGAAGAGTTTGGCTAGTTGTTGTGAGGATGGGACCGACGTGCAGGGGATGAAGTGGGCCTGCTTTGAGAAGTAGTCCTTCACCACCCAAATGGCCGTTTTCTTCTGGCTGGGTGGGAGGTCCACTATAAAATCCATAGAGATTTCCTCCCATGGGCGGGAGGGTTCTGCCACCCATTGCAATAGCCCCGCGGGTTTGCCTGGTGCCCGTTTGGCCCTAGCGCACGTTGGGCAGGACGCCACGTAGGTTTTTACGTCTCGCCTGAGCGCGGGCCACCAGAATTGGCGCCGTGTTAGGTGTAGGGTCTTGAGGAACCCAAAGTGTCCCGCTTGCTTGGCGTCGTGTGACCTATGCAAGATCGCCTGGCGCTGCGAGTCCGGGACGTAGATTCTGCCTTCCCCCCATGCCAGGTCTTGCGCCATCGTTATCTTGTCGGGGTTCGCCAGGAACCAGGGGTCGGTTTTGAGGGCGGCGGCGAGGTCCGTGCGCATTCCCCCTGGTAGTTGCGGTTGGCTTCTTTCCGTCGCCGGTTGTCCCGCCGTCGGCTGCGCCGTAGCGTCGAGCTGCCTCCGTGCGCCGCTTCGGGTGGTCACCGCCATCCCCAGTTGCGAGGCGGATAGGACCGTCCCAATGGTGTCTGGGGCGGGCTCTTCGTCTTGGGGCAGTCGGGAGAGGGCGTCGGCCAGGAAGTTCTTCTTGCCCGGCATGAACTTCAGCTGGAAATCAAAGCGGCTGAAGAATTGGGCCCATCGGACCTGTTTTGGGCTAAGGCGTCTAGGCGTTCGTAGGGCCTCGAGGTTCCGGTGGTCCGTCCAGACCTCGAATGGTTGGGTGGCTCCCTCGAGTAGGTGTCGCCATGTCTCTAGTGCCGATTTCACCGCGAAGGCTTCTTTCTCCCAGACGTGCCATCGCCTCTCTGTCTCGGAGAACTTCCTTGACAGGTAGGCGCATGGTTTCAGGAGCCCCGTGGAGTCTTTCTGTAGTAGGATGGCTCCCAGGGAGAAGTCTGAGGCGTCGGCTTGGACCACGAACGGCCGTTCTGGGTCCGGGTGCGCGAGGATTGGCTCCGTAGTGAACAGCGCTTTCAGCTTGTCGAATGCGGTCTGGCACGCGGGAGTCCAATTCAGCACTGTGCCTGGGTTCTTGGCGCGTCGGGTGTCCCCCACCCCTTTGGTTTTGAGGAGGTCCGTTAAGGGGAGGGCTATCTCAGCGAACCCCCGGGCGAATGACCTGTAGAAATTCGCGAATCCCAGGAAGCTCTGTAGTTGCCGTCTGTTGCGGGGCCGCTCCCAGTTTAGCACCGCTTCGACTTTTGCGGGGTCCATTTCGATGCCGTCCCCGGAGATTCGATACCCCAAATAGTCTAGGCGCTCTTTGTGAAACTCGCACTTTGTAGGCTTCGCATAGAGCTGCGCCCTTCTGAGCTTGTCGAGGACTTGCCTGACTAAGGTTACGTGTTCCTCGTGTGTTTTTGTGTAAATAAGGACGTCGTCGATGTAGACCAGGACCCCTTTAAACAGATGTTCATGCAGTACCTCATTGATGAGCTGCATGAACACCCCAGGGGCCCCCGCGAGTCCGAAGGGCAGTACCTTGTACTGGAAAGCGCCTAGGGGGCAGTTAAACGCCGTCTTCCATTCGTCCCCCTCCCTGATTCGGATGCGATAGTACGCCTCGCGAAGGTCCAATTTGGAAAAGACTTTGCCCGTGGACAGGTGGGCGAGCATGTCTTTCACCAGGGGTAAGGGGTATTTGTTGGACAGGGAAGCCGCGTTTAGGCCCCGGTAGTCGGTACAGAGCCGTAGGGTCCCGTCTTTCTTCTCCCGGAATAAGACGGGGGCTCCGACCGGTGAGCATGCTGGCTCTATGAATCCCCTGTCTAGGTTTTTATCGATGAACTCCCGGAGGGTTGCCATCTCCTTCGGGGTCATCGAATAGATTTTTGGTCGAGGTAAGGGGACGTCGGGCAGTAGGTCGATCCGGCAATCCGTCTTGCGGTGGGGGGGTAGTTGGTCAGCCTCTGCCTCTCCGAAGACCTCGGAGAAGTCGGCGTATTGTTCTGGTAGGTCTGCTGGGTTAGCGGCGTTGTCTTGTGTGGTCGCCTCCGCTCGTCCTACCGTGGGGTTGCTTTTGCCGGCTGGAACTGGTGCTCGATACTCGCCGTCGCCGAATGTGAAGGTACGGGTCGCCCAGTTGATCCGCGGGTTGTTTTTCGCGAGCCATGGCATCCCCAGGACTGCAATGGGCCGTCCGATGTGCGTGACTACGAACGATGTGCGCTCAGTGTGAGTGCCCATTTGCAGGGTGACCGGCTCGGTTTGTAGCGTGGCTGGTTTCCCTCCCGCTGTAGAGCTGTCCAGCTGGTGGAATGCCAGCGGCGTGGGGAGGGGGAAGCAGCGGAGGTTGAGTTTGGCGACTAGGTCGGGGTGGATGAGGTTTTTTGAGCACCCCGAGTCCACTAGTGCCGCGGCCGTGGTGGCTCCGTTTCCGGTGGAGAGTTGAATTGCTGCCAATATTACGGAGCTTTTGTCGTTTCGTTGAGGTGGTCCGCGTTGCTGTCCCACCGCCTGCCTCGCCACGCGTCTCAGAGCAGGCGGGGAGCATTTCCCGCCGGCTGGTCGGGGTCGGGATTGTCCTCTTCCCCCCAGTAAGCGTCCCAGCTCTCTTTCGGTGTCGCTGTGGCCACGGTCATTCGGCGGTGAGGCGGCGGCCCCGGGTTGGGTGGTTTGGGGCTAATTTTCGGGGTGGGCTTGGGCGCGCTGGTCGGCGGTCGGTTGGCGAAGCAATCCGCCGTCTTGTGCCCTAATTTGCCACACCTCCCGCAGGGCTCCCGGTTGAACTTCTTTTTAGGGTATATGGGGCCGGCCATCCCCCCGTGTGGTGCGGGTACCTTTTTCCCGGCATCGTTTGTGTCTTCCGTGGTTGTCATGAGGAAGGTGCGGTGCGCGTGTTCGGCTTTCCCCGCGAGGTGGATCCACCCGTGTAACGTTTCTGGGTCGTCGCGGTAGAGGGCCCATTGGAGAACGTCGCGGTTGAGCCCCCTTTTGAAGATTTCCAGCAGGGTGGTCTCGGACCAGTCGCTGACCTTCCCCGCGAGGGCTTTGAACTCCAGGGCGTAGTCAGGGACCGTGCGGGTGCCCTGTTTAAGTCTTTGGAGTGCGCTTTTCGCCCGCACTTTGGCTAGGGGGTCTTCGAAGTAGTCTTTCATCTCTTTGATGAAAGCAGGGAAGGTGGCGAGGGCGGGGGAGCTGGACTCGTACAGTTGGACGTACCAGTCCGCCGCCCTGTCTTGGAGTTTGATCGCCACGGCGGCGATCTTGTCGGCCTCGGAGTCATAGGAGTGTCCGTGCCTCCCCATGAACTCCCTAGCGTTGGTCACAAAAAACGAGAGTTTTGTGGGGGTCCCATCGAAGAAGATGGGAAAGTCCTTTGGGGCCCGGGCGTTTTGTGCGGCCCCGCCTCTCGCTTCTCGGGGTGTGGTGTCGGCCGCCTGTGCCGTCTGCTGGCCCTCCGCTGGCCCGTGTGGGTTCGATGCTTCGCTCGGGGTGTGGGCTTGTGCGGGGACGTCGTTGGGTGGCGCGGGGGGCATAAGCGCCTGGAGCATGGTCCGGAGTTCCGTCAGCTGAGCCCGCATGGCCGCGAGTTCAGCTCGTGCCTCCTCGTCCACAGCCCGCGCCGCCGCTGGGGCCGGTTCCGTTGGCGCGTCCTCGGGGGTGGGTTGCCGGCGGGGTTCATCGTCCCTCTGCCGCGGGTCCGCTTCCTCCGCCGTCTGATGGGTGTCTCCGTCGTCCTCCTCCGTGTCGAGCGCCGTGGGGCTGTCGCTCCACGCCCGTTGCTGGGGTGCGATGTGGGGCGCGGGGTCCTCCGCTGGTTTCGGAAGTCGTGCTGCTCCCTCCCGCGGTCGGGTTGCCTCCGTCGCCATCTCCCCTTGGGGTTGGAGCTGAGGCTCGGGTCGGGTTGGGTGGGCGTCCATGGCTCCGGGAGTCCGCGGTGCCTCTGGCCTTGGTCGGTCCTCCTCTGTCTCTTGCCGCGCGGCTCGCCCTCCTTGCCCGCGCCGTTCCGGCCTCATCTTGCTGGTCTTCTCGCCGTCTACTCCTCCCGCGGCTCGTTGTCGTCCGGTGGGGCTCGGCGAGGCTGAGTTTATGACTCTCAGCTTTATGTCATGCGCTGCCTCCCCCTGAATAACAATCAGACACTGGTTTGCGAATCAGGCTCTGGTTTATTGCAGGGCAGGTACAGCGTTGGTAGAAAAAAGCTGAGAGTGACAGGAGCGCGCCGGTGCGGGGTTTAAATACCCCGCGCCGGTCAGCGCCCCCTCGCTCACGGTCACGTCACCCCCCTTTGTCCCATGCGTTGCCCTGCCGGTGGGTGAGGGTTTCCGGGATCGCCCATCGGCAGGTTTCCATTCTTCTGCTGATTGCTTTCAGCTGGGCGATCCCCGTTGTATTGCCGCTGATGGTTTGGGTGGCTCCGTGATTCCTTTGGCTATTGTTTGTTGGCCGTTAGTCGTTGTAGGTTGATGGCTACTTAACTTGTACCCCTTCACCTATTTCCTTGTCATTGTCATGAGTGCCATTGCGCTGATGACTTTAGCTCAACGGCACTCATGACAATGACTATCCTGTATTTATGGATTCAAGGAGAAGGTTAATGTTTGAATCCTTCTGAGAAAAGAAGTACTTGGATGAGACAAGTGATACACGTTCCACCTCTCATTTGACGTCCGTTCTGAACTGTGCTGAGAAATCCTTGAGTAGAAAAAATGAAGAACTTAGCTTTCCTCATATCTATACACAATACCATGCAATGAGTAAACAGATTCCTCTATTTCTCCCTTTATTTGTGACTGGAATTCATATATACACACTTCTACCCACCTGCATGCTATATGAGTATCCCCAAGTGGCTTGGCTTCTTCTAAAGATTTGCTACAACTGCAACTCCCTTTCCTTTCTCAAAGTATCAATTTGCCGTGCCAGTATCCACCTTCACCTGATTTCAGAAGCACCAGGTGCCATCAGAGGAAGCTAGCTGTAGAATTTTTTTAAAGGGGGCAGGGAGAGAAGAATGGTAAAACAGTCACAAATCCAAAACCATGGTTTAAAAATCTTGCTATAGTTGGCTTTGGACTTGCATGCTCCTCTCTCCCTTCCTCACACTCAAATTTGAGGGAAGTACACTGGAAGCTTGCATTCATGCTTTGTAACAAAACATATTTTTCTTTATTGTTCAAATATGGGAAACTGGTTTCTGTCTATTGTAATCTGCTAAGAAACCGAAGTATCAAAATACTGTCCTAGTGCAGCCATAAAGGAGATCGTATGCATTTTCTAGTTCTCATCTTGACAGCTACAGGTATTTGAATACAGATGAGCAGAATTAAGCAAAATTATGCTGCTGAATAAACCTGAAGCTTTGTCCACTTTGACTCCACTTCAGCCTCTCTTGTTCCACAGCCTTCCCTGATCTAAGAGCCTAACACCAACAGTGGGGTACCAAGAGGTGGCAAAGAAATGTTTCCCCCCTAACTTCCCAATAGGAAACCATGGTCCCATATATAGTCTCTTCACTGAGCTTTCTTCCCAGCAAAACCTGTACATCCACATTAGGTTTCCATAGGGAACCTGAAATTCAGGGACTGTCATAGTGTGTGGCAGGAAAAGTCATCCTACCAACGTCTGGCAGCGCTTCTAGTCATTCTACCACTTCTGACTGTTTTCATTATTTTCCAATGGCCCAAGTTATAATTTTGGACCCTTATGGCACAAATCAGCAACAAAATAAATAGTGCTGGATATACAGAGCACTTCTGAGGATTTGACTAAAACACTAAGGAAAAAACCTCCCACTACTTGGACTCCTTATAGGATGAATAGACATCTCTAATTACAATCAGCTGCCAAGGATCTGTAGGTAGAGGAATGGGCGTAATTTTCACATCCTTCATCTTATTTCTTATACTTTAAAAGAGGAATACTTTTAAGGCACTTATCTTCATTAGTACAAGCAGTGGTGAAACATCTGATCTCTTCCGCAGACATGCACATCCCCAGGCTGTTAATTAATATCTGGAAGGAGTTGAAATAGTCTGAGATACCTTAGTATTCAACTAAGAATTATTCATGTGTTAAAGTATTTAGAAGATCTAGCTCTTAACACAATCCTATGCATGTTTATGCAGAAGATCTTCCCCAAAAGTTTTATTAAACAAACTAAATTAAACTAATAATGGGAGTTGTAATGAATCATGCTGATTACAGGTGATGGAGCTTGTAACTGAATGTACTGTATCTGGAGAACATCAGGTTGGGCAAACTGTATTAGAGTGCCAATAATCTGAGGGAAGAAGAGAGGTTTCTCTAGAGCTTTTCAAAACATCTTTTCTTCCTCTTGGCTCCACTTCTTAATTTATTCATTCATTTTGCTTCCCTTGACAGATTTGGCAGAATCACCATTTATCTCATCTCTTGCTTTGGGGCAGGACTATGTGGCCTTATAGTGGCTTTTGCACAAAACATTGTTGTATTTTCAATATTTCGCTTTCTACAAGGAATCTTTGGAAAGGGAACCTGGATGACAAGCTTTGTACTGGGTAAGGAATAGTGTGTTTTCATTTCTTTCCCAATGTAGCTGGGGGAACGTATAGAAGCTGAATAGCTTTATTGAAGGAGCTTTGTTGAATTGGGTTTTATTGTAGAATTCTCTGTGGGGTCATTCTGTTGAAGGATGATATCCTATTTTTCTGCTGGAAGCTTCAAAGAAGCCCTTAATTAGGACCAGTTCAGGAAAGAAAATAGGCAATTCTTCTTCTTGAACTGTAGAGATGGAGAATGACCATCCTGATAGTAAATGCTGTTTGCATTTTTAACAAGAATGTGTTACATTCAGTGTCATTTAATGTCATGTTTCATCTCAATACCATTTATGATATTCCTGTCTCATTTTAGCATATGACTATTTATATCATCTGGCTGGAAGGTCAATTGATTTTCTCTTTTTCTTAATTTCCACTGGAACTGCAAAAATAATTCATTTATTGAACCTCTCACAGGCTGTCAATCAAAATGTCTGATTCACATTCAGCTTGGAGAGTTGAAATCTGAACCTAGTATGATCTGCATATATAATCATATATTCCAAAGTATCTCCTGATTCCAGTTTGTGCTAAGCACCCAATTTACAAATTCCTTTAAGAATGAATGCAGGCTCCTCTATCACCGCATGAGTTAGAGACCTGGATGGATATTTGGCTTTGCATGCAGAGATTAAAGCACACCTTCTTGATGAAGTTGTTAATAGTGAATTGTAGCTTATGCATTATATACATTACATTATGTTACATTATGATGTGCAACAGAGTGAGTGGAAGAAAGGAGCATACAAGCAAAACAGTTGATTGGTATGTGTGAATAAGATCACAGAGCAGATCACAGAGCCATGTCCAGCATCAGATCTGGACATGGCTTCAGATCTATGTGGGAAGCAAATTAAACCTCCACAAATCACAGCCAACCAGTTGGCAGCATCATCAGGCCTTTTCCATCATGCCAGGTCCAGACTTCCTCCTGCTACAAGGAAAAGATCGTATGCAAATAATCAGCATGAGTTCAGTTTGATTCCCATCCAGATCTGAAGCCACATATGGTAATGCTCATAGCACCAAATATTTGTAACAATGTTTGCAAATGGCCTCCCCTCCACTCCTCCATCTCAAAATAGCAAAGTGGTCTTATGGCTGAGGGAGACTTAAATAAAGTACACAAATTCTTTTCTGTCCACTTTGGCACAAGACAGGTCTTTATTTAAAAAAAGTAAATATAAAACAAGTGTTTATAAAAGCAAAATCTCCCTGCATGTAAGACACTGCAGTGACGTGCCATTACTTTACCTATGATTTTTATAACAGCTCTCTTGTTTTCTTTCAAAGTCTGACGTTTTGTCTTTTTGTCAATTCAGTAACAGAGCTGGTTGGTTCAGACCACCGAAGGGTCGTTGGAATTGTTATACAGATGTTCTTCACACTCGGAGTTGTGATTCTTCCTGGAATTGCTTATGTGATTCCCACATGGCAGGGGATTCAACTAGCCACCACACTCCCCAACTTTCTTTTCCTGCTATATTACTGGTAACTCTGCCATTACTTTCCTTCCCATCCCCCACTACAAAATGTTTGTAAGCCCCATTTACAGATGAAATGTAAAACACAAAGAAAAAAAAATCTCTAGACTTGAGTAACTAATTCACAGTCTAGGCATCCTGCAAGAGATTTACAGCAAAAGGCACTATAGTGGGAGGTGGCAAAGGAAGAAACTCTCTGTAAGGAAGAGAATCAAACAGAGGAGCAAGTTCGTGGGCAAGACTCACAAGTAAGAGCAAGAGATGCAGAAGATATATCCTTGGACCTCAGAAACAACTCTGAGGTCATTGCAGAAGAAACAGCCTCTGAGTCTTCTGTGAAAGAAAAAGAAGCACAGCAGGATAGTGGATCTCTGAAGGGTGGAGAAGATGCAGCTGCACCCTGCAAAAAGGCAAAGAGAAGAGATATGATCATTAGTGACTCAGTACTACTATGAGGAACCAGAACCACCATGTAGTGAAGTATGATGTGTGCCAAAACAACTCCTAAGTCTTATCAAGTCCACTGAAAAGGATCTTGTTCTGCTAATCCATGTGGACGCAAATGATACTGAAAAAGCACCTGCAACTGGCATGAGATATGCTGCACAAGAACTGTCCAAAATGTATTCAGCCAAAACATGGTGAGTTTGAGCTGGAGAATTTTGGAGACAAAATCCTGAAGTAAAGATCTCGGAAAAAAGAGCTGTGCACTGTCAAAGGAAGTGGGGATATTGCTACAATGGGACCTATTAGACCAGTCAATGAGAAGTCATCATGAACAATGGCCCATAAAGTTTCTGAGCTCCATTAACAAATGATCAGAATATGGGAAATGAGGAACTTGTAATTTTGGTGCAGGAAGATGATAATGATGTAATAAATATTACAGAAACTTGATGGGATAGCTCCAGTGCTTGGAGTAGAGCAATTGAAGGATGGTTCTAAAGGAGCAGAAGCAATACAAAGGGAAGAGGAGTTGGAATACCTGTGTAGAACTCCAAATGGATGAACCTGGTGATGCTGCAGAGAACATCAGATTGTTCTTGATGTCTGCTGTGATCCACTCAGCCAAGTAGATCTGGGCGATATCTTCCAAAAGCAAATGGCAAATATTTCATAGAAGCAAGAAGCAGTAGTAACGGGGGACTAGAATTACCTCGACATTTTTGGAAAAGAAGTTCTGCCAAACATGGTACTTCCAAGAAACCCCTGGTTTGTCTTGCTGACCTGTTTCTTCACAGGATAAAGGAAGGCACAAGAAAATATCCTTGGCATTATGCATAACTAATTCTAAAATCACACTCAAAGAATGCTGATTTTAATGGTTATTAGTTTGTCAGTCAAATGAAAAACTGTAAGATGGCGGAAATGAAATAAATGTATTTCATTCCCATGTGCTGCCTGATAAGTAGGAATGGGAAGAAAGGAAAGGCTTGATGCTCTCCAGAATTTTGATAGAATTTCAGAGGCACCAGATTACACATATGAGTCACCCTTGTTACTAATATGAACTAGCTTACTGTTGGAATGGTTGAATTCATTAGTTTCACATAGTTCAAATACACTGGACTGCTCGTCTCCTTCACCATATGCAATATCACTTTATTGGCTCATAAAAAGCAACAGCAACTATGTTGGTATCTCAAGAGGGAAAAAAATAAAAATCCGCAGTATAATAGTTTTTCTAGCATCAACCAAACCAGCACAAAAGAGTATGAGAGCTTTTGAATTCCAAAGGAATCTTCATCAGGAAGGATATTCCAAAAAGCAGGGGAGGGGGAAGAAGTGGCCAGATTTGTAAGAGTCATTTTCTCCAGCAAAAGAAGTTTTCAGGAGGGAGAAAGAAGCTCAGAGTGCCAGGAAAGAGTTGAAAGGCCCAAGACCTCATTAGGATGCTGCTTAAGTTCTGCCATTCTTGCAGGCAATAAATCTTACCTGCTGTCAGCTGCCGATTCTTCCTCATTGGTCTCTCTCTCTTTTGGCAGGCTGGTCCCTGAATCTCCACGGTGGCTGATCACTCGCAAAAAAGGCAAAAAGGCGCTGCAGATTATGCAGTCCCTTGCCAAGGGGAATGGACAGAGCCTTCCAGTGCACTTTTCAGAGGTACAGACTATAATTTAATTTTTAAAATGCAATTTTATTGCACTGCAACTCTGGGTGGCATACAATACACCAAATTTAAAATAAAACAATCTGTGCAATAGAAAAAGAGCATCTGGAGGAAACAACCACCATCTCACAAATCAAACAACCCACAAAGAGCCCACCACCCCCTCTAGCCCAAGGTCTGGGAAAAGAGCCAGATCTTAAGGGCTCATCTAAATACGGCCAGAGTGGGGGCCAAACGAATCTCAGGGAGGAGGGCAATGTCATTCCAGAGGGCAAGTGCTACAACTGCAGTAACAGCTAATTTTTTACCGCTATATCTTAAGGAGTTATTTTCTTTGTCATGTATTTAGCCAAGTCTGCACTCAAACCCACAGGCTGGGCCTTGGAGGGTTTCAAAGCATAGGTTCCCCCCAACACAGAAGTCCTGTAGTCAAGGCATTACAGGTCATGTGTATATGTGTTGTTAACAACCATCAGATTTCTTTGATGTGTTACATTAGGTAGCCACCTAGCTTGTAGTAAAGGATTTTCCCTGTTTTACTCTTCAGTTGTGTCGTGGCTCTGAGCTCCATCCCATTTCTCCTAGATTCCAGTTCAGACAGGAGAGAAAAGTGAATGCCACTTGTAGCAGTGTTTTGATTCTTCTGTACCACTTCTGTTTTTACTAATATGCATGTTATTGGCCAGAACTTGATGGCTTTGTTAAACTTTTCAACAGAACATAGGAAGGGTGACTCCTTTTCTAAGGAAATGGAACCTGCCCATTTTCAGAGAAGTAAGTGTAGGGATTTAAAATCCTGTTGTTGCTTTTTAAGGAAAACGTTTTAGACTTTTGGATAAATCCTAACAGACTTTAGATCCCAAGGAGTCTTGACAGATTGTGAAGGAAACATTTGCTATTATCCCCCCAACATTACAACCCACCCAACAGTTCTCGGTGAACAACATTTATGAAAATCATAGATATTATAGAGGCATCACTTGTCTTTTGAAAAAAAAAATCCCCTCTAAATTATAGAAAGATAGATGTATAGTGTGAGCAAGCCACCATCAAAGTTAATTTTGGATTTTCCCCATTCCTAGTTGTTGGATGTATGTAAGATTTCAAAAGGAGAGGGTTGGTGACCCTGAATCTTGTTTGATTATATCTTAGTTTATCTTGTACAATGCACTTAATTCCTCACAGATTGTAATGGTTGCCTATCCTAAAATACTCTCAGACTTCCAAGCAAGAGCTGAATAAAATCTGGTTTATTAAAGAATAGTATGCAAGTACAAAGAAAGCTGAGAATGAGAAAAACGCGCCAATTACAAACTAAAAACCCTTCGGTACAAACGAGATCCCTCCCCCAGTAGAATCTTCCCAGGCTCACAATCCCAGGTGCTCCTAACAGCTCTTGACGTTGTGGTGGAAAAGTCCTTGAGCCGAGCACATAACCCAAACACATTCCATTAAAATGAACATAGATACAGAGCTTGGCACAAGGTCAGCGACATGGCATGTGAAACGTTACGATGTACAGTGCACATTGGAACAGTGAACATGACACAGATGCTTTCAAAATGTTGTTAGTAATTGAACTATGTTTAGTTGTAAGAGGAATGGAAAATTGGGGGTGTTTTCAGACTGGTAAAGCAGTGAAATTAAGATTCAGTATGGTCCATCCCACATTTCAGAGAAGAATATATTAAAACTTCATAAATCACTATAATGAGAATTTCCAACTTTTCATAAAAGTTGAGCAGCGGTGCTTGAAAGACTCTCCCCTCAACATATATCTTATAAATGCATTGTGTATAAATAAATATATTTCTATGAGGTCAGGTTAAAAACAATGAACAAAAATATGTATGGCTTTGGGGGGGCATCAATCAGTTTATATTAAATTCAATTTGTTCAACCACAATATTTTTAGAACTTTAACCTTGGCCTCCAGGATTATATTACTTTCCCTGTGTCATTTCAAAAATCTTTGTCTAAAGTTTCAAGTTAGTGTTCTCAGCCACAATCCTAATTTATTGACAGCTGCAACTGGTTAGTTTTCAGTCATATCTACCACATCTAAACTCCACTTTGGCTCTTTTCCAAAGTCCTTTTGGATACACAAGTTCAGTCATTCTTGGTTCTGTGCCCAGCAAAGAGCATGATGCTCCCGGAAGTACTATGATGGGAATATCAGATGCATGTCACATTCTGTACTTTTGGTGGATTTTCTCCCTAGCTGATGTAGCTCTAATTTCCGAAAGAAATGTTGAAGCGGGGTGGTGGGAGCAGGGGGAGATAATTACCTCCTAACAGCTAGGCATAGCAAACTCCTTCTAGTGCTAAGTTTCTTACAGTGTAACAACAGATAAACTTTGTGTTATTTAAAACCATGTCATTGGTAGGCAGAAAAAAGTTGCTGCATTCCCTTTTGGAGAAAGTCATTTGAATGCATATTGTCAAGAAGCATAACTTAGAAGGAAATTCTCCTATGTAAGCAGAGCAGTAAGGGAGATGCCAACCTTTTGCCTCCTTGGATAAAGGAGTACCAACCTGCCCTGTTAGTATCAATTTTCTGCCATGCCCCCATGACTCTGTCTTCAACTTGTCCGCTGCCCATGAATAAGATAGTCATAAGTCATTTTTGACTGTATCAGTGTTGTTTTCCCCTTTACGCCAACAGCATCAAGCACCAGTACTGTAGTAAAATATATAATTGAGTTTTCTGTACTACCCATTATGTCAGAGGGAAAATCAGTTGACAAATAGTTGGTGGAAGACTGGTCATTTTGGGCCGATGCAGGTGTGCCCCTTCTCTGGTCCCTGGTAAGCCTCCTGTACCATCATTGTGCAGTTGTCTCTCTAAAGACCTGGTTGGATAACACTGTGCTGGTGGTCTATCAGAATTGTCCAATAGTGCTAGACTATTCAATAGGCAAGATGGTGAGTGCTTCAGCTCTATGCCACCTACTAGCTTAGTGCCAGGCAGAAATAGTGACACAGTGGTATGATGGGACTAACCTCCCTCCATGGCATCTCAAATTGAGCATGGAGGAATCTGGAAGTTGATATTTGTGGTCTATATAAAAAAGAGAAAGGAAGATGAAAGAATTCCTAAAGAAAAGTGCTGCACAACTTCTTTGTGACTCTGATCTTGTTTTTAAAAAAATGTTCAACTTGAGTTATGACAGAATGGGATGTAGGAGAAGCAGCACAGCAAGTTGCCTAGACGTAATAGAGCTGCAGCCAGGCTTGCCCCATTCTTGCTGTTGTGGTTGGTGGATGTTTCTCCCACCACTGGCTGGCAAAGGCATCTGCAATGATGAGAAACATGGTGAAATTCATTTCAGCTTTTGCCCCACCACACCTCCACTGCAGATGCTTATGTTGTCTGTTGACCTGCAGAAGAGCACATGAGAATGTGAGAATACCCTTGACTCCTGGGTGTGGCTTGTGTGTGAGAGAGCAACCACTGTCACTGTTACAGATTGCATGAAAGCTGGATGAGGAGGGGCTTGACCCTCTGGTGGAACTGAAGCCCTGGGCAGCTTCCCTGGCTTTCTTCCCCTCCTCCTGAGGCCCTTTGTGAAGAAGAAGCAACTGTGGGAACCCTCCTTTCCACAACCAGGAAGGCTTTTATGCCTGAGCTATCTCCACTGGGAAGTTCCATCTCAGAGATTTGCTTAGAAGCTCTCCTCATGCCACTGATCCTGAATCTGCAGATTTAATCTTTAGAATTTCTAATTACAGGTTCTCATGCCTCTCAGTACACTTGAGTGCATGGGTGATCCTTGAAATTTCACCTTTAGGGCCCTATATGACTCTAAGCATGATTATCTGAGGGACCATCTTCTCCTGTGTTCATCTGCCCATCCAACTAGATGAAATAGGGTTAACTCTCTAGAGGTCCCATCCTCTTGGGATTGTCATTTGTTGGGACCTCAGAGGCAGGCATTCTCTATGGCCACCCCACTCTTTGGAACTCCTTCATAAAGGGCATTTGATTGGCTGCATCCTTCCTAGAATTCAGGAAGAACCTACGTGTTCCATCTTCCATAGAAAGAGTGTGGTCTTTGGTTAGAAGATATGGTCATTGTATTTGTTGGTGTTTATTTTCCTTTTTTTTTTAAAAAAAAAGCATGCTTATATGTATTGGGGGTTTCCTGGGGTTTTTTATAATGCTTACATTGTTAGCCACCTACAGCCTGTGGGAGTGGGCGGCATATAAGCAACATAAGTAAATAAATGAATAAGGCAGGACTGGATGGGAAAGACCTGCTGAAGAGGCCTTCTTAGCCAGCACTATGAAACAATCTTTTGCAGTGTATTGCATTATGACTCCTGTAATTCCACTCAGCACAGGCCAAAACATTAAAGTTTCTGTGCTTTCCCACAAACCATGCTTCCTAGCTGGTAATCTAGCAGCTAACTAATTCATACTTTTAACTGATCAAGATAAAAACCTATTTTAACCAAATTCAAGCAAGAATGATTTCCATATACATGATCTATCACACTGCAAGGCAAATGCAAACCTTTAGAGTATAGATTTTAAGGGGATCTACATGTTTGTTTGTTTGTTTATTAGATTTATATTACCGCCCCTCTCACTGTACATCGGTTGGAGTATAAAAAGAGGGAAGTTAGAAATTAAATGCCTATCTACTTTTTCCAAGCAACTCAGTTTTTTCCTCTTCACTTTTTTTTTAACATTAATAAGAATACAGTGGAGACTTTAGTATTAAGTATTAAGATCAAAGATCAAAGATCAAAACCTTTCTCATATAATTCAATGCATTTTGCAACTCTTTATCAATGTCATACTTAGCATTTGTACAGTTTAAGCAACTGTATGTTCATTACATTTTAGAAATCATATTTAACATTAACTTTTTTTCTAATCTTTAAAGGTTTAATTTAAGTCATCAGTGTTAACAATTAATAATTTTTTTATTGTATAAACACTACCTAATTACTAATTTTTTATTGTATGAACACCACTGTACTTAGCTATTATCTGTATTATATAATCTATAACTCACATTTTATAATGCAATAAACAATTAACCTGGGAAAAATGATAAAAACCAAGGATATGACCTCACATTCTCAGTTCATCATTTATGGCACATTGGGCAATCTGAGACCCAAAATATTTATGCAGCCCCCAAACTCCATTTCTGCTCCCCTATTTCTCCCTCCAGCTATAACTGCCCAGACCTGCCCTGTCATTTAGGGGTGCAAAATGCATAAAAACTGACATACCCCTCAAAATGATGTTAGTATGATTTAGAAATAAATAAAATTTAAACTAAGGAAAACAAACTAAAAAAAAAATCTTCCAACACATCATTTTCTTGTCCACTATTGCTCCTGCACAAGAAAGTGTATTGCTTTCCCCAGCTACCAAAAATGTTATCCACTCTGGCATACAATATATGAATGCTGACCTTGATTTATTTTACAGACCCATTTGAAGGTTATGGAGGTTTTCTGCATGAAGTTCTTTGAATGTTCTCAAGTACTATATGGCTATGTTTGCAAGATATCTTTAACTTTACCTTCATGTTCTTAATTACCCCAATTTTTTGGGTTTGCGTGATTCACCAAACCATGAAGTGACCACAAAGGCCGAATTTGGACAACACACTAAGCTACACTGTGGCTGGCTAGTTTGTGTTCAGTCTGTTCTGCAAACTTTGTCTATATGTATTAAATAAGGTTCATTCCAACTGGTAGTTATTAGTTGTAAGCAATAGAATACTTTGCAGTGGATGGGTTGAACATTTGTGTGGGTTTATCCAACTGTACTCTGTTCACAGGGATGTAGCCATGTAGTTTAGGAAAGACACAAATATCATGGCAAGGGGAAAAAAAGAAAAATACTAAGGTGAAATGTGATGGTTTATTAACAGCTCTTTGTTTGCTCCATTTGCCAACTTGCCTTTCTGCTTTTAAAATTAATATTAGCACATTTCAAAACTAGAGCACTTTTACCTGGTCCAATTTCTTTACTGTTACTGGGAATACGAACTCTGCATCTCTTACATAGATCACAGTCTCTGATGAAGAAGTGAGCAACCCCTCTCTGTTGGATCTGGTTAGAACTCCGCAGATGAGAAAATTCACATTGATTCTCATGTATGCCTGGTAAGTGTTGCCCAGCTGCACTGCTGCTATGCCTGTCTCATTCAATATTTCCCAGGCAAGCCTGGCTGTTCAGAAATCCTGGAGGCCCCACTGTTTCTTGTTTTGTCTTGCTTTTCAAGGTTCACCAGTGCAGTAGTTTACCAAGGGCTTGTGTTGCGCCTGGGACTCATAGAAGGGAATCTGTATTTGGAGTTCTTCATCTCTGCCGTGATGGAATTGCCTTCAGCTTTCTTAATCTTAGCGACCATTGACCAACTTGGCCGGCGTCCCCTCTTTGCCTCAGGAACCTTTGTGGCAGGGGTTGCATGCTTAATCACAGCATTTTTACCAGAAGGTAACTGGATGGCTTTGGTCTTCTTTTTCTTTTCTCTTTGCTATCTCACCCTGTCTCTCAAAGCATTCAGCTTAAATACAAAAGTGCTTTTTTAAACAGGTTTAAATATCTCCAAATGTTTCAGTTTGGTGAAATAAGGTTGTGTGTTACTCTTTCAAAAGAACTGCACTGCTTTTTTTATGGAAAATAATAGGAGAGGTTTCAGGACTCTGCCACACACAGGTTGATGCCAATCTGTCCTCGGTGCCATGTTGGAGGATTCCTGTAAGGTCCTCCTCCTTGACCAGCCGAGTTGATTTTCTTCCAGCTTGTCTGTGGAGCAAAACTTCCATTTTGCACTTTGTGACTTGGATTGGAGTTTGGTTGGGGGCTGTTTGCTGAGGTGAGCAGATGGAAGAGAGATGCAGGCTAACTTCAAAACACATTAGAGGTATTTGAGAATGAGCCAATACCAATGGGTAGAACTGCCATAGTTTGCAACAGTGCCTGATTGCAGGCCTTGACATTCTTATTTGTTGTATATGCAATAATGAGAGTATTTGTTTAAATGACTGTAGTATCATGAAGCACTGGAACATAAAAGAATGAGACATCAATGAAGGCCACAGGGCTTGCTTCCCAAGACTGTTGCTTCAGTCTTATCCAGAGTCTGCTTTTATTAAATCATTGGCATTGATTATCCAAGCATAGATGCTGTGTAAGAACAGAAGGATATGATTTGCCTATTAATAAGTTGCCAACTCAGACTCTTGAGAACATTTTTCAGGTGATTCATCATCAACTCATGGTCATGATCAAAGGTATTCTATAGCCTGTATTAACTACTAACTGCCCCAAACTACAGAGAGGAAAGGGTTCATTAGGGTAATGAATGGGATAATGAACTTGCAGAGCTAAATGGAGCCATCTGAAGGAATCCCAAGAATATCTCCTTGATTAATTATGATCCCTCTCAATTTCTAGGCCTGAAGGATGCGTACACTTTAGTTAAAGTCCACAAAGAATGAGAGGGGTTGGGGATGGGGATGTGCAATGGACATTTTTAGAGCATGTTGTAGACACTCTCATGAAATAAATTTCACTGGGGAAATTTGCACATGCAAAACATGGCTGTGGTGGAGGGCAGAAAACTCCCCACCTTGACTTTTGCCTTCTCAGAATGTTCCTTGCTATTTCCAGGTTACTTTTGTCATTCTTCTGGGCAGGTGGGCATACTTCCAAACCAAACTCTAGGTTGCAACTTGTAGCCATTTTTTGTTTTCCAGGAATGCTTATGGGTCCAAAGGCAAAAGATGATGTGGCAGGCTGGGATTATATTTTGCAGAGTACCAACTTCCCATTTCATTGAAAAAGTAAATATATGCTGGCTGGGCAATTCTGGGAGTTAAAGTCCACACATCTTAAAGTTGCCAAGTTTGAAAAACACTGATATAGAAAGTTAGGTGGGGAAGGGAGCCTAAAGAAAATGTCCATAGATATATGAGTGCCTTAGACATCAGGTAGTGGGTGCCCAGAATACGTCTTACAAACATATTCCATTCATTGGTTACTTCTCTTCTCCTGCCCACCCCCACCCCCACCCCCACCCCCAAATAGAAATAAAAAAGTCATGCAGCTCATTAAGATTGGAACAAATGTTCTCTTTCCTGGAATATTGAAATGATTTTGTTATTCTATAAGATCAATGTATTTAAAGGGATGGTGGTCCTACTTTCACTTTGGGAAAACATGTACATCACACAGACTAATCTGGTTTGTACCTTATCTGCCTACCATTGCCTCCAGGTTAGGAGTCCAAGCCATGTGATCATTGCATTGCAAAGATTTGGGATCAATAATGGCAAGGGATAGAAGAACTAAGAAGTTATTTTTCTGGATTTTCATTTGCTGAGCTCACAATTTGCTAGCAGTTAGGCAAGTTTTTCTGTTCTGCCCCTTGTAATGAGATGCTTGGGCAGTACAAGCCATTGGCCCAAAGGCTTTGGCAAACAGTTGGCAAATAATTCATCTTATCAGTTTTTTTAGACTTCAGACTTTCTCTACTGGTTGTCAGCCTCACTGGGTAAACCAGATAGGAATCACGACCAGATGAGCCAATTCCTCTTTATTGTAAAGCTACATTGACAGAATCCTGCAAGTCTGAAAGTACAATTTCTCCCCTTCTCCTCTAAAGCCCGAGAAACTAGGGAGGGTCTCTTCTGAGCCTCCTGCCCCACCCACCATCCAGCTGTGGGCTGTGCTGTCTCTTATCTGACCATTCCATTGGCAGCATCTCTTTGCCCAGTCTCCCAAGGTCTTTCCCACATGCCATTACATTGGGCAAAAGTGGGCAAAGCAATGGCATTGCTTTCCAGTTCCATAACTGGACACACTGTGTCCATGATCACATAATGTAGAATAATCCCATAATCACCTAATGGTGAGGATTGCCACGTGATATTATCAGGCTGCTTTATTTGTATCCAAATTAGTTCAAAGTGGATAGCCTCAACTATATTCATTGCTGTTTCTCTGATTGTCCAAGAGAGTTCCATGATCATTTCTGGGTACAGTTTGAAGGAATGGACAGCAAGTACCAAGATGCCTAGTGCAGCGCAGCCCATCTCTGCTTTTCTCTGCAGTGACAAGGAAGTTTCAAATCCTTCCAGAGACCTGTTTGTTAAATCCAAAAGCAACAGTTGCTGGGCAATGCACTTGAGTCAAGTTTAACTCCTGGTGATTGCTTTCATGCAGTTTTCTTGGCAGCTTTATGGAAGTGGTTTGCTACTGTCTTTTTGCAGTATTTTTTTTTCCTCTTTAATTCTCAGTCATGCCAACAGCACAGTGATCAACCACAGGAGGCTCAGTGCTGCCATCTGCTGTGGTAAAAGCAACAGTAGCAACTGCAAGCACAGTGATTTGGATCTGTCCCTAATGCAGTCTGGAACTAATGGGCCACCAGAAGTCAAGGAAAAAAAAAAAGGGAATCCCTCTATATTTTTAGCAAAGCTCATCAATTGCCTTTGGGGCAACCTGAGAGTTTATGTATTTTAAAACCAATGTTGTTTGCGGCAAGAACAAGGGTCCTTAATGGGATAACGATGCATAGTTACTGAAAAGTAAATTTCAGCAGGACCAGTATTCCTCCACTCCACTCCACTCCACTCCAAAGGAGCATTCTATGGTTATATTCCCCCCCCCCCCGCTTTTTCCTTTTTCTCAAGCACTGCACTCTTTGAAGCTGCAACTACAAGTTTAAAATGGGAAGAGAGAGAGAGAGAAAAAAGATTCATGCTCCCTTTCTTTCTGTCATGCAGCTGGAAAAAGTCACTCCTCTCAGCTAATCATGACTCACATCGAAGTTTTAAGGGGGCAAGTGGAGGTTCATATATTTATTGTATTCATGTATATTTGGGAATATTATACGAATATACCTGTGATTTTAAGGGTCAGTCTAAACTTCTTAAACTTCCTTATTCAACATTCAATGTTTCTATTCAGAATGGCAGAATATTTCTACTAAGAACACTAACCCTCACACAAACCCTTTGTAAACAGAACTCTCCACCTAGAAACCATGAGGACTGAGGCAGCTGATGAATTGCATAAACAAATTAAATTAATACATTTTAAAAACTAAAGTAGTTAAACAATCGAGTTTGGATATATATACTATCTTGAAGAAGCATATTTGTCAATCATTTATAAACAGTTACAGAAGATCCACCCATTGGTTGGCTTGCCCGCCCAATGTATCAAAGGGTGAGAAAGGGAGGCAAAGGTTGGTGGAGACCATTTTTGGCCTTCTCCTTTTCATCATTGGAAGGACTGCCATTTGGTTCATCCAGAGAGAGTGGCATTTCCCAAACAGCAGCCCTGGGGACAATTGCAGGTTGATATGAATCGGTGAAGAGACACAGTTTGATGTAGTGGTTAAGGTAGTAGGCTAGAAACTGGGAGCCTCTGAATTCTAGCCCCACCTTAGGCACAAAGCCAGCTGGGTGACCTTTGGCCAGTCACTTTCTCTCAGCCCTGGGAAGAAGGCAATGGCAAACCACTTCTGAAAAGCCTGCCAAGAAAACTGCAAGGACTTGTCCAGGCAGTCTCCAAGAATTGGACACAATTGAACAGATTAAAAAAAGCATCAGTGAGGAGTAAAAAATGCTCTCTTCCCTTTCTTAAATCTAGCCTTTCAGCTCCTTATGAAAACGATATTTTATGCTATCTACAAGTAAATGTGAAAGAAGTGGCTAAGTATTTTCACATCTGGAGATTGCACACTTCATTCATTTGCTCTTATGCACAAAAACGTCTTCCTTCCTTAGATTTCAGTAGATAACAATTACACTGACAAGTCAATAAACTAAAAATTGGTTTTTAGCCACAACTGACTTCCTTTTTAAAGCATCCTTTCATTTTTTTTAAAATGTCATGATGCAAAATAAAATACTAGGCTCTAATTGTATTTACTAGAATGCTCTGCCTCGACATAGATCCCGTAGACATTTTGAGAAGAGACAAGTGGTGTCTGCCTGCAATTCAGTGTTTTATTGGGAAGTGTGGTTACCTGTCCTCCCAAAAAGGGAGAGATGAGATGGCATGGAGGGAGCATCCTGAATTAAAGAGGGTGGCAAGGGATAGCCTCACATTTTATCATCTGTGACACATACTACCAATATAGCAAGTTAATTCACCCCTCCCAACAATACTGGTATGATCAAGCAGGGTGGGTACACTCCAGGTTCTATCAATTAAACAGTGCCATTTTATGGGACCCAGGAAATGGGCCTTCTCTGTTGCAGCCCCTGCCCTCTGGAATGATGTCCCCCCCAGAAATTCAAATGGCTCCCACCCTTATGACATTTAGGAAATAACTAAAAATTAGACTGTTCTCCCATGCTTTGGGATAGGGTGATTGTGGAATCCCTTTTACTTAAGTCTGGTTTTGTAACTGGCTGTATTGTTCTTTCAGTTGGATAATACCTCTTTTTATATGTACTGTTTTTCTTTTTTCTCCGTAATCCACCCAGAGTAATTAAGGAGTTTGGCAGCCTTGAACTTGGATGATAAATACATAAATAATTCTGAAATCAATCACAACATTACCTCTTTGGCTAATTTATATGGAGGAAGAGTCATGAAATAACAGTGGTTAGAGACCAAGATAATAAAATTGGTTAAGGAATCGGATCTTGATGTCCAGGTTCCAGGGTTAAGTGAATTCCTTTAACATTTCCTTTCTGCATATATCTCAACAGACATACCATGGTTAAGTACAGCAGTAGCCATCTTGGCAAGATTGGGGATCACCATCACTTTTGAACTTGTGTATCTTGTGAATAGTGAACTGTATCCTACAGTTTTCAGGTAAGTGGGATCTGCATTTTGAACAATTTTCACAAGATCACAGAAAGGATCAGCTTTGCATCTGAAGGCATTTTAAAAGTAAGAAATAGCATTTAGCAAGGAAGTGGATCAAAGAGCTGCAGTGCAATCCTATGTCTAGACATATGTTGAGAAATAAATCCTGTTGTATTCAGGATGATGTAGTTACCAATAAATGTGTAAAAGCCTGGGACTCCAGAACAACTGCAGCAAAATTATTATATGCTCAAAAGTGGAAAGACTCGGCACAACCCACAATGGAGGAATGGTTGATGAAGGCGATGGAACTTGCAGAGGTGGCTAAATTGACTTCCTTGATTGGAGAAAAGACAATATCTGCATTTATGGCTGACTGGAAACCTCTTACAGACTTTTTGCACGAAACAAAAATGAAGTTATGACTTGTGGTTTTGATGATTAGAAAAGAAGTTAGATAATATAAAAAAGTGAGCTTTTCTTTTGTAACCATAGAGATAACTTTGTTATCATATTTGTATTTTGCTGCAAAGAAAATCAAAAGCTTCTTCTGTTTCTTTTTATCTTTCTGCACTTTTGTCTCTTTCTCTTTCTCTGTTTTCTTTACTCTGTATTAGTTTTTGTTAGTTTTTATCTTCTTTAAAACTTCTGATAAAAAGATACATATGTATGTGTGTATAAATAAAGATTGGGCCTCTAGAGAAGAAGACAATTCATGGGTCACAGGCTATACGCAACCCCAATACCTTATTTGAATCTGCTTAGAACACACCCTAAATCAAAACCATTTTTCCTTGAGCGATAAGCTTATTTCATTTCTTAACCTTCTGTTACTTCCCCAGAAGTGGGGAAAATTATTTTCCTACTTTAGTGTTGTTTTGTTTCACCAAGCAGTGTAAAAGGCCAATCTAGTATTGGTTAACTGATGGACACTTACGTATAAAGCTCTAATTCTTGCAAGTTAAGACATTTAATAAAACTTATCTGGACAGTATCTGATCTCTCCACCTCTGAGTGCTAGGATACTTCCATACAAAGGTTTGTGTAAAAACTCTGTCTGTGATCCATTATTTGTAATGGTGTATATTAGAATTGGTGGCAAAATTGGTCTTTTCTTGAAAATAGTACAGTCTTCTAGAACTTCTCAGTGGTCCATTTCCACATTTGTAGGAGGTCTTTCCTTATCCACATCCAGTCTTCTGGGCTTCAACTGCTCTAGCAGCAAGGGAAATGGTGACTCAATAGCTTTGCATAAGAGCCTGCCTGCCTGCCCGCCTGCCCTCTTGCCTGCCTGCCTGCCTGCCCTCTTGCCTGCCTGCCTGCCTGCCTGCCTGCCTGCCTGCCTGCCTGCCTGCCTGCCTGCCTGCCTGCCTTCCTTCCTTCCTTCCTTCCTTCCTTCCTTCCTTCCTTCCTTCCTAAATGCCATGAGACATAAATGGGGAGATGCAAGCAGTTTATTTTATTTCTGATTGATTGATTGATTGATTTATATAGCTGCCTATCTTATGCAACATAACTCTGGGCAGCTCACAAACACAAACACAGATTATTCTCCCTCCCCTCCATATTTTCAGTCTTCTGTATGTAGTTGAATAGTTGTTTGCAAAATATTTCAAGTGGTTACTTGGAAGAAACACATCCTGAATGAAAAACCACCTTCCTTCTTTTGCATTGAAAAGTCTTTTGTGAGCTCTCACATGGTAGCATGTCAGCATTTTTGCAACTAGGCACTTTTCTCAATACCTCCACCCATGATTGCATGCCGCTATGGAGGATGGAGTGGGCAGAGAGACCATATATTCTAAAGATTGCCTACAAGCAGACACAAAGAAGAAGATCCTGAAGCTCTGAAAGAGGGAGAGATTGATGGTTGCCTTGGATTCTGGAGCCAGGAGATGGGAGAAGGCGAAGTTCTCATCAGTGGGATAATGGCCAACCAATAAGCTCTCCAGAATTTCTGTTTTGCAAATAGAAAGCTGATCTTTCCTACTGTTCTAGATACACATAGTTGAGTCAGAAATAAATAGGTAGCAAGCAAGGGATCATATGGGTGATGGATACTGAGCACACCTATAGGGAAGTGCCCTGTATATGGTGAAAGGGAGTAAATATGCTCACCTGAAACTCATATCTATACATCATAAGTAATATGTTTCCTTTTCTTTTCCTTGCAGAAACTTTGGTGTTTCAATATGTTCAGGAATGTGTGATATAGGGGGCACGGTAGCCCCGTTTCTGCTCTACCGATTAGCAGCCTTCTGGTCAGAGCTTCCTCTGATTATCTATTGTAAGAAATTATTTCAAAATTTGCTTTTCTTTTGCCAGTTTGGAAGAAAGCTCAAGGTTGATGCTATTTCAGAACTAGAAAACATATAATATGATGGGCAAATACACGTACTGCCCCCTGATGAATGCTGGTGGTGGTGGAAACCAACTTTGAGAGAGGGAATTTTCAGCAAAGCAGGGCCAGGGATGGGGAGGGATGTATACTATTTGCTCTGTACCCTTCTCAAAAACTGCATTCATTGTAAAATATGTTTACAAAATTATAAACACATCTAGAATTCTGCATAAAGGCAAGTGGTTTGGAGGAAGGAAAGTTGCAGAAATGGCAGATGGTGATGAACGCCTACCCAAGAAGCTTATGGACATCTGATTTAATACTGGATAGTATGCAAGTTCAAGAGCAAAGCTGAGAATGGCAAAAGTGTGGGTCTTTCAAACAATTAAAGCTTAAACAGTTCCATTCCCTCCCCCCCAAAGTCAGAAAGAGTCCACTCCCTGCAGCCTGCAGGCCTTCCTAACGGTTCCTGACGGTCTTCGGGAAAGTCTCCTTGAACAGGCAAAATAACCCAGATAGACATTCCAAAGTCTCTACATCAGTGCCTGGTACAAAGAACAAGAGCAGCACCTCCCGGACAGTAACACGTGTCAGCCCCAGCATGGCATGGGAACTAGTTACGATGTTCACAGGAACATTGAAACAGGAACCATGACAGAGATGGGGATAGGATTAAATTTCTTCTGTTAGTACTTTCCCATGGAAATGGCTCCTTTTCAGAGCCACTTACGATGAACAATCAATGGAGTTTAGATGCATGCTTGCATAGAAAGTGGGGTTTGCTACTCAGAATGATAATAAGTCTATAATTATTTTTGTCCAGGAATTTGGTTTCTTGCAAGAGTACTGTGCATCACAAAAGAGACCTCCATGTTGCTAATCTCACTTTGTTCATTTTTATATAGTCTCAATTAAAGATGAGAATAAACTGTGTTAAGACTGGAATTGTGGATTTTGGCACTGCTGTTCATTCCCAGGAAGGAGGGAGTGCATTCCAGGCAGATAAGAGGATTCACAGTCCAGAGGCTGTTTATGGGAAAGTTAAGAGGTTCAAGGTAGCTCCACCCTAGAGTCTCCCAGGTTATTTACCCTTGGGTCAGTTAGGGTAGCTTTAGTCTGGCAAGATTTTCTCTGCATGGTGAAAGCAATAAAAACTGAAGTTGGGAATGTAGTGATCTGAAACTGTTCTTTGGCTGCTCCTGACAGGAATTTATTTTTAATTGCAATTATCTCTGATTGAGATCACCATTTTACAATTAATCAAATCAAAACTGATTATTATACCATTCCTTCAAAAAAGATAATAATAATACTTGTATCAATTGATCCTTATGTTTTAATCCAGACCAATATATTATTCTGCACCTAAGGTCTTTGGGAAGACCCATCCTTTCTGAGTGTAAGAACTGGTTCTGAAATCACAATGAGCTTAATTTATAGCATTCTTCCTAGGAAAACCCACTAACAAATCACTTCCACGTTGTTGTCAAGAAAATGACATGGTTGTGCCTATGTAGTCACCAGGGGTTGAGCTCAGCTTAAGGAACCTGACTCTACAGAATCTTCCCAAGTATCATTCCCAACAAATATGACCCTGACTAGTATGGTATTTGTAATCCATCACATCTGAGGAGCTCCAGGTTGGGAAAACTGATTTGCGGATTACCATCTATAAGGCCATGACAGGACTCCAACTCAGGTCCACCTCTCAAACTCCATGTCTGCTAGAACAGTGCAGTGTCAAGACAACTGGCCCAAATCCTAATTCTGGTGTAGTTGGATAAATTGTGCCTCGAATTTGAACCCATATATTAAATACTAGAAGCTGCTGCCTCAGTGTAGTATTTCATGGACTGGATGAACTCTTTAATCATCTCATTTAGACCTTTTCTTGCTGCTTATATCAAAACTATTTAAATTGTAGCATTTTTTTTTTCAGCACAGTAGAATTAAATCTTCTTTTTTTCCAGGACAAATGTCTAATGTCTAATGTATTTCTCACTTCACTGTTTCATAGGCATACTTTCTGTTCTCTGTGGAATTCTGGTGTTACTTTTACCTGAGACCAAGGGGCAGCCCTTACCAGAGACAGTGGAAGATGTGGAGAAAATGTCAAGGTACTGAATAGGTATCCTTAGATATTCTTGCATGCCCTCTGGAAATTCAGCCTTCAGATGATTAATTCTAGACCTTAGTTCAGCAATTTTTGAGAATTGAGAATTGAGAATTTAGCACAAACTGTGTGTGTGTGTGTGTGTGTGTGCACGCATTCATACACCTAAAGATCCATGTGTTGTTGTTGTTTTTAAAAAAAAACAGACATCACAGGGAGCAGTTTGGACTGGAACCAAGACAAAAGCAGAGGGGATTAATCTCCCCCCTCCAAACTGCAGTACAAGTAAAACCATCTTAGCACTGACTTAAGTCACTTATTTATATTCTACCGTCTTCCAAGAAACTGAGAGCAGTATTTATTTTCACTCACCTCCATTTTATTATCACAACAATTATTTGAAATAGGTTAGGCTAAATATAGTAGATGAGTTTGTACTTACATTAAGCTCTTGATTTTTTTCCATGATTTGGTGATTAAGCAGTAATAGCTAGGTCCATATAAGCCAGAATGGCTGAGTTCATACAACCTGCTAAACCAAAGCAAACCACATTATAATTTAGTGTGATGTGAGAGGAATACCCCAATGGGGTTGCAGTGGTATCTCTTTGGTCTTAGTCTGATCACATGCACCTCCTAATTTAGGACAGAGGAGACCAATGTTCATCTGCTCACTGGTACAGGAGGAAATTCACTTTTATCTTTATTCATGAACCCAATCTAAATTTGGCCCTCTTGAGTTTCCTGCGTAAAAAAATGCCAGTGCACATTACAAAGTAAGATTCAGTCTCAAAAATTATATTACTTAAGGAAACAGCATTTCTGCTTAAATCAGTCTACCCAATAAAGTCAATTGCTTATACATTATTTTTATTATCTACACAGTTTCAGTGGCAGCTGTGAAAAAAACAAGCAGCAAAATTCCAGCAAAGAAGCTTGATCTTTTGCTAACCCTGCAAAGCCTCTTCAGCTACCTGGTTCTCAATTTCATGACCATTGGACACAGTCTTCCTGTTGGAGAAGATGGATTCAATTATGTCATAAGCCCTAAAAGAACCATTTTATAAAGTAAGCATAGAATTTTTCTATGGGGTAAATATGAACATATTTTCAGAACCTATTGTTTCCAGATAGGGAACTATTATATGCGGCTCTCATAGAAGAGTAATCACTTCCATTAAATATTTTGTTTTACTACTGGATCTTGGATTTTTTATACATGCCTGGCCTATCTCCTTTGTCTTTACTAGTTTGTAACATAGTTATTCTGAAGTATTGTCAGCTTACACGGAATCAGCCAGAAGCCATTTATTTCATGAATTTGATGGAACAGGATCAGAATGGAATTTTAAAAACATTTTCAGAGAAATATGTTCCTTTTTTCAAAGGTACACATGAGTAAAGATGTTCCTGTGTCATGCGCTGCCTACCACTGAGTGAAACACAGACACTGATTCAGGGAAGAGCAGGTTCAGGTTTATTTCAGCGTGGTGCTAGACGAGAAAAAAGCTGAGAGTGAAGGGAGCGCGCCGGTGCGGAGTTTAAATAGCCCGCGCCGGTCAGCGCCCCCCCCCACTTTGGGTTGCGTCATCCCCCCCTAGTCCTGCATGCTTCCGTGCCGGTAGGTGAAGGGTTGCAGGGCCCCTGCTGGTGCCCCGGGCTTCGCCCATAATCGGTTTCTTTCTCCGGCCGGTGATTGCTGTCAGCTGGGCGATCTCCGTTGCGCTTTGCTGACAGCTTCAGGTGTGCCTCGTGATCCGCCCTGTCTTTGTCTTTCCTTCTTCCTCTTTTGTGTCCTGATGGCTGGGTCATCCGGCCGGGGTCATTCCCTCCTCCTCGAGGTCTGTGTCTGTTGTTGTGCGTGCTTTGCTTATCTTAAATCCCTTCCCCTGCTTCCTAGGTATTGTCATGTGTGCCGTTGTGCTGATGCCTACAGCTCAACGGTACTCATGACATCCTGCAAGAAATGTAGGAATCAGCTCCTCTTCCTATGGACTCAGGACAACAAGCACATGTATATCACCTTTATCCTCATGGTAATACTGGTTAGATGAGACTAAAAGATAGTTTCTTGACCCACACTCGAGAGGGAACTTCAGATTGGCTGGGGGATTAGAAACCACCTTTCTATCTACTGCATCATGTTTATCCTCAGCAGGGTTAGCATTAAGCTCTGGTACTGACTTAAATTGCTAGCCTGTCTCTGGATGCAGCCAAATTCCAGAGATTTGCCCAGACAGAGTTAGAGAGGTTAAAGATACAAAAACTTTGCAGCTGCTGTTAATACTTAGCTTTACAGCAGTTCTTGAGATTTTGTTTGGGGTTTTTTTCGGAGGGGGGACTTCTTATTTAACCAGTTAGATCACACATCCATATGTAAGGGGGTTCACCTCCTCTCAGAACCTTTTATAGTGGTATGTTGTGGGAAATGCAATTATCCTTGGAAACTCCAATTAAAAGGCATTGAGATACAAGGATGATTTCTTCCCATTGTATAGGAGGGATGCTGCTGGTCCTCCTAAGTTCCATCTCTTCATCAATGTACGCTCACCACTCACTGTTAGAAGTCAGAGGGATAAACTAGATATGAAGTGAGGTATTGGTATAGAGGTTGTGGCTTTGCCGTCTTTGGAGGTTTGGTAGCTGGACAGCTACCCCTCAAGGATGATTTAACTGGTTTCCTGCGCCCTGCAGTCTTTCTAGCTTCACATTCTCTGGGAAGCAGACACAGGTTGGGCAGGCAGACATCAGGATCCCATAGCGGATATGGAGTGAGGAATTTTCTCTTTACCCTTTCACCGTGCTCCAGAGGAAATTCCTTCCTTTGATGGTTTTAGTTGCTTTGGGCAAAAGGTCCTGCTGAAGCAAAAGCTTTTTCAGATTTTTCACACATACACAACCCTATTTACATCATAGCTGTACCCTGAATATAAAGTCAGATTAAATGTCCTCTCTGGTTTCTCACTGAAGATAGATTTACTGCTCAGAGCAGAAGAGAGCTTGCCTACTGTTTTCTCCTCCCCCATCCAGCCACTGGTGAGAAATTACAAACTGATGATCAACTGGCTGTGCCTGGAGAAAAGTAGCTGGCCAAGCATTGTGTCTGCAAGGATTTAATCTTAAATGCTGAATAGAAAAAAAAGAGAGTAAATTTTAGACTGCAGTCTAAACATGTATTCTAGTGATTAAGTGCTTTCGAACAAAATGAGTATTGAAAAAATGTGACTGTATGGCATCTTTGCTGTAACATTCACTCCCAAGTCAATGTACAGGTTGAGCAGATATTCAAAAGAGATTGCAGCAAACCCAGGTGGCCTAGACTTAGAGCAATACCATCTTAAGTCCTATTAGAATCGGAACAGGGTCTCAGTCCAGCAAATGTGGTAAAAAGCTTCTTATAGTTGCACTGAATCAGAAACAGGCAAGTTTTCCATTTCATATAATGAAGAGTAACAATCTCCACATAGATGCCCCCCCAGTCCCTCCCAGCAATGTTTTCCCCTTTATCAGCTTGCAGCCTCAGCTATAAGGCAAGTTTTACCCCTCTCCCAGGGAACTGCGCCCTGATCCACCAGAGCAGATCCATGTGAAAGCATGCACTCGTGGCAGAAGCGTGTCTGCTTTAGCATCCATATCACAGTGGTGACCCACGCTGAATAGGCTGGATGCATCCCTGGTTGTGCCTAAGAAACTCTCTCCCATCTAGAGCAACCAACGTCTATAGCGTGAAAGTAAGTCCTGATAATGTCTTGAGATTTTTTGAAGCACCAAGACAAATACCCTGTTCCTTAGTCTTTGCTATAAAAGTGAAAACCATTTATTTTCTAAAATGTGCTTTAATTTTTTCATTTACTTATTGTATGTCAGGTTTTGTCCTACATGCCTTTTCCAGATAAATATTTTCTGTGGCACACATCTACCTGTTTTGCACTGGGTTATTCAGAAGTCTTGTTACAAACACAAAAGCTGAATCAGTAATTCCACATTGAACCAATAATTTGGACTACCAGATCTGGACTGAAAAAATCCAGACAACCACTAGCTGACAGCAGAGGGATCTAGAAAACTAACTCTCTGCTCCTGATTAACTGTCATTCAGACTTTTGTGGCTTGGACTTGATAGCCCCATTAGAGGAGGCAACAGTAAGATCAAAACTTGCCTTCCAAGTAAAACTTCCCTTAGATTTTCATGTACGCCTGGGCTTGTATTATTAACCAGGATTTCTAATATAGGTGCATGTAAATGTCTGGGATAGCTACTGACATACTGATTGGTCAGTGACAGGTTCACACATTGTGCTAGGCCAGGCTTGTTAGCCCTTGTTTAGGATGTACTCTAAGAGTAAGTGAAAGCAAGTCAGACAAAACAGATGAGAGAAATAGCCAGAAAGGAATGTTTCACATGCACATTCAGTTATAAATTGGGGAAACATTTCTTGGTGAATTTTTACTCATGGTGCTCATGCTACTGAATGAGCAATGCATGTAAGGTAGCATTAAAGATGATGCCATTTGTAGAGAGGTTTGAATCTGCCCCTTCCACCACCATAGCCATCTGACATCTCTACCTAGAAATCGTATAGAAATCCTTCTCCAGCCCAGTCTTAAGAAAGAGTCTTGCCTTTTGGAACCATGTTGTTTTTTCTTCTTTTAACAGTAGATTAAAAAAAGAAAAGAAACTAGAATGGCATACTAGGAAACACGTCTGTCTGTCTGTACGTATATAAGTTTTCCAGTATGCCATCCTAGTTTCTTTTTTTTTTAAATCAACTATTAAGCTTAATGCTAAAAAAAAAAAAGTGATGCAAGGGCGCATCACTTTCAAGTAGGCTTTGTAAATGTCTCCTCCCTTTCAACCTAGATGCCATTTGTTGCAAAGATCAAAAAATACAGTCACACTAGAGACCAGAAGGTGTCCTCCCCCAGTGGCTATTAATCCTGCCAAATGCTAGTGATTTAATTTCCTCAGATTTTCTACATCATAACTAACACAGCTTAATGTTCCACAAGCTCAGGCACCTTGTAAACCAGTGCTAAGACACAATTCAAAACAAAGGTAGGGTTGCTTACAGGTGTTTATTTCACATTCATGTAAATTATTTCATTATATTGCCCTTCACTTCTATTTATTCCTCTTTCTCTGTGTTGCTTTCAGCAAGAGGTTATTGGCAGCTCAATTTTCATTCATTGTTCTTTGAATCCATGGAATAAATCTAGACACTCGGACATAAACCCCAGGTTTCATGGGCTGGGCGCAGCCAAGACCCCAAGAGGTGACTCCATGTAGCACATATTGTCCTTGCTCTTCACAGACCAGAGGTCCACCACTGTCACCCTGGAACCGAGGATTAAGAAAAATGAACCAGGAATTCAATAGAAATCAATGTAGCCCTAAGATGAGTTACACATGATTCTCGCTGGATGACCTATTGTCTGATAATCTCTTACAAAGCTAATCATAAAAAGGTCTTGATGAGGGTCAAACTAGACCCAAAGGGGCTTTGGAGGGGGGTGGGATGTTATACAAATAACATGAGCTGGGTGGGCTCTTAAGTAAGAGGATCAAAGCAGATATTTATTGGATGGATGGATGGATGGATGGATATAGCCAGCCATCTCAGTACATGACTCCAAGCAGCTCACAACATTAAAACAAACATGCATGTATTGTACAAATACAAAATAAGCAAGAAATAAAACAAATAGCTGGAGAATCATAAAAAAGCCCTCAACACAGCCAGGAAATGGCTGTGTCAGACACCCAGGACTTCAGAATATATATGGAGAACAAATGGAACTTTTCTTCACTTGCTGTAGTAATGAGAGGGGAAACCCCTCTGAAGGTAGAACCTTCACTGGGAAAAAATGGAAACATCCTTGGATTTATTTACAAAGCCAACGTACCATTCATGATATATCTTACCTGACAGCTATCAGTCCCACCATCAATAGTACCAGCACAGAGTTCATTGTTACTGACTCTGTTATTCAGAAACTCAGGCCGATTACAGACTTTGTTTTCAATGACAGGGAAGCCAGTCTCTTTAAGAAAGCCGTCTCCACCACTTCCTTTGAAAAGCAGAGGGGAGGGAGGAAATAATGAAAAGAAAAGCTGAGTATAATCTATGTTTCCTGATCTGATAAGAAGGGTGAGAGCAGATATATTCTTCTAGCTTTTTTTTTTTAATGGAAAAACTTCTTAATGCCTCAGGATGCAGGCATAATTTGTTCATGGCATAAAACAAAATTGATAATATTCTAACTTCCTCTAGTAAGCATCATCATCATCAAGTATGGCACTACCAAGCTTAAAAAATCCAGATGACCACTAACTGGCAGCTAAGAGACTAAAAACTATAACCCTTTGGTGCCATCTGGTGGCCATTTGGATCTTGCAGCCCAAATCTAATACAGTTTATTTATTTATTTATTTATTTATTTATATTTATTTATTTTCTATCCCACCTTTATCATCTTTGTAAATAACTCAAGGCGGCGAACATACCTAATACTCCTTCCTCCTCTTATTTTCCCAACAGCAACCCTGTGAGGTGGGTTGGGCTGAGAGTGACTGGCCCAAGGTCACCCAGCCGGCTTTCATGCCTAAGGCAGGACTAGAACTCACAGACTTCTGGTTCCTAGCCCAGCACCTTAACTATTGTTCTTCATTTAGCAACAATAATTGGGACTGGCAATTCAGTTGTTAAGTGAGGCAGTTGCTAAGTGAAACCACAATTGTGCTTACGCTCTTACTTTAGCTTTCCTTTGCTTTACAGACCTGCAAAGGTCATAAATGTGAGGACTGGTAACAAAGTTACTTTTTCATCACTGTCATAACTGTGAATGGTGGCTAAACGAGGCCATCGCTAAAGGTGGACTTAACCAAGTATCCTTTAAAATATTTATTTATTTCCTTATAAAAATTATCTGGCTGCCTGTCATGAGTAAGGATGGCGAGCAGGGGGCTCCCACCCAGACTGTCAAGCGCATGCATAGCACTGAGGAACTGTTCAGCCATTCAAAGAGACACAGATCGGGACCGCCTTAACCTTTGGGGTTTCTATGGCTGGGTTTTTCCCACGCTTCCTCAGTTTGTTAGGATTCTTGTTAAGTACTAGTAATAAATATTAGAGACCAAGTCATTGTCTCAGTGTGTTTCCTGGTAGTCAGGACACTGCCTATGTTAAGCAAATAACTTTGGGCAGCTAACAATAGAAAACCAATATTAAAAAAACCAAAAACTAAAATTAAAAGCAAATTTAATCAATAGAAAAGCCAAGACATCTCACAAATAACTCACAGTCCCAAACAAACATATTGAGTTCTGTTAACAACCTGACCCTAATGCTTGGGAGAAAAACCAGTTTTTTATCACTTCCTGGAAGGCCAACAGGGTCAGAGCCATCCAGATTTCAGGGCCCCCTAAGCCAACTCCAGTGGAGAGGAGGCTTTGAACTCATCTTACCATATAGTTTTGAGGGAGATAGAAACTAAAATAAGATGCTGACCATGTGCTATAAATGCACCACAAGCTTAGTATTGTGTCACCTGGAAAAAATGGAGAGGAAGGGAGGAAGGGAGGATAATTCTGGGGCTGTTCTGTATGGCTGAGGATTCATTATTAAAGCAGATGTTAGCCTGATCTGTACTGCAATGAAAAGCTATATGCAGGGATAAAGTGGGAGTCCTGCATTTCACACTTTCCAAAGAGCATGGAAGCGACTATTTCTCTTCCGTTCTAGAGGATGAGTGTAAGAGCTGCTGTGCATAATGATCTACAGTACTTCTTTTATGGGGAACCAAGACCAACACTTCTGAGGTGCCAAAATCTAAACAGCAAAGCACAAGTACACTGTGCAGTTGAACTCAAGACAGTTGCTTAGCATAGTTAAGTGCAGATTGCTAGAACTGTTGCGCCTATCACGTCTGTCCGCCTAAGACTGACATGGATTCTGTAGCTTATGCCTGCTTAATGTTGCACTGGTTTTGAGATCACTTGTAACGAAAACAATGGGCAAAATCATCTGAAATAAAGAAACAGGTGAGTTGTCATCTGAACATGAAGTCAACACTCTCCTTTTTCCAATGCTGATGAGTTATATAGCTATCTAGTGGTATCCATCTACATACTCACTAGGCTTTCTAGATGACACAGGTTGGGCACACGTCAGAATGGAAATGTGCCTAATATGTGTTGAGTTGTATGGCCTCTAGTACAAGTTGAACCCCTTTTCCTTGTTGAATTAAGACTGATCTTTGTCTTAGCCATCACTGTCATGGAAAGCTATTGCTTGTGATAATCTACCCTTCCAAGAACTGCCCAGAAGCCTGAAAAATCATATCATAAAGTGCACCCCATGAATAAAGAAATTTTTCCAAATTTCTCATAGTGGCTAAATTGTGTTGTGTCCAGATAATAAATATAAAAGTGTTCGTTTGTTTGTTCATTCATTCATACATTCATTCCAAGTCTCCCCAGGTATATGGAAGATAAAATCTATCAATAAAAATCCATCAATTTTATATCCATCAATAAAAAATATGGGAAGAAGGAAGGAAGAAACGTAAAAACAAAATGGTAGCTACTTTGGATTTTTAGCCACTCTGAGTTTACTCACCTTTTGTTTCACCCCATCCTGTGACATAACATTCTGCCCCACCTGCTACCATGACATTGTCTGGAGGCAAACAGACTGGAATGACTTCACTGGTGATCTTTACAGGGCTGGAAAAAAAATGATATTGCACCTTTTTTTTATTCCAGTCACTCTGGACATTACAGTAGCTGCTGATATGTTAGGCACTAGATATTTTTTAAGCAATATATTCCCAGGAATCTAAAGTTCACACAATGTAAAGTTGGCTTACTTGCCAGTTGGTAGCAAGCAGGTAGGCAGGTGGACAAAAGGCAATCATAAATGTGGGTGGGCTCCAATTTTGTTCACATGACCATGGGGGCACTGCAACAGCCAGAACTTCAAGGAATGGTCATAAGCCCCTTCATTCAGCACGTTATAACTCTGAATGGCCTCTGAACAAATGGACGATAAGCAAGGACTAACTGTACAAAGAAGTTTTCCTAGCCATCATTCTCAGACATTTCTAGCACATTCCTCTCAATGTGTATTCCCCATTATGTGTCTGTTTACTCACTGTAATCCCTTCCCTCCAATGAATGTAAATACAAATATTAAACAGTTAGTGTGTCCTACCCACCATTTGTCCTCCTTTCCAATTGTCTCTGTCCTCCTTTGCCTGTTCAAATGTCTGGCAACCCTTTGCTATGAAAGCTCACAGAGCAACTTTTAGTCAGTCACCTACCCTACCCCAAAGGGTTGGATGGAGAAACATTAACTTGTGCGGAGGGAGTGTTATGTGTGCCACCTTGAGTTTTTGGAAGTCAGGAGGGATATAAATCTAACAAACAAATAATAAAAATAAATCACTTGGTAGAAGAAGAACTCTGTTTTTATCACTAGTGGACCAAAACTTAGGTTCTCATGCAGCAAAAGCTCCGAGTATACTGTTGTTACAGATTGCCAGTTGCGTTTGTTTCCTATATATTTACTGCTGAAGCCAAACCTGAAATTAATGTTCTTCTAAATTCTACACAACCCAATCTATACCCATTAAAAAAAAAAGAACTATATGGCTACTCTTCCATGCCAGAAGCTTACCGCAGTTACAGTGATTTTGTTCATAACAACACAATGCCATTACTTAAAAACAGAGGCATGATGTGCTCCAATAATTTGGAAACCACTTCAGACAAGTATTGCACCATAATGGAATTGGATCAATTCAAATATCATTTTAGCATGGTTTATCTATCTATCTATCTATCTATCTATCTATCTATCTATCTATCTATCAATCAATCAAATTTTTATCACTGCCCATCTCCCCCATACGGGTTACCACACTCACATCAAGGAGTTCTAGAATGGAGGGTAAAGAGATTATTGAAGATAAACATTATGACCCAAAGGATACCTGCTTAATTTCAGCAAGGCAATGTCTGCCCTATTTGGTGCTTTGAATATTTTCTGAACATATCGATGCTGTGCAGATTTTTCTGAAGCTTCCTCTCTGTGCAGACCAAGGGACACTTTGTAAAAAGTAGGACTTGATGACCTACAAAAGGCAAATTTCCCAGGTGAGAATATCTCCATATATCCACCGCTCACATCTATTCACCATAGATAAGAAGAAGACAATTCTCAGAATTTCTGAAGGCTGGAGCCACAGGTGGATCTTCAGTTAGGAATCTGTGTAATGGAAGTCTGCAGGGAGGGCAAACAGGGCCAGGTCAGCTCTGGGAATTGTGAAACCAACTAAATGACTAGAAGTCACAGTTTCACAGGGAGATTTTTGGGAATTATGGAAAAGCAGGCTATCAGATATCAGGCATCAGATGCCAATGGTTTATTTATCTGTGTTCACTTAATAAATGACACTAATTGCTGTTGACCTACAATCAATAGGTTATAGGTCGAAGTTATTTATTCTTTATAGAGAAACATAGGAAGCTGACAGACTAAGCCAGACCACTCTTCCATGCAGAATAGCTCAGTGTTACCACTGTGCCACTTGGCAAGTGGTTTCCAAGGTTTTAGATACAGGTCCTTGCCAGCCCTGGACAGAGATGCCGACTAAGAACTGAAGCTTGGCCCCTTCTGTATCCAAAGCAGGAGCTTCTGATCCTAGAACTATAACAATTTTCCATATGCTATCACTCAGAGAAGGCAGCTGAGAAAGACAGGAAATGTAGTCCATCCTCTTTGCCAACAGGTTCTTCCAGGAACCCAGGTGACAGATATCCCAGGCCACAATGGAGAGGTTTACACACATCACAAAGCCAGATCCAAACAAATCATATTATGGTTTGGAACAAATTGTGAACTGAGCCACAAATTGTGTTGTATAAGGAGGTCTTGCTGTCAATCAGTCCTCTCCAGTGTAAAGATACCCTGCTTTATTGGCAATATATTAATTCTCAAAAATTACACATTGTTTTCTTCTACTGATTTCTTTCTATTTCTAGTCTTCTTTTTTCCCCAAATAGTCTTCTAAAAGCTGATTAATGCATAACCTTGGATAAGGTTTATCACTGTCTTTAATAACCATAATATGTGAGCCAGTAGCTTGAGCTCAGACACAAAAATTTTACAGTTTGTGAATGATTTCCAATGAAAGAAAGCCGGGATTTGGAATCTGTAGGAAATAACAACAATTGTTACTGTCGTAGTGAGATACCTGCACAGCCAGCAGGCAGCCTGCTCCAAATAGATTTCAAACTTTTGTTCTTAGAATTGTGTTGAAGGATGGGATATAAACCACTCAGATATAGAGGATGAATTAAACCCTTAGCATGGCTAATGCTAAACTAAATGGCAGATTTCTCTTGATGGCAAATGACAAAATGGCAGATTTGTCATAATCTGACAAATGTATGCTAGGACTAGTATAACAGGGCCAAAATTATCCAGATTACCACAAAATGGCTCCCAAAAGACACAAAAAACCCCTCTTTGCTGCCAAGTGATGGTCATCTGAATTTTTGCAGCCCAGGTATGGTAGTCTAATATCTAATAGCATCCTCTTTCATCCTGATGTTTTCTAGTTGTGGAGTGACTACAAGTGCCAGAATTTCCAGTCAGCTGACTGAGAATTCTGGGAGTTGTCATTTCAACCCATTTGCAATAGCATCGGACTGGGAAAAGCTGATCTCTTGTCCAAGGAAAGTTTTACCGTTCTAAGCAGTGAGTTGCTGTCAGGACCCACTGTGGGTGTATTAATGTGCCTCCACAAAAGTGGTGATCACCGAAACTGAAAAAAAGAAAGAAAGAAAACAGAAGAGTAATTTCATAGTAAATAATTCACCTAGAAATCAGAGGTTGTCCATTCATCATTCAGTCTCCTCACGCACAAACTAATACCAGCATCCATGAAACAGCTTAAGTTTATAACAGTTCAAAGCAAACTGAATGGCATTTCTTTGCTTGCTTCTTTGAGACTAATGCATTCAGGGAGAGAACTGTGATGATCCCAGTAACAAGATCCCAATTTAGAAATTCTCCAGACAGTCCAACAGGAAGCTTAAAGAATTCTTTATTGAGGATCTGATTAACACAGGATAGTAGCCAAAGCTCCAAGTGAAGATTTGGCGCCAAGACATTCAAAGTGATTCTTTCCCTCCTCTGATCTCACCCCTCCTCCCTGTCTCGCAAAAAAGCTGTTTCTCACTCCTGAGTTCCCCCTCCCATCTCGGCAGTTTATTAGGGCAGGTGCCTTATCAGCCAAGTGTCCTTGGCTAAATGCCTGAGGCAAAGGAATGTGAAGTGAACACAGGTTGGTTCTCTGGGAATGCAGCGAATGCATGAAGGCAGCTAACGTGTATAGAAACTCCTTCTAATGGCAGGCGAACCAAGGGAAGGGAGCCTGACATGGAGCCATATTCAGCTGCTGTAGCAAAAACAGCAGTCTTAAGTACTAACTTAAGCAGTTAGTACTAACCTTAGCAGTTAGGACTGCTACCTTAAGTACTAACAGATTTATTATGGCATTAGGCTTTGTGGATCCATTATGCAAAGTGATATCTAAATCAACAAGGTATTACAAGCAGATGAGAGATAGATGTAAACAATGAGGAAAAATAGCAATGAAATGCAAAAAGCACTGTTTCAATAGTACAAGGTAACAGTTAAATGTAAAAAAGAGGATAATAATTGCTCATGACACTGTTCTTAACAAAAGCTAAATAGGGCCAGAGCTGGTTAGTGCTTGGATAGGAGACCACATGGAGATCTCACAGCTGCATGTTAGACTTGGGAGTTGAAGGCAATGCCTAATCACTTCTAAGTATTGCCAAGAAAACATGGATGTATAATCCCCAGGGGTCAAATGTCATTCGAGAGAGCCTTTACCTTTACTATTATTGTTGCTGTTACTATTTTACTATGAATACATCATATGGACTGAGGACCTTTCACCACTGCTAAATTGAAGTGCTGCTATCCACTAATCAATGAGCTGGGAGAAAATTATAACAGCATGAAAGTTGCTGTCTTGTAGCCAATCCACGTCCTGCCTCTGCTGTTGCCTCTGCTGAAATCAACATAGCCAGCTGACTCTCTTCCAGAGGGCTGAGTGGCAAAGCCCAGGAGATTTTATACCTTTCAGGTAACTTTGGGGCAGTATCAAAATACGATGGGAAATACTACTTTAATACAGGTGCAGTTAAAGGCAATTTAAGCCTGTCTCACTCATGGTCTGAGGAGGAGATGAAGCCAATATCATGGGAAGATGGCAAAAAAGGAAAATGATGTTGCCACTGTATGTTTGAGCCATCGTTAGGTGCAGCTGGGGAAAGATACTGAGTCATGCAACACTGCACAATTAACTTCTCTCTTTCCCATCCAAAGATAAATGTATATGTGACAGCCACATAAGAGAATGCTCAGGGTAGGAAGTTGCTGCTACAAACATGGAACAGCTGGCACCAAGATGTGGTGTGAGGATAAAGGCTTTACTGCTTGCCTGGAAGCAAAGTTCAAGCTAATTTCACCAATATGCAAGAATATATTCTGTCTCCCCTCAGCAGCTAGGGAATAGGGAGAAGCAAGCTTTGGAAAGAAAAGATGTCCTGTTATTTAGAACTTTGGGGAAAATAGTCTGGTTAGTTCCCCCTTAAAAAGAACTGTAAGCATCTTCATAAAGTTTAAAATGAGGAAGGTATGGACAAGCTCTGAGCAATAAACAGAAAAACAAATGCAAAGGTTTAAAAATAGTAAATCAAGTAGGACATGGGGGAAATCACAATCCAAGCCCAGAATATAAGAGCAGAGAGAGTTTTTTGCTTATTGGGTGGATTAGAAGTATAATAAATAATCATAATATTTAATACCGTATGCGGAGACTGATCTGCCAGGGCCAAGAATGGGGATTTGAAACACAACCACCAACGATTCTTCCAAAACAGCGCACTTGTTCATATTTGGCTTTTCCACATCCGTCATCAGAAACAGCTGAAATACGAATGGGAGAGATGTAGACATGTAAGACAGAATCGAATGTCAAGCTTACACACATTTCAAGAATAGGAGGGCTCCGTTATTTTGAAAACTTATTTTCAAAACTTCCTGTTGAGCGTTCCTAAGCTGTAATTCTTACACAGACCCTGTAAATGTATGGCTAATTAACAGGGGTTTTGTAAAAACACAAAACAAAACCAAAATAGTCTAAGCTGCTTCTGTCTGTTGTTGGAATATCTGAGGCTGACTAAGGACCATTTTCTGCATCCATATTTTTTAATATATGCAATGCAATCCAGTTCATTCATTTTGAAGAGGATTCCGTGAAACATGATGCCCTGGTAATGTCTAGGGTAGTAGTTTTCTTTTTCTTTCTTTCTTTCTGTCTTTGTTGTGCAATTTCTATAGCTGCCCATCTCATATGCAACTCTGGGTGGCTCACACAGTTAAAAAAACCAAAAACCAAAAAACCAGATACAAATAAATAATCAAATAGTAACAACAAAAAACCATTAAAACACATTAAAACAATTAAACACATTAAAACCCTAAAAAATTTCCATAAGAATTATGGAAAACAGATTGCAGCTTTCTTATATGTACAGCCTTTGAGTCAGAGAACTTTGGTCCACATCATTAAACTATCAGAATCCATGGGGGAGGCAAGAGGGGGTCAGTCTGATGTCAGTGGCATTGTGACCCAAGCCCCACCACTTTTCTGTGTATGGTGAGGTGTCACACACATGTCCTCAAAGGGGTGGAACTTGCAATGTGACATCACGATGCTGCTTTTGTCATTCTCATGAAAGCAGTGTGTCCTTATGGATTCCACTATATCAAACAAAAATCTTGATTTACTTACAGCTGCACAGATATATGAGAGGCATTATTGATAAAGTAGCAACTCTATTGATAGACTAGTGAATTCTTGATTGAGGAACAACTGCACAAACAGTAACATCGTAAAATCTCAAAATTCGACCCAATGACATAACCAGAATTTTGAGGTTGGCCACAAGAATGTGAATGTGCACAGTTTTTGCAGTTTACAAAATCCTGCCAATTTAATTCTAATTAATAATATGGGCCAATGATTAAAATGTTTTACATAACCACGCTAACATTACAAATAAGTGATTGAGAACAGAATGAGATATGAAAAGTTGTAGATAATCCTGTCACCAGAACTGATAACCTTGTCAAGTTTCTTATCTGATCACACTCTATGCAATGGAAATGAGATGAAATAATCATGTCTAGAATCAGAACTGCTTCCTTGCTTATTTTTCATACCCTTCACATCTTTAATTGCATCATATCTTCTATAATATAGTCATTGCATGTATATCTTTCCTTTCTTCCTGAGACTTCAAGATAACATTCATTTTTCCCAAATTTTATCCTCACAGAAACAACCCAGTGAAGCAGAGAAAGAGAATGATGAGTCTAAAGTTATCCAGTGAGGTCCACAACTCAAGCCCCAGGACCTAGACCTGAGTCTCCCTGGTCCAAGTTCAACTTCTTAACCATAACACCTTCTGATCACATGAACAGCAATACGTATTGTGGAGCAGAGAGGAAGGACTATGTCATGTGATGACATACTGATGGCAAAGGTTTTTAAAAATATATTAAATCCATTTCTTATGATCATTAGAGGAGATTAATTCCACAAAACCTTTGACCTGTGAAATAATGTTTAAATAGAGTTGGCTACCAACTCCACTATGCTGGAAATGTAATACTGGTGAGAGAATACTTACTCATATGATATAGGCATATTCAATTAATATTCCATTCTGATATGATATTCATAAATCTGTTAATATGGTGCTACAGAAATCAATACTGTTGAAAGTTGTGATTTATGCAATGTATACAATTATATACAATTTTGGAATGTATCATTACAGTATATGAAAAATTATACATGCAACATGCATGGGGGATAATAAAGAAGTTGGTGGAAAGACAGTTATTCCAGAATTATATTCTTGTGTTATTGAATCATTTTATGCTTATACAGTTATGAAAAATTTATACTTTTGGGAGGATGTAGAACTTTGCTCCATAAATGTACTTCATCGATTATTTTCTGTAATTAATAAAAAATCCCAATGCATTCTTCCAAAACTGTATATGATGGGACAAGGACAGGGAATTAGAGATGGCTGTTATCAGACACAACCTTAAGCTATCTAGTTCCAGTATCCAGAAGCAACCTTAAGCTATTTAGCTGGAATTTTTTATTGTAAACTGAGTCACTTTGGTTGTCATTGGTTAATATCAAGATGATAGATGATAGATAGATAGATGATAGATACAGATGATAGATAACTTGTAAAATGAATATAACAAAATTGAGAAGTCAGCAATGGGAACCAGCAGTCCAACTTCTGGCTGCAGCCTTCATCTTCTTCAGAAAAAGTCCCTACCTTTATGACTTCCTGAACTCAAACAAGTATATTTTGAGCCTACATGGCTATAATGTGAGCCTGGAAAAAGTCATGGCTCTTTTAAACACAGCCAATAGGTAGAACAAGAGTGCCCACACTGAATCCAAGCATTCTTGCCTGCTTCAGATCTGAATACTGCACATCTCCAGTTCATTCTAATCCAAGGCCTCCCCTCCAGAACTTTACTTCAGCCCCAATGAAGCACCCATTTGCATGAATAGGACTTTCCCTGGATTAACCATTAAACAAAGTAAGAACAGAGCAACACATAGTTTTCTCCCCCTAGCTATCATGCACTTTTCTTTCACTACTACACGCAACTTTAGTTTTCAGCACTTATTGAGTCTTAATTAAGCAATGGAAGGGCAGAGTGGCATCACTGTTGGGCTATGCTTAGAGCATCAATTTAATCTGGCCCTCCCTTACATCTAAATTACTACACTGAATGTGGGGAGAAGAACTTTGGGCAGGAGAGTAAAGTACATAGTGAAAGGCAGAATAAGAGAAAGAAATGATAGAAAGTAAGTAGATAATCCATTGCCAGTTATGGTCATCCCACTGTGGCCCCATCCATCATTAATTCTCACTAACAAGGATTTCTCACCCTCAAAATAATAATACATTTATTGGTAGTGTACTTACGGCACTGTGGAATGTCACAATAGTCCCAGTCTTTATTTGGATCTGTTGTATAGCACCAAGGACCATTTGTATCACCATCAGGATTTCTACAATACTATAAAGAAATAGAAATAAAGTAATATTAATAAGACTGGACTTCATTTAGCCTCACTATTTTCAAAATGCAGCCAAAGTAAATGTTACTATAATAAAATGAATATAGTTATGGGAATATGGGGTCAAATAGTAGTCATTTGCTTACATATAGTGCCAACATAATATTGGCTTGCCTAGAAATCATTGTTTGCCATTCAAGAGTGAGCCTTTATGTTGCCTTCCACTTCTCCTATCAAGAACACAAATCTTTACCCTTCTTTTAGTAGCCGTAACCATAATTTAGTAACCTAAACTGTGTCTGAGTCTTGCAGTATCTCACTTTCAATTAGGTTAATGAAAGACGCTGCAATACCTGACTTCAATTTACTACAGTGTCACAGTTTCTAAGAAAACAAATTTTACAGCAAAATATACAACACTGGTGGAGGAGGAGGGAAGGATAGAAGAAAAAGAAGAAATAATGGCCAAGAAGGAGAGATATAGATGGGGGAGGGACACTTTTGTAATTATTGTCACAAACCTGAACATAAACTTGTCTATCATAAACTTATTATTACTTCCTACCTGATTCTTGAGGCCAATGGTACTTACATTTTTCTCCAGTCCTGCCCTTGGGTGAGTCTCTGGTGTGAAAGACGTATACTCATAAGGGACTTGTGATTGCCATGATCGGCAGGTCTCGCCATTCACTGTGGTCGCAATATGTCCACGATAATCTCTACCATTTCCAGTCCTACAGTCTTTAAAGAGAGAAAATCATGAATTAGAACTTGCTGTTATATAGGATACAGACTTACTTCAGCACAGGTTGAATAATTATTTCCTTTTATGAGAAATCCTGGGAATTGCCATTGTATGTGGGGAACAGGTCCGAGGGTTAAGAGTTATTGATTTCCCTGTTAGCTGTGATCTGAAATAGCAACATTTGAGGTACCTGAAGAGAACACTGAAGACAAGATTTTTCATGGTGCAAGAAGTGAAGTGCAGAATACTTCTGAAAGTTTTAATTCCAGACATTCTCTGGACTGTAGCCACAAGAGGCATTAAAAGCAATACAACATTCATACAGTGGATGCTGGGTTTAAAGTGAAAGGGTCCAACCCTTCTAGGTCTAGCTGATTAGTTTACAAGAATGGATAATCTGAAGAAAAAGGGGAATGAATAATTTTAAAAATCAGAAATGAGAATCAAGAACCACATGAAGTTTATGAGTAGAGTGAAACAGAAGGAATATATGAAATATGACAAAATAGGTTGAGATGAAATAGGAAAGAAGGAAGACCCAAAATGATCTTAATGGGGACTTCCAAGAGTGCATCAGATTGTAATCCTAGAAATATTTTACAGAGCAGATAATACACACACACACACACACACACACCCCAGTTATTCTCAACCTTTGGTACATGTAGCAAGGTGGGACTTCAAAATAGTCTAAGCAGGACACAGAGTAAATCAATGAAATATTGTCTTACACAGTTATAATAAATGACTACTGTAATAATGGAATGCCTATTAAAACATATTTCCTCCTCAGAAAAAATGGCCTTTTTATTTTTACTCTATTGGCCCATGGTTCTTTGACAGAGTCTTTGGTGGGACTTCAATATGAAACCTGAGAACCAATGTTATACATGATTACTCAAAAGATTGACCACCGAGTTCAATGAAACTTATGTTCAAATAAGCAAATGTAGTATTGAAATCTAAGTCTTCAGTCCTATATCCATTTATCTTGAAACAAATCTCTCAGTTGGGCTTAATTGTCTAATGGATATATTGTCACTGAAAATTCATTAAAATGGAGTATGACTTCTATTGAAGTATAGACAAAGAAAGATTAGACAAAGTTTAGAAAAAAGGTTGGTATTAAGAAATAAAGGATGGAGATTATATATATAGCAGTGATGGTAAAATCCCCAAAGCTGCCCATTTAAGGTACTAAACTCCTAAAAAAAAAAAAATCCAAATTCAGTGGCGGGAGGGGAAATAGCTTCACCAGAAAAAAGATCTGTCAGAACTCTAAGTCCTAATTATCTGCTCCTCTGTTCTTATGCACAAATTCTCCAGAAATAATTATCTGAAAAATTAATAGAACATAATAGTGAGAACGATCAACTTGGCTACAGATTGCTAATGGTCTCTTGAAATCCTCAAGGCTTGAGGTGGATTTATCTCCCGCCACTGAGTCACTCTTTTCTGCACTGAAAACAGTGGAGATCACAGATAACAGTGGCTTTTGCCTGGTTGCCTGTTCTAGGAGAAGAGGAGAAGTCATACCAATATTTGATGTCGGTGTCTGTGAAGTTTCCTGTTCAGCACACTTTTGTAGATTGCAGTACTCCCACCTTGTCCCAGGAGCAGTAGTATAACACCAGGGTGCTTTGTCATTCTCTGGGTTTCGGCAATAGTTCCTTCTCAGGTCCCTATCAATAAATGCATAAAGTGGATAAAATGTTATGTTATACAGCAGAGATGGGCAACTTGGTGGTTGAGGTCCGTCCTGAATATTTCTTGGGATGGTGAGAATGTCCATAGGCAGAGAAAGGATACATCATCGAAACAATAATTATATGTTTAGAATAGCATCTCTCATTATCTTAAAACAATGTTCTACAAGTTCTGGTTGTTTGCCATCTAATATGTTTTTATATGTTTATAATAGTCATATTAAATACTTCTGTTAATTGTAGATGCAAAATAAGATTTCCTGTCAAATTTTCAGATAAAACTGCCAATGAATCTACAGTACATGTTCTCATAGATGTGCAACTGCCACTAGAAACAGAAGCTTTTTGTCCCGTACTGTTTTCTCCTTTAGTATCAAGTAGTTATACAAAATATGTAACATCTTCTCATCACCCTGCAGGTTTTATCACCCCCATAAGCAGTCCCATTATATCCAAAGTGAAGTGGAACAACAATCAAGAGCAGTTCTTCCTCTCTCTAAGTAGGGCTGGAATATCACTGAAGAGGTGGTTGTCCAAGTGAACAGCATGACTGTTCATGGCAAGGATCCCCAAGGGAGCTCTCCACATGGAGACCAACTATGTAGTGAGGTCACTGTCACAACTTGGAGAAAGGAGAGACTGCTCCTGCTGTACATTACCTGAACAAGGCTACTATTTTGTACCCAAGGGAATTTAGTCATTTAATGGACAGCACGCACAACTGATAATGAACACTCCAGGAAACCTACGCATCTGGGAATGCAAATGGTGTCTTAGTATGACGATGGGGCCTCATAGAAATCCATGCTTGGCATTTCTTCCCTGAGACAGTCACTGCAACAGTACCCCGATAACCTGAGCCATTGTCATAATAGCAATCTTCAACTTGTTGAGGTTGTTGTTGGGGAATAACAGGAGCAACAGGAGCAGCAGCTAAGTAAAGCAGAAGGAAGCAGAAATAAAAACAACTTGTGGGAATTCATAGCGTCTTCTTTGTTTCCAGATGCTTTATCACCAATCTTATTAATGTCCCATTCCTATAGAATTGTATAGCAATAACAGTGTAAGCCTTCCCACTTTTTATTACAGATGGATGATTTTGGTAACAATATATTATTTACTTATTTCTCAATCTGAAGTGCATTCTGTTTTACAGTGTGTAGTAGTTCCAAGCCACTACTCAAAATATTTTACCCAGAAGAAAGTTCTTCTCACTCTCCTCTTAATAGCTGTGCTCTGGACTGTGTTTCTAAGCTTAGAAGACTTTTATCAAGATTCCTAATTGATCCTGTCTTTTTCTGTAAATAAGCATTAAAAATTCAATAGATATAAGCATAACAACATGTGAGTTTAAAAAGCACTACATATACATCATAATGAATTCACTCCACTTTCCAAACTCAGTCAGGAGATCATAACCCTATTTCTCAATTTTATTTTATTCTTGCAACACTAGTTTCCTGGAGTTTTGTTTTTAAAGCTCAAAATATTTTATTTACTTCACCCCTTTCTCAGTTACACAAATATAAATGTTCTTACCCGTAACTGTGGTTACATCATTACATCTAGCAATGTCGCAGTATTCCCATCGAGTATATAAGTCAGTTGTATAGCACCAAGGTTTAATCTCTCCATCAGGGTTTCTACAATAGTTTTCTTCTAAACCTCTGAAATAAAATGTGCATAAAAGCAAGAGATGTTTAGGGGAACAAGAGAGAGGTAAATTTTACTATAATCTGAAGTCTGAAAACTGGTATAGAATAAAGCACAACTCTCCATTAAGATTCAGATTTCATGTTGATCCTGCTTCTATTTTTAACGCAGTAGTTGGGTACATATATACCGTATATTAAGCAAGGATTTTTCAGTTTGTTAAGCAAGCCATAGGGGGCTGTTCTGCGTATAATGCTACACTGTGACTGGAGGATGCATGCATCAAGCTAAGCCAAAAATAAATAAATAAGCCATGTTATGGCTTGGCACAACGTGAAGCTACCCATTTTTTTAAAGACGCTAAGTAAGACCATCTCCCCTGAACACTATCCTTTGTACACCTTGTACACTATCTCCCTTGGAAATGGAGACCAGAATGAAAAGCAGAGTATAGGCTTAAGTTACAGTTCTACATATGAGATTTGGGCACCATTAACTTGCTAGATCAAGCCTTCTCCAAATTAAGGTAAGGGTGAAGACTTCCTTCAGGCGATCTTGACTCCTGACTGTATGAACACCTCCATGTGGCTTTTTAGCAACAGTACGGAAGTGGCCTGTCACTAACTCCTTCCAGAAAGTTTGAGGAAGGGAGAATGGGTGGGAGAGGAAGGGAGACTCTTCAGGATTTCTTAATAGTTTTCCATCCAAGCACTAACTACATCCAGCCTCCTTAGCTTTTCTGAGATCCACCACCTCTAAATGAATTCAGCTTCAGTACTCATAAAAATCAGCCAGCTCAGCTGGAAGCCTTCAAATTGAGGAAAGCCAATGCTTTTTTAAGAAGCCTCATACAAGTGGCATACTACACAGCAGATATAATATCTCTGCCGGGTCCTGAGATAGCAGAATGAACCCTGAATTTGAATTCCTAACAGAATTCTCTGGTTGAAACTTAACTCACTTGCTCCCTCCTGGATTTTCAGGAAAGTGAGAAGAGACACAGCTCCAGTGTAATTTCTGAAGCAAAACAACTGAACTGTTGTTTGTTTCTAGATACCTCACTTTTTTCTTTATCATAGCAACAAGGTGATGACAGTGCTGCTTAACATACTTGCAAGGGTAGTTTTCTGGAGTTCTTGCATGGCCATGAGGTTCTTGGGATGCCCAGGATTGACAGGTTTTTCCTGATCTGGTGACTCCTACATTCCCTCGATAATCTTCTCCATTTCCCACAAGGCACTGTTGCCCCTTAATAGCTGGTGGGGGAGTAGCTATATCCACAAGGGAATGCAAAGTAAATCAGCATCTTCAGAATCTATATGCTAAAAATGGCAAGGTACTGGCAGTCCACAGATGTGAAAAGCCAAAAATTTTTTTCATACTGCATACAAAAAAATATCACAAGTAGTCCCCCTTTAGCAACTGTCTTGTTTAGTGACCATTTGCAGTTATGACAATGATGAAAAAGTAACTCTGCAGTTAGTCCTCACATTTATGACCTTCCCAGGTCTGTAAAGCAAAGGAAAGCTGAAGTACGATTGTAAGCACGGTTGCAGTTTCGCTTAGAGACCGCTTCACCAAGTTGCTGGTTCCAATTATGGTCACTAAACAAGGATGACCTGTACCACACTTCCTGCTTTGGAAGAATGGCTTTTAAGAGTATGCATATATATTCTATTTGTCTATATATCTTCACAATTAGAGTAAAAAGATCACAGAATAATAAATTGTACTGAATTGGAATATATGGATTATGGCACAGAATAATAATGTTCAAGTTATAGCTGAGACATATTCCATGAATGGAATGTTATATTGTAATACCTTAATTACAATAAAGCTATTAATAGCTAGCTATTAATCAAATATTCAATAATTGTTCACCTGTAATTGAAACATTTATTGAGTATCAGATTTAATATTTTGCTTGAACTAAGCTACAATCCTGGTGATTTCATGGCTATATCAATTAATATCTGTTCATATTTCTGTGACTGTGAGAAAAAACAGTACAACCCACATGTGGGACTTTCTATAAATCTGCCTTGGAGCTTACTACAGTTTTCTACTGTAGTAGTACTTACTACTACAATAGTACTTACTACTGCCTAAGAGTACTGTAAGTACTGTGAGTAAGTAATGTAGTAGTTACTACTGCTTGGGAGCTTACTACAGTTTTCCAAACTATGTTTTTCCCCTGAGTAGAATTAAAGATGCCTTTTTGAAATTCGTGTGGTTGAGTTTGCCAGCTATGTGAGGCTTGACACTAAGTTTACCCATTTTAAAAAGCTACAGCCAAGTTTATAAGATTAAAAGGAATCCCCCAAACTCTCCTACTTGAATTAAAACATTTTTTTTCTCCACAGAATTGTTACTATATCATGACTACTGGGGGTCAGTAATTACACAAATGAAACTTACTACACCGAGGAATGTTACAGAATTCCCAGCGTTTCGTCTGGTTGGAGGTGAAACACCAAGGACGTGGCTCACCATCAGGATTACGGCAGTAATTCGTTATCAGGTTCTTTTCTGGAAATCTGAATGTTGGATGAGAAAGCCGAAATGTCTGCCTATTATCTTTTGACAGGTTAGGGTTGAATCCAATGGTATCTCAATGTTGACAGAATGGTGTTCACCCCTTCCAGAGTGCAACCTTCTGTGACCTCAGATTTCTCCCCATTAATCTCTTCTAGATAGTCCAGAGACTACTCAGAGCAGATTTGATGTATGGGAGATAAACCAATTGAAGTGAAAATTTGTAGCTCAGGGTTGAACTGTGGAGTCCTTGGTGCTCTCTGAGCCTTGTTGTTTTCTTGCAGACATTTCATTTCCAGGCTAGGCAACATCTTCAGCACAAACGTTCACACTGAAGATGTTGCCTAGACTGGCAATGAAACGTTTGCAAGAAAACAACAAGGCTCAGAGAGCACCAAGGACTCTATGGGAGATAAAGGCAGAGGAGAAGAAGGGAAGCTCTCTTTGGATAACCAGAATTTCCCTTGGATGTAGCCCAATATCACCACAGGAAACCATGTAAACATGGGTGTTGGAGGGGGGTCAAAAATTCAAGATGGTGGGGGTAACCATGTGATTGAATGCATTGATTACAATGTGTATTAAAAGGGACAAGGATTTCCATTGCACAATCACACCTACCATCTTGACTATTTTTAACCACCTGCCCTCTGGGCAGATGCTTCTGCATGTAAAATTACATTATTTCTGCTCAGGCTACATCTTTGAGCTAAAAAAAAGTACCAAAGACATAGAAGTCATATCTGTTATATGTCAAAGCCTTTAGTTTTGACACAGATGAAAAACACAACTTTCATTCACCCTAATTAAGTCTGGAGTAAAAATCTTTCCAGTGAACTGTGTGTGCTGGTTAATACATTACATTAAAAATAATATATGTTGTTATTTTCAAGTAATCAGCTGAAATTGTTCTTTGTTTCCCACGCACACTTTCACTTTTCCCCATATATCAATAATAAAGGTCCGTGAGTGAAACGGAAGCTTGTAGACTTACTTTGAAGGAATGTATCCATGAGCATGAGGCTCTTGAGAAGCCCAAGGCTGGCAAGTGAGCCCAGATTCTGTTGTGGAAAGTTTGCCTCGATAGTTTTCCCCACTGCAGTGCATACACTCATCTGCAAGGATAAATATCCATGAGTGAAGCAGATTTGTCTTATTGGACTCATTATTTTCTGTAGGAATCATGATGCCCAAGTCTTCTGACTCTGAAATACGATTTGTTACCCCCAATTGCTCAGTGATCACATTTCTCATTTTATAAGCTATCGAGAATGCTCAGGACTAGTTCTTGAAATCTCTCTGAGCTAAGTCAATCTAAACAAAAATTATAAATTAATATTTTCATTTTGCCTTTATAGATGCCTAATTTATACTATTACTCCAAGGTCTTACATGTAACACACATAAACACACCTACTGACAATGTCTTTTGGTTTATGGAATGATTTTCTTTTTCTTGTTTTTAACCTTATGGCAATCACATTTGGGGTGATCAGATATGGGGTAATACACAATTTTTCTTTGGGGATTTAATTTTTTCTTCTTTCATGCTCTAAATCTCAGGGCTCCATGATAATCTTTAGCAGCTTTCAGCCATGGCATCATGATTTGCCAAATCCTTAAAAGGTAGTAGAATAGGACAAATGGGGCGCTATTCTCCAGTGTATTGCAAAGTGTATATGTCACTGTTCACAAAGCTTCTCACTTCACTTAATGGTTTGCAAACTTTTGTGTAAGTCTGAAGTTTGTATAGACGTGCATCAGTGTAAGTGGGACAGTTGGTGTCCAGAGTGAATATACTGTAATAAAGTTCATCTCCATCATAAAGTACTTCTGCCTTTAAAAAGTCTGAGGCATTTACAAACAAAAGAACATCAGAATAACTGGTAGATGGTTAAATATAACAATAACAACATTTAAATATAATAATAATAGTTAAATATATCCATATGATCTTAGTTTGATTTGTAAATGTCTCAACTTCTATTAGTTGTAAATATTCAAAATATCATTTTCATTATTATCAACCTACAGTATTTCTACTTATGAAAGGTTATTGTTAGAGAAATTACATATGACTTCTTGAGAGTAAATCTAAAGTGATTAACTGCTATTTTTCATGTCCATTATCATGTTTTCTTGATATTATTTTTTCCTGATTCCTTTGTGTTAATAGATTTGTATTTATTTATCTTTACTTAGTAATATTTTAAACAATACACTGATTCTCCTTTTGAAAACAGTATTATGCTGTGGATACTTCTAAATTACATTTAGTCTTCTTCAGAATGGGGAGCTTCTATATGGAGGAATTATTGTGTGCTTATTTCCTCTACTTTTAATAAAGATGCACTGGAGACAGTAGGCTTTCAGCAGTGAAAACTATTGCCCCAGTATAACCTTATTAGTCTATAAGTTCCTTAAGCTTTCCTTTCAGAACTAATGCTAAAGAAAAAAAATAGCAGCTGGATTTTCCACTTTTGCTACAGAAAGTTTTGTTGCCAGTCCAAACTTTGCAATGCTATACTTTTTTTTAGAAGTCATTGCATTATTCCTGATTTTTTAATTCAAAAATACTTCCCATTTAAAGCAAAGAAGGATTAAAACATAGTCTAGCCAGCCAAACCTAACTGAAGACAATTACTTTTTTTAAAGAAAGGTTTTACTCTTCTTTGAAAATGGGATAAATCAGCAGTAATACATACAAAGCTCAGGGTCACGTTGGTTATTGACAGTAGTTCATTTCTTTGCATGAATACAATCAATGTGCAAACTTTCCTCTTATGTAGAAATAGCAGCAATTTCAGAGAAGCAATAACCAGCCTTTGGATTGTGGAGTGTAAAACCATAGAGTTTAACCCTGTTGTTTGCTCCTAGGCCTGTGCAAAAATTGCTTCTCCGGAGCTACCATCTACATTTCAGTTCTACACTGGCATAAATGAAGCACTTTTCCTGTGATACATTTAGAACCTTGGGGCATTGATGTTTGTTGAAACTGGCTGGGAGAGAAAGAGTTAAATCTCTTTTAATGGTCCAGGGTCTTCTCCACATCAGCTGTTCTATACCACAAAACACACATAAGTTAATTATATTCAAGTAACTAACATCACCCCTTGATCACTTTGATGTCGTTACAATGGTGTTCATATTTTATTTTATTTGAAATAGAAACTGTTTATTTTCTTTGTTATCCTGCACAATTCTGGTCAGTGACCATAAAAAAGAATTTACTAACATCATGTCTAGTTGGCCCTTATTGGAAAACTATTCAGTTATCAGTTCTTAGACAAAAGCCCAGCATTATTTCATATTGTATCTTATATTTGAATAAGAAAGTGCTACTCCAATGTTCACTCTTTTTTTCCCCAAATAATGTGCAGTGCAGGTAAGAAAAACAGGTTTCTTCATCATTAAAAATAACAATACATTGCATTCAAAATTTCCTTGAGGAGCTAAAATTCCAGTGTGTGCAACTCTACCTTCACATTCAGGAATGTTGCAAAAATCAAATCTGGTTCCAGGATCTGTTGTATAGCACCAGGGACCGCTATCATCATGATCTGGATTTCTACAGTAGTTTTCTTCTAAGGAAGCATTAGGGTAAAGAAAAGGCGTAAAACTAGTAAAAGCAAAAGAAAAAGAAAAGAATAGTGTTACAGAAGTCACACTTTTTTTCTCAGAGTCTCAGAAGATTAAGCTACATATTGATTGTTGCTGTTGTTGTAATTTTTCATTTGTTCTGTTATTTCAACAAAAAGAACAAGGTCAGCCACAGCACAGCTCATTCTTCATGGCTTCAAATGGAACTAGACCAAAATGGTTAGATATATAGGTAGTCCCTCAGAGAGTCAGGACTTAAGCTATTTGGGATTTTAGGTATGACACGTTAGTGCATATTAATGCTAAATATCCTTGGGCATTTTCTTTGAATAATATTGGGGTTGGACAAAAAAATGTTAACAGGTCACAATCAATAAGAGTTAACTTGTTAACAGAATGAAAGCTTTTAAAACAGTTGGAGGCCTTCAGTACTCTATGTGGGAGAGGACACAAGAGTTGGTTGCTTACCTTTTCCCCATCCCAACTGGGGGAAAAGAGGGGAGGGTTTTAAGGAAAAAACAGCTGCCTCTCTTTGAGATTTCACATGGGTAAATGGATTTCTTTCTTGCTTATACTGTTGCTTCCACCAATATCCTACCTAGATAATTTCAAGTAATCAAAGTATTAAAAATGCCTTAAGTTATATCAGTGTTTTTCAAACTTGGCAACTTTAACATGTGTGTTCTTCAACTCCCAGAATTTCCCAGCCAGCATGCTGGCTGGGGAATTCTAGGTATTGAAGTTCACACATCTTAATGTTACCAAGATTGAGAAACACTGAGTTATACCATAAGCCACTGTTGATATGTCTCTCAAACTGTCCTCCAAATCAAATTCTAATAAGTACTTGCAACTTTTAACTACTTGGAACAGTGTCACTTAATAATAGCAACAAAAACAAGAACAATGTCATGTTCGTCTACTGCATGTAGTTTTCCTGGCAGTGATTCAGAAATGGTTTTGGTTTTTTCAAGATCAGAAAGAGTTGGCTAGAAGCTGCCGCTTGTGGTGATAATTTTATAATAAATGAAGGAGGGAGTGATAATAAAAGTATTTTTAAAAAGTACTGATTATGTACTAATTAAAACCTTATGGGACTAGCTTTTGAAAAACAGAATATGAGCTACTTCATACTTAAGCTTCAGTTCAGATATATTAGCATTTAATGAGTATTTTCTGCAACATGCAAGAATAGAGAGAGATCCAATGGAAATTCCAATTGAGTCTCACTAATATGCTTTGCTGCATTCTACACACTTCCAGAGAATTGTCTGTTCAACAGAACTTGCTCCTGTCAATGGGACAAGGAAGGAAAGTCCTATTCAAAAGACCCCACTGAATTCAATAGAGCTAGTTCCTTCCAGGTAAGCAAGCAGAAGACTGCAGCCTTAGCCATGGCTAACTTTTGCTGAATTGTATTATACATGTTTTCTACAACAATTCAGGTCAAATCATTCTGAATTCATATGGCTATAGAAAATCGAAGGCTGTTTTTGCTCAGATGGGAAAAAGTCATACTTGGGTTTATGAGGACTATTCTCAGCCCATTTCTGGCACAGTACACCATTCTGCGTTTTTGATTCAGTTCCTCTGTAGTCTACTCCATTTCTAATTTTGCATTCAAGGAGATACACTGAAAGAAAATGTGGTTATTAAGGACTGCTAGTGTTATCACAGAGCATTCTTCCACCAAATAAAAATCATTGTTTAACAGATGGACCTCCACCCAGGTCTGATGAAGTTGAACACTCTAATATATGTGGCCTTCATGTTCAGTTGGATCAGAAGAACACAACCTGAGGTCATGGGATTGCAAACCTTGGATTGCAAACAAACTTTCAAAAATATTTTGTTAAAAAGGCAAAGACTCTCTCGAGCTGAGCTTGATTTCTGGGGACCACATGGCTACAATATGGAAGAAATATGCAATTACCTTCTTCTGGGATTTTTTTTTTAAATTTGCCAATCTAGATTGCAGTCCTGAGGTTCTTTGGTGGGCTCCCGTCTAAATACTAGCTAGACCTAATCCTGGTTAGCTTTTTTTGACTCCAAAGTTGGTTAGGTTCTGCCTCTGGCTATGGTCTCAAAATTGTTACCAGATGGTAATTTTAATTATGATAGCTCAGGGGGAAGGCATTGTGAAATCAGCAACTAGAGAGTAATATCAACCATTTTAATATTAATTCAACATAAACATAAATCAAACAAAATTTAGGTTTTTTTTATGCTCTTACCTCCTGAGCATAGAACAGAAATTTGAGCTGAGTTACAAATGAGTGATTCCCAATGAAATTAAGGGCTGCATAAATTACTAACATTGGTGACCACATCAGCTTCTCTTTCCCATTGCAAACACGGTGGGGGATGTATATGACAGCATGAAAAATAAGCATATAGAAGGTGACCTTCAATTTTGATCACAGACTTTTTCCATTTCCTCCTCTGTTGTAGCCTCCTATGCTCCTTAAAACTGCTTCAACGAGTATCCCAATCCCCTGAAATAGGAGTTGGAGTGGGATACTGAAAGAGAGGAGAGAATACTGTAGATGCCATTTTGTTGGCAGTCAGACTTCACTGAACAAAACTATATGTGGGTCAGTCAGAAACCATATCACCATGTTGCATTTTCCCACCTCTGTCTTGTAATGCTTTCTTCACCTTTCACATGGGCTACTAATTGGTAAAGCAAGACATCTTCAAAGAAATGTGCTTTTTTTTTAAAGGAAGAAAACAAGCAAGAGATTGGGTGGGAGGGAAGGATGATAGATCACTGTCTCTCTTACTAAGTATTGGTAAATTAAGAAAAATGAAATATGGAATAGCTTTCCTGCTCTTTCTGCCATCAAAGAGAGAAGATAAAATAAAATAAATCACTTTTCTGTATGTTTCTGTCTGTAGGATAACTACGGGGTACAAGTAGATGATTTACATACCACTTTAGCATCATAATTTATTACGTGCTCAGAAGATGCTGAATGCTAATAAAGGAAGCCAAACTCCCCACAATAATTAAACAGAAGCTAGTTTGGCATCAAAAACTGTATGTGAGATTATCAATTCATTATTAAAAACAACAACAACAACAAAGGCAAGTTATGTTAGAAAAATGGGTATGTGACCATTGTATAATAAATGTGTCACCCTAAAAATTCTCTTTTGACTTATCAATTAAGCATATCAATGCTGATGTTTAATACATTTGACGCCAAATTAAAATGCTGTGCCTGGAATGCGATTGTAGCTAATGGTTTCTACTTTTACAAGTTTCATGTAAGAGAAATGGAAAGCAAACTGCATGTTAAAAAAACAAACCAAAAACCCTTAAATGGTCAGATAAGAACTTTCAAAAGTTTTCTGATCCATCATCCATCAGGTGATTGAGACAGGCAAACAATTGCATGCATCCAACAGCTTGTACTCTGTTTAGGAATCTATAGACAATATTTGAGATATTCTAGTTTAGAGACTGCCAACACCCCTCATGTCAGGACCACAAATCTTCTAGATTATGATCAGGTGATCCATTTCAGCTCAAAGGTTGAGCTGATTCCAGGCAACCTTGTTGGGGGTGCCTGCCCCCATTGACATCATCACCGGTCAGATTTTCACACATACTGGTCCATAAAATAGAGACAAAGATTCTTTGCTTTTCAGGCATTTTGGAGTGAATTTCCAGAAATCCTAACTATTGTGTCCATTGCTCTGTGAATTATAGTCCAAAATATCTGGAAGGGGGCACGGTGCCAAATTTCCCAATCTAATACTGTCTTCACCTAGTAGTTCAAGTCTGACAGAAGGAGAGTTTGTTTCCTTCATATAAACGATAAAGTTGAAGTCTCCTTCAGGTCAAGCTTGATTCCTGATGAATTCAGGAAGAAATCTATATAGTTTTTTTAGCAACAGCCTGGAAGTAGATTGCCACTATATTCTTCCAAGGTATTGATTCAGCCTCTCAATTTAGCCTATGAGGAGGGGATTTCCTGGTGATCTCCCATCTAAGTAGTGACCAGGCCTGCATCTGCTTATCTTTTTGAGAACACTGAGTAGCTTACAACATCCTGGCACAAGATTAAATATTAACAGCAAAATCCATCCATCCATCCATCACCCTGCAAAAATTAGTCAATCTTTCAGGAGTAGCTTTGCTTGTGAAATTCTTCCAAGCTGTTATTTGCCCTAAAAGGCAAAGATGCATTATTTTATTCATTTGTATTTCTTTACTGCATTTATATCCTGCTTTTCCCCTGGGAATGCAAGGTGAGCTCTGTGATATTTTTTTTTTCCTTAAGAAGGACCACCATTCTTTGAGTTAGGCCAGGCAGAAAGATTGTGATTGGCCCAAAATCACCTAATAAGGCTTCCCATGGACTTGAACGTGGCTCTCCCCGATCATGGTTTCAGCACTTAAGCACTGGTTCTCATGTGTGTATTTTTAATTGGAAAACGATGTAAAGAAAAGATTTAAAATTCCTCTTTAGCATTGAAACCCCAATCTAACCCACACTTTCATCTTTGCTTCAGATATTACTAAGCCTTTTAAAAGCACAGAAGCAATTCTGTGATCAGTTTACTGAGCAATCTTATGTCATGTCTACTTTTATCCTGAGAAGATCTCTTCTCCCTCCCTTCCTCCCTCCTTTCCTTCCTTCCCATATCCTGATTCATACCTCTAATACTTGGTTATCTGAACCACTGTGGCCCCCGTAAATATTAGGAAGAGACCTGGTTTCACCTCCTGAGCATCCAATAGCCCGTTCCTGAACAAATCAAGCCATTTCATTTCTTACAGGCTATTCAATTCTTCTTCAGAACACCTTTACAAATATCTTGATAATACATCTTATCAACAGCTATAGTTTTATTCCCTTAAACAGCCCTAATTTGTTCTTGAAAGCACAAACCTACAAGGAGAAATGTGAGGAAAGATGTTAGTGGAAAAATATGTTTTGAGAGAAACAAATGACTTTTGGTCTATATTTAGCTGGGCTTTGAAACTACTCTAGATAAACTGTTCTGAGAAATGGTTTCTTTCTTGCTTGCATTTTTTTTAGATTTTTTAAATCCCACATATATTATTTTTATAAATAACTCAAGGTGGCGAACGTACTAATACTCCTTCCTCCTCCTGTTGTCCCCACAACAACAGCCATGTGAGGTGAATTGGGCTGAGAGAGAGTGACCGGCCCAAGGTCACCCAGCCGGCTTTCACGCCTAAGGTGGGACTAGAACTCTCCATCTCCTGGTTTCTAGCCTGGTGCCTTAACCACTAGACCAAACCGGCTCCTATAACATGACTAACACCTTGAATTGAATAACCTTATGGTCCTTTTCTCCTCAGGTCAGAATTCCCTTGACAAAAAAACAAAATACCACCTGCAAATTTCAAACTGCCCCAACTAAGAGTTCTTCCAAATTTCATGAATCGTTACGTCACATAAGGAGCTGCAAAAGGCATAATATTCAAAAGTGTACACTTACTTCGTTTTTCAAAGAGAACGGCCCCTGCCTTTCTGAATACAACCGCTGTTTTAGAATTGAGGGACAAGATAACACATTGCTGCTGTTTCTCTGTAAATAAAAATGCCCTGTGGAAAGGGCAGAGAAGAGGGACACTTTCACTTAAGTGTTGATTTGCATTTTATTTAGAAGCATATTTTGCCCATTTTGGAGGCACACTCCAACTTACCATAAAATAATAGATGCAAAATACATTAAAAACAAAAGAATGGGGACATTCATAAAATAGCAGCATAAACCCAACCCAGACCAGATAAACTCTACTTTGTATAAAAGACTAAGGACTCTCCTCTCCTTCTGTTCCCCTTTACCTCCCCTAAATCTATGTGGCAAGTCTGGATTTGGAGAAGATGAAGGATTGCTAGGGAGCAAAAGAATCTCCTCCATCTTCTGCTGGTTCAAGCTGTTCCACTGGTGGGAGGGGATAGTTGGATCCAATCCTAATGCAATAGCAGATTAAATGCCAATAATTAATGCATAATTCTGAGGATTATTTTACTAACTTTATATAGCTAGAATGCAATAGTTGGAAAAGAAGAACAATGTTTAAACAGTCATAAGACTGCTGTTATGATGAAACATAGTTACATAACAGTATCTGTTAGCAGAAATAAATCAAAGTTCAATACAAAAAGTGTTGCATTACATTGCATTGCATTGCATTGCCTTGCACTGCATTGCCTTGCACTGCATTGTGTCAAACTCCCCAAGTATTAGCTGAATTCTGTCTTCATTACTGCCATTAGTCTTTTATATAAAGGGGGAATGAAGTGAGCATCAATTCAGGGCTTTGCCCATCTTCTCTACACTGGCTTGATTCCCTCCCACACCTTGTTTAGACATTCCCCCAAATTAAAATTATGCAAAATAAAGAAACACATGAGATGACATCAGGGCAGAAATACCCCCAGGGAGGATGGAGACAGATCCTGCCAGTACTGGTTCTGCAGAGGCAGAGAACTACAACTAACTAGCTGCTGCACAACCACTCTCTTACCAAGGGTAAGAGATTGAAATGGATAGATCTGAGGAAAGTGGGAAGCAATACAAATATACCCCTTCTTCTTCCTGAAATGAAATAAGGGAAATCCATTCTCCTTTCTTCAATCTTGCTGGAAGCTTGGAGAGAAATTGTCAAAAAATAAAAAATAAAAAGAAGGGATGGGAAGTGAAGGTCTGAAAGGAATTCATGAAATAAAGTACTAATGGAGAGGTCAAAGGGTGGGAGATAAATGATTGAGGGGGAAGCTGGCAAATTACCAGAGAAAGGAAGGTGTGCTCATGCATTCCTGCACTTCCAAAACACACTTCTGAACACACATACTGTACATGTCCAGCGGCCACCTGTCTTCATCACCAAATAATATTGATGAAAAAGCGTAAGAGAACTTACACACCTTGAAGCTGTCCTTGGATGGTGTCAGAAGAAGAGGGGGAAAATACTGGTGCAACTAATGACAACGTAAGCCTGTCTCGCTAATGATGAGCTGGGGTTAAATACAAGTCTCCAAGGAATATTTCAGATCATCAGTGACAATAAAAACATTTGAGCAACTTTCATAAAATGCAGGAGTACCATCATTACCTGCAAGTAAATGCTGTTTCAGTTTCACATTTCTCAGCACAAGCTTCTTTAGTTAAAGTTCTATAAGAATTGATATCTCGATCAAATATCCAAGCACCATCTGTCCTTACATAATTATGCAGAATATCTCCTTGAACTAAAAGAAAAAAAATGAGATGAGCTTAGAAAGTAAAACCACTGTAGCTACTAAAACATACTTTTTACCAGATGACAGCCTTCTTTCTTCTGCGTGCACAGAACTATGCATATTAGAATGTAGAGTCTGCAGATCACCATATAAATAACTTTTTTTTCCATTTTGATGTGGAGATATTCACTTTTCCTGAACATGTAAGAATTACACTAGTGCAGAGGCTAAATTAACACTGGGGGAAAACTTCCATTAGTCCAATGGCAGGTGGGGAGGAAGTTTCACCAAAAGTAGATTTGTGTGGGAAGGTTTAGATACTTTCCAGTGTGGTGGGAAGGTTTAGATACTTTCCAGTGTGCTTTGATTTGAGTAATAATTGCTCACCCTCTGACCTGATGATAATTTTGTAAAAAAAATCATCACATCATTTCTAATCATGCCATTTATATCATATATAGCCCGAGTCTGAAATACCAGCTGATTTTCAGTGCCATGCAATGTCAGCAACTGATGATGCTGATGAGGATGACAATATGAGCATTGTCATTGATGTTGTCTTCATTATTTAGTCCCATTATGATGAACAGAAGAGCAGTTTGGCCATAGGGTTAGAGTCATTTATGAAATACAGAAGAAGGGGAAAGTGGCTTATTGATTGGTAGCACAAGCAACTCCAGCAGGTTTCTTGAACAGCAGCTTTGCCCTTAATTTTGACCTCTGTGTGTGTCTTAGATCAAAGAAATCTACTTTGTGTTTTGCCCTAGTAACAATGCATGATGTTTGCAGTTTTTATTAAAAAGCATCATTAGGGAAGGCTATTTTACCCTATGATGACAAACTCTGACATGTTCAGTAGGAAGTTCTGCTTCCTAGTGACAGCTTCAGTTGTGCATTTGTAGTGGCAGAATAAGAGTCCTTGCGAGAGGGTGACATTCCTGGAACTGGAATCATGGCCCCAGGACTAGAATGACAGGCCTGCAGATTAAAGTTTGATCCCCCAAGGAAGGGGTGATAGACCTGCAAATAGAGTGACAATTCCAGGTTTCATATTAGAATGACAGAGCAGGGATACAGCTAATGGAATGATTGGATCAAAGGAAGACCCTGAGAATTTGCACCATTCTTCCCTAGAAACCTGATGTGGAACCCTTGTAAAAGGTTCAGATGGATTTATAGGTGGCTGTATTCACATAAACTCACCAGCCGGAATGCACTGAGTTAGGTAAAAATAATTGCTTCAGGTACCAAGTGCATATATGCATGTTTGAGAGAGAAATAATAACAGCACCACCTTTCTTGCTGTTCCTTGTACTTCCCTATTCAGTTATCACTGTCTTTTGAAGAATCAACAGTGTTTAAATACAGTCTCTTCTGAAAACCAGCTGCTGCCTCAGGTGAAGGGGGGGCGGTCCTATCTCTTCGCAGGAGTCATGATAAGCTTCAGTTGCCAGGCCAGGAGATAAAATGGGGAAGAGGCAGCAAAACGTCTTTTTCAGGGCAGTTCTTCAAAGCTGGGCCATCATCAGGCTCATTGCCAACTTTTTGTTCCAGGAGCACTTTCATAATTTATCCAAGGGAAAAGTATAGATTGTGAGATTTTTATTCCCAGAATGCTGCTGTTTTTTTCACCATTAATTGTACTGTGCAAAATTAAGCCCTTTCTTCACTGATTTGGTTATGGCTAAGTTTTAAGCAATGCCTCCAGTAAACCTTACGCAATGGCAAACTGCTGAGCCAGACAAAAGCTCAACTTTGGGAAATTATTTATTTGTTTTGTTTCAACCTTTCTCCTCTGGTGGATCTCAGGGTGGTATGCATGATCCTCCTTAGGCATTTCGTATTTAAGAAGGAGAAGGCCTAGGTCTTCATGAGCTTAACAGAGCAAAGCTATTGTTCATCTCATGCCTCCAAGGCCCTCCTTATCCATTCCTGTTGCTAATGGACTTCAGGATCTGATTGTAAGTCGGTGATTGGGAGCTACTGATACAGGAGAGGAAAAGCCTACATGGCAGAAACTGTGTCCATCTGAAATGTCTAATAATATGCTAAATAATGTGAAAACACTATGATAACTTGAAAATTAATGTATAGTAGAGATGCTATCTGCTTTCTAGTTTAGGATGAAAAATGGCTCTATTAGCCATTAAGATGGCTGCTGAATTACTGTAGTTACATGCTCCCGCTGTCAGCTTTGTTATATATATCCAAAAGCATTTTAATTCCCCCTTTAAGAAAGTAGTATCTATCTAGAAAACTTATCTAGAACTCAATTATAATATGAAAAATACTTAGCTTGTGCCTCTTCTGCAATAAGACTAATTTGTCATGTTTTCTAACAAAACATGGAGCTGTTCCACCACTAATCAAATCTAGCCCTTTAACATGCCTGGAAACCATTATTTTTAAGCAGCCCAGAGACATCTAGAGGAAAAGAAGGGGAATATAATCCAAGGGTAATAAATATTAATAGAAGATGTAATATGATATACTGAAGTTTCATAGACAATATGAGATGCATGCTTGCCTTATATGAATGCTTGCCTAGATTACTGAATGTTAGTATATAGGGCACAATTTGCAGAATTTTTGGTACAGAAAATCTCACATCTCATTTTACATTAAATCGGGTATAGAGTTCTTCTACCAGTTTCTCTTAGCACTATTAGTTCCTGGGACTGTACAGCATTTAGAAAAATCAGACGTCACTGTAATGTAAGGTTCTATAAAGAGAGATCTAATTATTTAGTATTTTATATATAAAGTTAGTAACATCCCACATTTATCCAGTATGTGCCCATTCAAGCTTCAAAGATAAGTACAACATTAATTAAATATGGCATACTATTCCTGAGAGTTCTATCGTCTCAATTCTGCTAAAAAGAAGCAAAAAAGAAACATACCTGTATAGAGAAAGAAAAGTAATCCAAATATATATTTGTAGTGCCCCATTTTGGGACAGGTAAGTTGTGTGCTGAAAGCTCTGCGTGTCTGCGGACAAAGTTTTATTGACTTAGCTTAGTTAGACAAGCCCCAAGTAAATGAGATTAGCCAAACTGGGTTAAATATTCTCTCAGTACTTTGGGCCTCTCTTCTCTGGTCTAAATGTTCAAACATTACCTTGAATTCATGATCTTACAAAATAACATTTAAATGTTTGAGTTGATGATACAGAAAGATAGAAGACCTCTCCCTAGAATGTATTAGAGTTTTTGCTCTGAAATTCTCTTTTACTTAATCAAAAATGAAGCAGCATTAAGGAAGATAGACAGATGAAAGGAAAGGAAAGGAAAGGAAAGGAAAGGAAAGGAAAGGAAAGGAAAGGAGTTTTTTAATGAGTTGATTAGCTAAGTGCATAGTTCATATTCAGCTTCTTGCAACCACAAGATATGGCACTGATGGGAAACCCTATCTCAGACTAATTTCTAGCTATTATTTATTTATCAAATTTCATCACCGCCCATCTCCCCCTAAGGATAGGATGTATTTGTTGGTTTTGTACATCTGAGGTTATGTACTGGATTCAGCTTTTGGATATATAATCACCAACTCTCCTAGTGTGGCACAACCCAATCCAGCATATGGCAGCAAATGAGCAAATGTCACCAGAAGGTAAAATGGGTGGAAATCCGCAGGGAAGGCCTTTCAAAGGACACAGCTTTAAAATATTAACTTTGCCTCCATTCATGCATATACATTTCTTGCTCCAGCCATACTCAAGCGTATTCTTACCTGGAAAAACATAAGGTAGGAATTGGGTACTTAGGGGTATTTGTAGTGCTACATGCAGTTACTAGTACAGAAAAGATTCAATCATGATTGTTGGCCATTGCTGGAACTCCACCCTTAAGAAAGCATATATATCCCCATAGCATCTTCTGGGCTAAACATACATCTAACCTTTCTCAATCATCAAAACTTGATTTTCACATTCCAATGTAACCTTGATCTCACTCATTATAAGATTCTCTCTAAATAGGTAAATTGCATAGATAACTTTGAAAGGATTAGCATAGAGCATAACAGATCGTTCGCTTCTCTCTATGACCTCTGATGCTGGCCTCTTATTTATCATCACGCCAATTTTCATCCAGAGGCCAGGATTATTAAGACACTGACAGTGGTCTTCGTGTTACAGATCCTTTGGCTTGCAAATAGAAGGAGCTCTTGCTGCTAATGCTGCTTCCTCCTTGTCATGTATCTCATCACCTTTCTGAAACTCTGTTGATCTAGTCATGTTTGTCCTCTTTGTTTGATACGTTCAGAGGTTTACCTAGAGGAGGATGTTTGTTGGAGATAAATCAGGGTTAGTCCTTTAGTTAGCACAGTGGTTAAACTGTAATCAGCTGCAGAACATTTTAAATAGCAGTTTACTACTGAAGTTTTCCTCCCATGTGGCCACAAGTTACCTAATAACATAGAAATCCTTTTGGCTAATGCTTTTATGTATAGATTTATGTCGTTCTTGAATGTTTGGGAAGTCCCAGAATTACAACTCTGAAGTAATTTACGAAATCATTTTCAAAACTGATTAATGCACAGAAAGCAAGAAGAGATATAGAAAGAATTGGACAAAGGCCAAACTATGGGAGGTTTACCAAGTTGATGGGAAAATACTGACATATGAGTTTTTAAAATGCTAGGTCAATGGTGAACAAGTCAAGATATTTTTCCAGAAATTCAAAGTTTAATTTATGAAGTGCATCAGAAAGAACAGTTAGAAGGCTGAGCTGCAACTCTACATGGACTTAAAAAGAAAGCAAGTATTTAATGAGGTACATGGGTAGAGGTGTATAGGACTGTCCAGTGAGAATCCTGTTTTGTGTATGTGTGTGTGTTTTGGACTGCTTCTGTTTCCAGACAGATAGTTTATGATCACTAGAAAGTGGAGGGAAAAGAAGGGGAGCTTTCCTAAAGATCAGCCTTTCTCAACCTTTTGACCCTGGAGGAGCCCTTGAAATATTTTTCAGGCCTCAGGGAACCCCTGCACATTCAGGCTCAAAAATAGGCCAGAAGTTAGAAAATTATTGTATTTGTTTCATGTGTAGGCCTGTATATACAGTATATGCATTAAAAGTGTTCTTAAACTAAAAATAAAGAATGAAACTTACCTCTTTAATGTGAAGTTGCCCAACTTTAAATAATTTTATAAATAAATTGTGAACTCCCAGGGAACCTCTAGTGACCTCTCACAGAACCCTAGGGTTCAACAGGAAAATAAAAACCTTGAGAAACCCTACTATAGAAGATACAGAATCAAAGAATCACAGAATTGGAAGGAAGTATTGAATCCAACACCCTGATCTGTGCAAATTATATTAAAGCAAACATAAATTAAAAGACAAATTAAAACAAATATGGCTGTTCAGCCTATCTTGAATATATCCACTTCTCCTTTAAGTGCTTCATTTTTCCTTCTCACCAAGCATTACTTGCCAGTAGGAAAAACGATAACCAATTGCTCACCTTCACGGGGAGGGGAGAGGAGGCAGGAATGGGTTGGGATGGACAAATATAGGCAGGTCCTTAGGATGGCTGATTTAGGAACCATCAACATATTTTTGGACTGAGAAATACAAGAAACACAATATGGGAAGGAAAGGTCAGGAGAAAGAGACAGCGTTGTTGCAGTGCGGGTCTGTGATAATGCTGATGATTGTCTCTTGCGTGTCTGTCCTTTTGGTGCTGCTGGCTACCTCACTCTTACACATAGATATACAGAATACAGGCATGTTAATGGCAAGATCAGAATTCACCAGAGAGTTTTCTCTGTCTCCCCAAATCCCCTGATGCTTATTTGCTGCACCAAAGAAGAAAAGAGATTTCCAATTCAAGTTTCCTTCATCTTCAGTGGCTATTGACAGCCCTAGCATGGTGTTCTGTTTCTTTTCCTGGGATCGCTTGATTCCTCAGAAACATCCTTTTCTACTTTTTTCAGAGCCTTGGTGAAAGAATGGTAAGTCTCCTGCAGAGTTGTATGTGCAAGGAAGTGGAAGCAGTTTGCAGATTGCTGTGAGTGTCTTCTTCACACAATTAGAAACAGAATCAGGAGGGAAGACGTACCTTGAATTTCTTTCTCACCCCTTCTTCTTAAAGATTCTTGCATTCCTTCTTCAAGGTCAACTCCTTGTTTTATTTATTTATTTATTTGTTTATTTGTTTGTTTGTTTGTTTGTTTGACTTCTATAGCCACCCATCAAACAAGTGACTCTGGGTGGCTTACAATCTACAGTAAATGCCTCCACAGAGGCCAGGTCTTTCTTGCAGCCCAAGGCAAAGTGGCCATTGAAGGCAGTGACCAGAGGACCCAAAATGGTCAATAGCAGCTGGCAGATCCCAACTGCTGACATTGTTACTAGTGAAGTATGTCAGATTGTGTCCATGGCAACAATTGTGTAGTAAAGGTAAAGGTAAAGGTTTCCCTTGACATTAAGTCCAGTCGTGTCCAACTCTAGGGGGCGGCGCTCATCTCTGTTTCAAAGCCGAAGAGCCGGTGTTTGTCCGTAGACACTTCCGTGGTCATGTGGCTGGCATGACTAAATGGAACGCCATTACCTGCCCGCCGAAACGGTACCTATTAATCTGCTCACATTTGCATGTTTTCGAAGTGCTAGGTTGGCAGGAGCTGGGACTAGCAATGGGAGCTCACCCCGTCATGCGGATTCGAACTGCCGACCTTCCGATCAGCAAGCTCAGCAGCTCAGCGGTTTAACCCGCAGCGCCACCACGTCTACACTCCCTACAATTGTGTAGGGAGAAGGAAAATGCTACTTTAAAGTGGGAACCACTACAGATGACTGGGAATGAGAGAAAGGCAATGGCATGAGAACATTGCAGAAGGAACGGTTATGTTTGTGCCATGGTTAGAAGGACATGAAGATGAATCCTTTGGGTACAGTTTTCAAGCCAGCTATGAATCCACTCAATTTTCATGCCATCTAGCACATGCTTAACTAGCTGGCTAATCAGATCATCCTGGATACCTTGTCAGATGTTTTGTTGAAATCAAGATGACCGTTGAATAACAGTAGTGGCAGCTTAGACACAGACCTCTTATGTCATCCTAGCAGGACACTGAACAGCTGTGTGCTTGCATGATTGAGCCCTGGCCATTCACTGCCTCCATTCTCATTCTCTCTCTCCCTCTCTCTTTCAGCTGTACCCTGAGATAGCAAGATAACACTGTACTGACCACATACCTGTACCTATTGTAAGATGACTCTAATGCTAATTAAAGCAATGTGGACTGCTGAGTCCACATTTTTCAGAGTGGACATGGCCAAACTTATATTGATAAATTTTAAATTTCATTTGTAAGTCCTATTAGAGACAACAGAAAGAGGGTTGAGTTATGAATGGCAGGCAATACTTTATTCAGCCACAGACCTTGGGCCATCTCATTTTAGGGAACAGGTGAATGTAAGAATTATTTAGATTAGTCTACTCCATAGAATTTATAGGAGGATTAAGGAGGTAGGGTAATGGATGCCACCTTGATAGTAATGAAGTGTGATATGGTACATCATCATAGTAAGAATAAACCTCACTGAAGTCAACATATTTAATTTTGCTTGGACCCTTCAGGTACAATTCACACAAAAATTAGCCTTTGCAGATATAGCCTTAATAGCAGGAAATAATGTTCAAAAAGAATAACAGGATGGGATTGACTAAGGTAGAGAAGAAAATGACACCAAGAAGAAAGATTTCAAAATGTACCAGAGGAATTTAAAGAAGCACTTAAATTGTAAAACATCAAAGAGTGACTATTACATAGGTAGAGAAAACAAAGAAAAGCAAGTAAAACTGCATCATCATCACCATCAATCATCATCATCCTTGACTCCTGATGACTACCTGGAAAGTCCATACAGTTTTCTTGGCAACTTTTTCAGAAGTGGTCTGCCATTGCCTTCTTCCAAAGGCTGGAGGGGAGTGAATGATCTAAGGTTACACAACTGGCTTCTGTGCAGGACTAGAATTCAGGTTTCCTTCCTCCTAGCCCAGTGCTTTAATCACCAGACCAAACTGGCTCTCAAAAGTGCATTAGCAACAAGTGACAGGCTTGACAGTTGGAAGAAAAATCCATTCAGTTTGTGTATATATTGCAGAGTTGACATATCCTGAAGCTATGCATGAACTGGCATGACCTTGCATTCTGAAATATACAAGAAATATGCATGTCTCAGAATGTGTGCTGCAGTTCACAGTTAAAAAATAAATGTGCATCAGGAAAGCATATGATAGATAAGTGTGCACAAAAATAAACTGTATTAGGGGAAATTGCCTGAAAGTGCACATGCTAGAGAAAATATATTCAAAAATAAATCTATGGGGAGAAATTGAAATAGTGACTTCAGTCCAGTCACACTCTTATTGCTCGGCCTACCCCACAAGCTTGTTGTTGTGGGGAAAGGTAGGAGGAAGGAGCACTACATGTGCTGTCTTGAGCTCCTGTACAACACTTGGAATACAAATCTAATAAAACAAACAAATAAATCAATGTACTTGAGGAGCCATACGAATTTTCATGTCCATATTTTCTTTGCTGGCTTTGCAATTTAATGAGGAAACAAGCTAAAATAGTTAGTTGGGAATAGAAGAAAAGGAGTGAAACCAAAACAGTGGATTCACCCAGCCATATCTGAGAGCCATTTGAGTAATTATATTCTTGTGATCCTAAAAAAATGCAATGCAGAGAAAGATTTAAGAGCATACCTATTTGTGACTCACACCAGTTCATTGAGAGTGTTAGAACTGAGCTTGTCAGCCTGCAACTAGCTTGGGGAAGAGTTAAGTTTTACATAAGCTGAAAATAGCACTAAGAGATATAATTTTTTAATACCAGTCATCCACAGCATATATTTTGACATCAGTGAAATTCCTCTCATTTTTAGGGAATAGGCAAACATATGAGCTAACTGGGAAGGCTTTGGCTCAAATCTTATTCATCCTCATTGAGTGATCTTGGGCAAGTAGAATTTTCATTCTGAAGATGATCATGGAAGTCAGAAGAGACATTTTGCACCTTAAGCTTGAAAATTATGATTGTAATTGTACAGGACTTACAGGACTTAGTCATTCCTTAGGTGAGCTTTCATTCAACACACACATTTGGATAATGTATTCTCTATTATATAAAATGTATTATGGTTTTAATTACTTGCAATTGCATAATATAGTTTTTCTACCTAGTGTTACTTGATTTGGAAAAGTTACTATGTAAACTAATTATATAGTACATATATATTTATTTATGAACATGAATGTTGAAATCTTACTCCAAAAGTTGGCTCTGTAATTCTACATATTGTGCTATTAGAGCAAGTCATTTTTCCTATTCTATCTTTACAATTAACATTTCTTAGTAACTATATGATATATTATGACCTTCACCATTTAAGCAAGAAAAGAAAACCAATTTATTGTTTAAAAGGTCAAAAGTGTAAATAATATTGACTTTTCCTCTGGGTTGAGGTTGGGCAATTGAAAGAGGACTATTACTCACTTTATTTATCAAAGAAGCTTTCATTTAACCTTTTTGTTCTGTACTCTAGGTTGAATTGTTGGTCAGTTTTGCTGCTGTTTGCCCCCACCCAAATTGTCATTCAGGTCCATACACTACCCAACTCAAATGAATATCATAAGAAAGCACAGAAGTGTTTGAGCTTGACTTTGTTATTAAAAGCTTGGCCTTTTAGATTCTCCTAAATTACATGATGCAGATTCTATATAAAGGTGGATAAACTATTGCTCTCCAATTGTAGTTTAATAATCTGTATCGATGTCAACCTAACAGGTCTATAATTTCCTGGGTCCTCCTTCTTTCCTTTCTTGAAGATGGAGTCAACATTTGCTCTGCTCATCTTCTGAGACCCCACCAGTCTTTTAGAAGTTTTCAAAGTTTATCAAGAACTGTTCTGCAACATCCTTGGCTAGTTGTTAAGTGCCCTGAGATATAATCTATTTGCCTCTACATATTACATCCCAGTTGGCACACTACCTTTAATTCTGAAATGTGCTGTTTGCCATAACTGTCTCCTGCAAAGCCTAAAACAACTGGGATAAATGAGCATCCCCAAACAGCAGATCTATTCTTTCTTGGGGAGTGCAGCCCTATCCAAAACAGATTTCCCGCAGTCCCTAAGTTCTGCTTTCCATCAGAACTTCTCTTTTCTGGATATAATTTCAACTTGTTCTCCCTGATCCAGCCCTTATCGAGCTTAATCAGTGCTCAAGCATACTGAGTACTTCCTTGGCATTAGATAACAAGCAGTAAAAGAGCTGGGTATCATCTGCTTACTCCACAGGAACATACCCAGCAGTTTCATATAGATGTTAAATAGCATGGCAGAGCCTTGGGGACAACATGGGTCAATAACCTAGGTGGCTAACAATAGTCCCACAGCACTACCTTCAGGGTGCACCAACAGGAAGGACTAAAACCATAGCAAAACAATGGCCACAAGGGACCCCTGGCCCAGAAGGATACCATGGTTGATTGCACTGAAAAAATAGCAAGTTGCCCTACCCCAAAGTCATAGAGCCTGGTTACTTGAGGGACAGCCTGTCTTGTCTAGTATCTGCCTGGCTGTTTCAATCTGGCAGGGTTGGCACACTCCAGGTTCTGTCAATTAAACAATGCCACCTATCAGGACCCCGGAAGCATGCTTTCTCCGCCCTCTGGAATGAGGTTCCCCCCCGAGATTCGAACTGCTCCCGCCCTACAGGTATTTCTAAGGGCCCTAAAGACCAGACTCTTCACCTAGGCCTTTGGCGAGGACAACTGATGCCCCTTTCTTCCTTTCCTTGTTCCCCTCTGGGTTTGTTTTCTTTTCCATCATTGTTCTTTTGTCTTCTGCTGTTTTTGTGTTTTGACCACACGGACAAGTCTGTGCAGTTTCTTAGCAACAGTACAGAAGTGGTTTGTCATGTCCTTCTTCCACAAAGTTTGTTGATTTCCCCATGGTCTTGGGATTTCCTAGTAGTCTCCCATCCAAGCGCTAACGCTTTTTCACGATTATCTAGTGCTGAGTAGTGTTGCCTCCTGACCTGTGGCCCTAGTGTTTGTTCTGGCTGGTAATTTTTAGATTCTACTGCCTGTATTGTTCTATTTTAGGCTGGATTGATTTTTAGATCTATTGCAGGATTTTTTTTTATACTAGTGTTATGATGTTTATGGAATCTGCAACACTAGAAAATTTGTTTTATAAGGCATCTAGTATAATAATGAAAGAGATATCAAGATAACACAGTCTCAATGTTATCTTGATATCTCTTGTTAACTAGCTATCCATGCATATACCAAGAAAAGCAAGAAAACTGAATGAAGTTTTAATTACCTTCTAACATTTTGGACTCTGATTTGACCAGAGGACTTATGGCTAACATTTTTGAAAACGTATACAAAAATCTAGGAACTAAACCAAAATCGCATCATAGTAATGCATTTTTAAAGCAATGCCACTTGCCTCACATTCATGGGTAACTCTTCCTAACCATGATGATGCCAACGCTCAAATGTACATTGTGAGATCATGACACAAATTCCACCTTTTTGTACTTGCATCACGACAGTGCACATGAATACATAAGAGGTAGAGTTTGCGTTGTAATGTCACAATGCATGATTTGTCACTTGCCCCCCAAGTGAAGTTACAGACATAGTGAATGTACACGAATAATTTGTCCCATTTCAGTGCAAATATGCAGGGCCAAACCTACATTGGTTACATGCTAGTTTAACTCTTTGAATTCTGAAAAGGTTTGCTAGAAGTGCTCAGAATTCTCTACCAGAACTATAGTTCCCTTGGAAGAACAGCTTTAAACCAGTTGAAATTTGTGGCTGACAGGCCACAAGAGTCTCTGAAATGCCAGCAGATGGAAAGCTCTTCTTAACTGTAGTCACTTTGATGTGAAAGCCAGACTTCAATCTTAAAGTATACAAACAGCAGGCTTGCTAAGGGAAAACAAAGCTTGCCTTTATTTTTTTAAAATTCGTACGGCATAGTTCGGTGTCCATGCTGCTTTTTCTTGCTGGGAAATCCTTGTGAGGTCCAGTAGCCAGATGTGTAGACTATTTAGCTGTGACAAGTCACGTTGCCCGGGTGCACCACGAGGAGGCTAGTCTACATTGCACCGAGCTGGGCTGAGAGAAAGTGACTGGCCGAAGGTCACCCAACTGGCTTTCATGCCTCAGGCAGAACTAGAACTCAAAGACTCCTGGTTTCTAGCCCAGAACCTTAACCATTAGACCAGACTGCCAAGAGATTGTTCACTTAGCCAGAGGTCATTTACTGCTTTACCATTTTACCAGACATATTGTTGCCTAGAGGCCTCCCAAATGCCAGTCATCAGTTGATCTTACCTTAAATTAGAGCTAATGCTAAATTAGAGAACTCAAAGAACCTTTAGCAACTCCAATAGTAAGTGGCCATTTATAAGGCATTACCCAGATCCAGCTGGACAATCACACAGTATAGCTGGGCTAAAGCCATTCTAGGAAAATGCAATTCCAAAAAAATATTGACGTTTTCCCCAATTTCTTCAGGGATCTAAGACATTTTTGGAGAGTAAGAGAAAATTACTCTACATTCCCTATCATTGAAACATTTGATTGCAACAAATGTTATTTTCCCTATTGTGCCAAAGAACCAAAAAGCTGCAAAGTGAACTCTTATCAGCGTCACACATAAAAAACAGGTAGAGCTTTGATCACACTGTTGTGGCTGCTATCTTGACTTCACATCCTGTGGACGCCTCTGATTAATGGAATAACTGGGAACAAAATGGTCCCCAAATGTAAAATTAAGCAGATGTAGGCTGCATATGGGCCCTCTAAGAGACTATTTTTAATTGTTGTATTTGCGTCTGTGGGAGGTGGGTTAAAGGAACGTAGGCTGATCGTTCCCAGATGCAATGAGCTATAGAACAAAACAGATATATTAAGTCAACTGGCCATTCTACTGAAGTTGCGACATCCTCAGCCATTATTTCTGTGGTTCCACTATCTTCAGACTAAAAAATGTTGCCAATCTCATAACTGATAAGTAATGAATGACAACTTATAATCCTCAAGTGCTGGGTTCATGCAATACGCTAACCCTAAACCAACAAACCACATCTTAGCTTAGCTTGTTGTACAAATGAGATCATAAACTCAAAACACTACTCAGATACCACTAAACCCAACTAGTGACTAAGCTGCATAATGTCAGTATCTATTCAAAAGTAATACACTCCTAATACCTTTTGGGTATTAAACACAGGCACTCATTTAATCATTTATAAAATGTACGTCCCACGTTTTGTTTTTTCGTTTTCACCAATCTTGGTACACTTCACATGAAGCCATCCTCATCTTCCTTAATTCCCTAGCAAGCATGGCCAATGGCTATGGTGATTAAGGTAACTGAAGTGCAATTCTTTGAAGAGTACCAAGTTGTGGGATGCTTTACACCAGGTCGTACAATGTGAGGCCGTGGCAAGAAGCAACTTCTCGTGGACCTACTGTACTAAAACATGGTTTCCAAACTGTCTAGGAGCTTAGATACTCCTTAGACATTCCACTCTATTCCATCTACCTTCCGCTAGAGAAGAATTGCAGGTCAGTCACGTGTATTTAGATCCGACCTCGCAATTTTTCTGCAAGCGAGCTAGAGCAATAGGGGTGCGCTACTAAGAGCCCTCAGGAGAGGGCAGCCTTCTCTAGCGCCTGTTGGCGTCTTTCCCCCAAAGACACCAATCCGCTGAGATGCTACAGATTGGAGAGGCTCTGCCTTGGGGCCGTGCCTCCTCCAGGGCCGCCTCATGCTGGCAACGCAGTTGCTCGATCGCCTCCTTTCCGCCAAAAGAAGCGGAAGGAAACGGAAAGAGCCCCAAACTGGCTGCTGCCTCTCCCCCGCCCTGGAAGACGCGAGCTAGGAGGTGCAGAATTGCGCAACTCGCCGACTGAGCGCAGCCGGAGAAGCTGCCCGCCTTCCGACCAAGGCCGCGCGGGAACGTCGCGGGCGACCTTTCTCCATTGTTCTCCAGTCGTTCCCAAACGGGAAGACGATGGGGGTAACGCCGGCGCGGCAGCGGTTTTCTAGCGGCTCTTCTGATCCTCGGTGGAAAACTGGATGATGCGTGAGCGCAGGTAAGGCATGTTTACCGTCATCGTCCTCAATATTGCTTTCTTGGGAAGGAAAGGCCCGCAAAAACGTTTAATACCCAGGGGATCCTCACGGCCCCGTAAAGACGCAGGCTGCAATCCTAAACAGGTTGGACCTCGTGGGATTTGCTACTTTTGAGGAAGGTGGACAGAGGATCGTCCTGCTCGAAATGTGGGCAGCAATTCTATAGGCCTGGACATATCCCATTGAGTCCAGTGGGACATTTCTGAGGAAGTGAGCATAGGATGGTGCTTTTTTTTTTTCTTCCTCGCATCTGCTTCCAAGCAACAGGCATTTCAGCCTTGCCGCTTTTCTTGGCATTACTGTACTGATTGTCTCTCTCCTTTTTTTGGAAAAATTGCGGTGCTAGGGAATAGCAGAGAGTTTACAGGTGAAAGAAAATGTTCAGTTGCCTGGTAGAAGCTTTCTCTGGCATAGCCTCCCTTCATTGTATACTTGTCATCTTGTGCCATGATCAGCCAATGTGCCCTTCTGATGGCTCTTAGCAACAGAATAGTTTCTGCATAGGCCATTATGGGAAAACTTTTGTTTTGATAGGCAGTGTGTCAGCCCTTAAATACAGAAATGGCACAGCAACCACTTCAATTTGATTTTCCTGAGATATGTTATCTGTAAAGCAGTTCATACATATTTGATGGTATACAAAGTGCCTTGTATCCGTTTTTCTCTGCCTGGCTGAGTTGTTATGGGTGGCAGGCTTTTCCTGCCATACCTTGGAGATGCCCGTATTTTAATTTGGAACCATTCTCATGCCAAACGTATTGAACTAAAGCCCTCCCATGAGCTAATTTTGAACCATTTTGAGTAAGTATGCTGTGAATTCAGCATAGAATAGAGCGGAACCTTCCACTGTCACCAAAATAGTTTACCATCTTAAAATCGATGGCCAGCGGCCACGTGGGCAACCAAAACAGAGAAGGCAAGACACCATCAATAAGGACATGCAAATTGAGGGCCTGCCCCCTGAGGATGCGGACGATGGGGCAAAGTGGTGTTTCAGGATCCAAAAAGCAGACCCCGTGATAGTGGGAAAATGCTAGGAAGATGATGCTGTGAATTCAGTCCAAACCTGGGTACCTTTTCTGGGAGTTCACTGGGGTTTATTTTAAGGCACTGAATTTACCCCAAAAGAAGAATTTTTTTCCCCAATAATAGTTGCACTTTAAAGAGAAACTATCTTAGATTTGCTGAGGATTTAGCTATCCTCCTTGGGCTGGTGAGCATCTTAAAATCAAGATTGACTTCCTTTTGTGTAAATATAATATGCATAAGTGGTATTGTAGATGCACAGCTGGACCATGTGTGTATTTACACAAAGATAATTGAATGGAGTTTAGTTTCTAAGTATGTGTAGGACTGTAGTCTGATCCTATTAATGCTTCCTTAGAAGTTCCACTTTTTTCAGTAAGACTTGCTCTCTGATAAGTGGAAATGTAAAAAGGATTGAAACTTTACTGTGAAATCTAGTGCACAGGTATTTTAGACGTTGCAGAATTTGTATATGTCTTATTTTAAACACAGGCAAAAAGAGAGTTGGTTCAGGAAAGGATGTTACTAGTCTTCAAACCTAGAATACTCTTTTGGCCAGATGTTATCAGCAATGTTAAGTTGCATTTACATTAAATAAATATTTACATGTCCAGATTAGATTGTTAGCTGCCTGGAATACTCTGAGAACAAAGGAATGCTGGGTTGTGTATTTGGCATTAAATGTTCAGTTTGGCCCTTGGTAGAGGTGATAGGTATTTTTACAACTGCATGGCTGATAGGTTTGGGCCATCATGTATCTTATACCTAGGCTTGCTGAATTTATTTTATTTAATTTATCACATTTGTGAAGCGATCTTCCCCATCTCACAATCCAACTACTGATCGTGGCCATCTCACAATCCAACAAATAGTAATGTAAAGATCACTGTACATCAAATAGTAAATGCTGTGGCTGTTAGGGTCTCATATGCCACTCAAGAGCTCCTAGGGAAGAGTCAAAAAGCCATCTGCAGCTGGTGGAAGGTCTTGAAGATTGATCCTCAGGTATACCTCATAAGCCAATTTGCCCATTGTCCATGTTCCTTATTCAAGCATCACATGGTTGACCGGAATTAGAAAAAATCCTGTGTATATGTGCTGGATTCAAATATACTAAGCTGTGGTTTGTTTTAATCATGGTTTGATAAAAACTCAGTTTATACTGGTATGTGTAATGGTTGCCTAGTCCAAAATACTCAGTCTCACAAGCCAGAGCTTAAAGATAACTGATTTATTATAGGAATAGTATGCAAATACAGAGAAAGCTGAGAATGAGCAAAAGCGCGCCAAATACAAACTAAAAACCCTTGCCTCCCAACCAATCCCGCCCCATCCCCTCTTAGCAACCACCCCCTCCCAGGTGCTAGCAACCGTTACCCATATCTGCCTGAGAAAGCAACCTTGAACAGAGTTGCAAACCCAAACATACATTCCCAAGCAGCAAAATAAGGAACAGAGAGAAGCGGAAAATTACCAGCTAGCCTTGCAGCCGACAATACACAGATCAGAGGGGTGACATGTGAAACGTTACAATGTTAGCAGAACGTTGAAACAGTGAACATGACATATCGCCCCCCTAAAAGAATGCTAAGGGCCTGGCTTGGCCGGATAAGCTGCATGAAATCTAGCAATCAGCTCAGGAGACCGAACATCGTAAGCCGCAACCCATTCAGGATGGGGGAAATGTTTCCAACGGATGAGATATTGCAAGGTAGAGCGCCGGTGGCGGGAATCCAGTACTTCTTTGACTTCAAAGTGTTGTTGGTTATCAATCATAATCGGTGGGGGTGGTGATGGTTGGGGATGCCATCGGTCGGATGGGAGAAACGGCTTGAGTAAACTGCAATGAAAAACAGGATGCAAACGTTTAAGATTATGTGGCAGGTCCAACTTGAAAGTCACAGGGTTTATTTGTGCAACAATGGGAAAGGGGCCCACAAATTTGGGACCAAGTTTCTTGGATGGTTGTGGTGACTTGATGAATTTCGTGGAGAGGTAGATCTTATCCCCCACCGTAAATGTAGGTTGTGGGGAGCGCTTCGCATCCGCATGTTTTTTATAAGAGGTTTGGGCATGGTGGAGAGCTTGTTGGATTTTTTGCCAAGAGTCCGTGAGATTTCGAGCCCAATCTTTTAGAGAGGAAGGGAGAGACTGCGGATGTGGGAGCTCCGGTATCGGGATAAAATCACGGCCAAAAACAGTCTTAAAAGGAGCTTGGCCAGTGCTTTGATGTACTGCGTTGTTATAACCAACCTCAGCAAAGGGGAGAAGGTCCACCCAATTGTCCTGTTGATAATTCACAAAAGCACGTAAATATTGTTCCAATGTGGAATTAACAGCCTCAGTAGATCCATCCGTCTCCGGATGCCACGCCGTAGAGAGGGCTTGGTCAGTGCCAACCAATTTCATAAATGCCCGCCAAAACTGTGATGTAAATTGTGAGCCCTTGTCACTCACCAAGCGGGAGGGGCTCCCGTGGAGCCTGTACACGTGTACGAGAAATAGGCGGGCTGTTGTGCGGTGGGAATGGAAGCGCAGGGAATGAAGTGCGCTTGTTTAGAGAAAAAGTCTTTCACCACCCAGATCACCGTTTTACGTTGACTGGGTGGGGGGTCAACTATAAAATCCATGGATATTTCTTGCCAAGGATAGGAGGGGTTAGCCACCGGTTGCAGAAATCCTTGGAGTTTTCCTGTCTTGCGCTTGGTTGCCGCACAAACCGGACAAGCAGCGACATAAGCTTTTATATCTCTCATGAGAGTAGGCCACCAAAATTGACACCTGATGAGGTGGAGAGTCTTAATGTATCCAAAATGTCCAGCCCGTTTATCATCATGAGATCGCATTAGGATCGTCTTTTGTAAAGCCTCAGGCACGTAAAGACGATCGTTCTTCCAGGCAAAGTGCCCGTCAAAAGTAACATTGGTTACATTTGCCTGCAACCAAGTATCAGATTTCAGGTGGGAAAGAAACTGTTGTTGCAACTCTGACAGAATTGGCAAATGTCCCAGACTAGAGGGGGGAGGAGTGGCTGTACGTTGAGCTTGCTGGGTCCGCGTCTGACTACGCATCACCGCTGCCAAGCCCAATTGGTTTTCAGTCCACACGGTACCCTGAACAGTTGGCCCAGGGCTAGAATCTTGGGGTCTACGTGATAAGGCGTCAGTCAAAAAGTTTTTCTTTCCCGGAATGAATTTGAGGGAAAAATCAAAGCGGCTAAAGAATTCCGCCCATCTAAGTTGCTTAGGGCTAAGTTTGCGACTGGTGCTTAATGCCTCAAGGTTTTTATGGTCAGTCCAAACTTCGAAGGGTTGAGCAGCTCCCTCTAATAAGTGGCGCCAGGCCTCCAACGCTGCTGACAGCGAACGCTTCTTTTTCCCAGACATGCCACCTCCTCTCAGTTTCCGTGAACTTACGAGAGAGGTACGCACAGGGTTTCAAGCGACCCGAATGATCCGCCTGAAGTAGAAGGGCTCCGATGGAAAAATCGGAGGCATCGACCTGCACTACAAATGGTTTCGCTGGGTCGGGATGTTTCAGGACAGGCTCAGTTGTAAACAGCTGTTTGAGCACGTCAAATGCCTGTTGGCAGGCTGGTGTCCACTTAAGTAGCGCTCCTGGATTTTTCGAACGCCGCGTATCCCCCTGAGCTTTAGTTTTGAGTAAGTCAGTGAGGGGGAGGGCAATTTCTGCGAAATTTTGGGCAAATGCCCGATAGAAATTAGCGAAGCCAAGGAAACTTTGTAATTGGCGCCGCGTGCGTGGGGGTTCCCATGCGACAATGGCTTCAATTTTAGCAGGGTCCATTTCAATGCCCTCTTCTGAAATCCTGTAGCCCAGATAATCAATCTTTTTCTGATGAAATGCACATTTAGACAATTTAGCATACAACTCAGCCTTTCTCAGTTTAGCGAGCACTTGGCGCACCAAGTGAATATGTTCTGTCATTGTTTCAGTATAAATCAATACATCATCCAAATATACCAACACCCCTTTGAACAGGTGGTCATGCAAGACCTCATTAATTAATTGCATAAAGACACCAGGCGCTCCCGACAAACCGAAGGGTAGCACTTTATATTGGAAAGCCCCCAGAGGACAGTTAAACGCTGTTTTCCACTCATCCCCTTCCCGTATACAAATACGAAAATAGGCTTCCCTCAAATCCAATTTTGAGAAAATTCTCCCTCTGGCCAGATGTGACAACGTATCTTTGATTATGGGCAAAGGATATTTATTTAAAATTGAAACTGCATTGAGCCCACGGAAATCTGTACATAGTCTCAAAGAACCATCCTTTTTCGGTCTGAAAAGGACAGGTGCCCCCACCGGAGAGTTAGCTGGCTCAATAAAACCCCTGGCCAGGTTCTTGTCAATGAACTCCCTCAATGTGGCCAGCTCTTTCAGGGACATAGCATAGATTTTTGGGTTAGGCAATTTTACATTGGGCAGAAATTCAATAGCACAGTCCATCTTTCGGTGGGGCGGCAAGCAATCCGCCTCCTTTTCTCCAAACACATCTGCGAAGTCTTGATATTGCTCAGGCAGCCCTTCTAGCGGCTCAAGCGTTTGTACAGTCGTTGTGGCTGCCCGTCCACCCTCATTGTCTCCCAGTAAATCCTTTTCTGGCACCTTGTAAAATCCATCAGCAAATGTCACAGTCCTATGCAGCCAGTTGATAAAAGGATTTTGCTTGACAAACCAGGGCATCCCCAAAATGACTAATGGGCCTCCCACCAGCGCTATGACAAAAGGTAATTTCTCCCAATGACTACCCATTTGCAGTGCCACCAGTCCTGTGGAGTGGGTGACCGGTTTCCCCCCAGCCATAGTCCCGTCCAATTGCGTAAAAATCATCGGCCGCTTCAAAGGGAACCTAGGGAGGTTTAAGGCGGCTACGAGATCAGGGTGCATCAATGAGCGCGAGCAGCCTGAGTCAAGCATAGCCCACACCTCCACAGTTCGGGTACTGGATCCCAATTTCACCTTGACCGTCAGGGTAGGAAAATTCCCACTCACCGAATCATGGTCGCGCCCATCTCCTTCCACCTGCCCTACGGCGCCCTTTAGAGCAGGTGGTTGCCTTTTCCCGCCAGTTGTTCGAAATCCAGTTCTTCCTCCTCTCCCCCGAATTGGTTGTCGTTAGGATCGACCTCCGCGCGGGCAGCCCTCATCTTTCTCGGTACCGAAGGAGATTTGCCGGACGACTTCCCTGGCTGCTCCTCGGATCTCTTCCTTGGGCACGCAGCGGCGCGATGTCCTTCTTTCCCGCATCTCAAACACTGTCCTTTTGCGAAACGCCGTTCTCTTTCTTCCTCCCAACTTTTCGGTTTGGGGCGGCTTGGGAATCCCGGGGCACGGGCACTTTTACTTGACTTCCCTTGCTTCAGTTCCTTGTTATGTGCGAAAGTCTCTAGGGCGTTTTCAGCACTGCCGGCTAGCTGAATCCACCCATACAACATTTTCGGATCGTCACGTCCCAAAGCCCATCGGAGGACCTCCGTCTCCAGTCCCTGTTTGAACATTTCCACTAGAGTTGACTGGGACCAGTCCTCCACCTTTCCAGCCAGGGCTTTAAACTCCAAGGCATAGTCCGCGACGGAAAGAGATCCCTGGGAAAGTTTCCTCAGCGCCCGTTTTGCTCGTTCCTGGGCCAAGGGGTCTTCGAAGTGCTGTTTTAACGCCCACAGGAACTCCTCAAATTCCTCTAATTCCGTGGCTTCGGTTTGGCATAACTGTACATACCAATCCGCTGCCCTCCCCTTTAGTTTGTTGGCGATGGCATTAATTTTGCCATGTTCTGAGCGAAAGCTTCGCCCCCAGTCCTCCATATAGTTCCTGGCATTGGTAATAAAGAAGGACAACTTTGTGGGATCGCCATCAAACTTTACCATGAAAGGCGGAGGGGTTCTTGTCGACTCTTTTGGCTCAAGTGGTTCTGCGAATGCCAACGACCGCCTGCTCACCGCCTGCGATCCTTCCTTGGTCACTCCCACCTCTTTTCCCTTCGATTGCCGAAAAAAACGAGTCCTACTCCTTCCCCTGGGCAATGGGGACCTCACCACCGGATTGGGCTGTCGGGTTGGAATTTCCTCTGGACCCTCTCGCAGGGACCCCGACCCTCTGGGGTTTTCCTTTAGCATGGCAACTAGAGATTCGATTTTTTCCTCTAGTGCTTTCATGCGTGCGGTGGTAACCGGTTCTTCCAATGGCCCCGTGGTCACCACAACCGTAGGTGACAACGGGATCTCCGGTTCCCAGGACACTTGTGGCGATCCGACCTCGGAGTCTCCTTCCTCCCCAGTTCGATAGTCATCCCCTGTAGCGCCACTCACTTCAGACTGCAAACCCTGGTCTTCCATCTGGGTACCCCGCTTATCCTGGCGGGCTGCCCTCTGAGCTCGGGAGCTCGGGACCACAAGCGCCCTTGTGGTGTCTGGTTCTTCGCTCCCTTCGCTCTCTTGCAGCCTGGGTTCCGACATCGCTAGCGCTCCCCTTCACCGAAGACTTGGATGGGACTAGCGGAAGATTTGGTTATGATTCTCAGCTTTATGTAATGGTTGCCTAGTCCAAAATACTCAGTCTCACAAACCAGAGCTTAAAGATAACTGATTTATTATAGGAATAGTATGCAAATACAGAGAAAGCTGAGAATGAGCAAAAGCGCGCCAAATACAAACTAAAAACCCTTGCCTCCCAACCAATCCTGCCCCATCCCCTCTTAGCAACCACCCCCTCCCAGGTGCTAGCAACCGTTACCCATATCTGCCTGAGAAAGCAACCTTGAACAGAGTTGCAAACCCAAACATACATTCCCAAGCAGCAAAATAAGGAACAGAGAGAAGCGGAAAATTACCAGCTAGCCTTGCAGCCGGCGATACACAGATCAGAGGGGTGACATGTGAAACGTTACAATGTTGGCAGAACGTTGAAACAGTGAACATGACAGTATGTGATAAATGTACCAGTATATATAAATGTACCAGTTTATGTATACTGGTATGTGATAAACAGTGGTTCACAAATCATGCTGAGTCCAAGCACAGTCCACATAGTCAACATTCAGTCAACATGAAGCCAGCTATAGCTGCAACTGTGGAGAGCTGTCCCTTATGATCAGGAACTGTGTCTGCCCTTTTGTAATAACACAGCATCCAAAATTGCTGAAAATGTGTGGTTACTACATATATTAGAACACCACATTAAGTAGAGCAATATTATCTTGGGATGGATTGGGAGGTGTTTCCGCAGAAAGCCATCATTTACCTAACTCAGGTATGTGTGAACTTTATGTAAGTCATTGAAGATGAATAATTTTCTAGGGCAGCCAAATTACAGACTAGATATCTGGATCTGCACAATGTGCTAAGCCAACTCAAACTTTAGTATGATTTAGTGTGATAGTTTCTTCAACCAACCATAGTTAGCAAATAATGGCTTAGTGTGCTGCATGATCCCAACTACAGTTGTATATTAAATTAAATTCCTGGAGACCGAGTTCTCATCATCTTGGGAAAAGTTGAAAGTGTTAGATGTAATTAGTTAGGAGAAAGAGATTATTTGTTATATTGATGATAGGACAAATTTATTTTTCCTACTTTCAGGAGTAGGACCCAAGCCAGTCTAGTGAGGGAGATGAGGGAAACAGTTTTACCTTTAGTCTTATTTTGGCACAAATATAGTGCTAGCTATAGATGCAAAGTTCTGTAGGAGTTGCTTTTAGAGTAAATACTGTAATTCAGGTGGTTGATATATGTGAGTAAATTAACCTATCTTGTAGTACATAGCATGTGAGAAAGAGAAGACATGATAATAAAGTAGTACTGATATAAAATGAAAAAAATGACAAACAAGAACATAAAGGTTGAAAGGGGGAGAAAACCTGTTTATATGTAAACTTATATTTTTGTCGCATGGAATAAATCTGAAACAATTATTGGACGTGTGAAAGTGCAATCCTCTAAGTTTCTGGCCTGAAGCAAGTATGTTATTAGGATGTAAACAAGTAAAGACCTCCCTGAATTGAGCTGAATTCCTGGTGACATCCATGTTGGTTTCTTGGCTGCAATACTGAAAACCTTCCACTCATTGCAAATTAGATGTCCTTCATCACATGAACTTTAAACCATTTCCCATCCTTTCCCCAAATAGCTGACATTTATTCTACTCAGTGGAAAGAATCCTGAGTTCTTTGTAGAAGGTGGAAAAACGCGAAGGGAAACCAGAGAAATTGGGCTTTAAGACCACAAGACCTCTTCCTCTCTTTTGCAGGAATCCAGATGTAATGCTTTTGAAAAGGGTTTTTTAAAATATCCTCTTCTCTCTTCTGTGCCTGTTTTCAAGCATTATAATAATTATTAAACAATACAATATTGTCCATTTGAAGATTTTCAGATACTTCCCAAAGTGGGATAAAACCACAAAGAAGTCACCCTTTCATTCTGACAGATTTCCAAATTGCAGCCTCATTTAATCTCTCTCTGTGGATATTATTAATGATGTTCTTATACACTGTTAAATACAAGAACAGGACAAGATAAAGGATTTGTGTCTGTGATCAAGCTTACTGTACAAGCTCATGCCCATTATGAAGCTTCTAGTCCTTAGTGTTTTAGCCTTTGTTCTATTTCTGACTATTGTACCTCCTGGAACTCCTTCCCCTTTCTCTAATTCGTCCTACATCTGGAACTGCTTCTTTCTCCACATTGTTTAGTCCTCCTCCTTTTTTATAAAGACTGTGGCCCTATTCCCTTGGTGTCAATTCCCTTGGCCTCAGTAAATGAACAAAGGCTCCCAGAGACAAGCAGCCTAAAATTCCATATCATAACACAAACATTTCCAGTACAGCATCCCAAGAATAAATGAAGTATTAATATATATATACATTCTGTTTCTATGCAGTCTAATTTTGTCAGGACTTCTATGGGCTTTGTAGATTAATAACAGGGAGAAGCAAGCCTCTCCTTCAATTTGGATGTCATTTTATAGCAACCTAATTAAAAAAATCCAGATAGCTGTTTACAGCCCTGTTCCCTGAATATATTTGGTAATGAGGAGCAGCTTCTTGCCTTTGTTCAGAGACATTAAAACTTCTGCTTGTGTTTTTGTGGCAGGACCAGGGTGCTGCTAAGGTTTGACTAAAATTAAACTTGCATTTTGCTTATGCCCAGATTCTCCTCTCATTTCCAACTATTCTGTGACTTCTGAAGTTTCAGGATACTGATCTTTAAAATTTCTGAGGCTGAGTTCACTCAAGCCCCTTTTATTACCTTAATATGTGGGTTCTTGTTGCCTCAAGACACACAAAAATATTGGTTATAATCTTTTTTTTCCCTACTTCAGATCATGTTTATATTTAGCTTTTCAGCATTAATATGAACCTTGAGAACTGAGTATTGGAAAAGCAGACTGCTTGTTTATATTCATGGGATTTGGGAACTGGATTAATAACACATTTGGCATGTAGAGCATGCTATTGGATTCATAATATACTTGGTATGCAGAGTGTGCATTGGAGCACCCTTTCCATTCCATGTTATGTGAGAAATTTTCAGTGAGATGGGTAGGCTTTCAGCATTGGATTTCATTTAACTTTAGTCTTCAATCAAACAATGGTAGATCTTGATACAACACATGGCAGAGACATCCACCTATTATGGAGCTAGCACTTGTGAGTCATCATATCAGTGCCCTTGAAACAAATACCCTTTAAACAACTGTGGACCATAGGTCCTGATTCCTGTTCCCAGCCAGGACAGAATCATCCACCATACCCACTCCAGGTCATGAACATAAGAAGCTGTCTTATGGACAATCTAGCTGTCTTATGGACAGTCCCCCCCCCCCACTTCATATTAATGTTCTCCATCCCTGGCCAGGATGGGTGTTGGTGACAGGAGCTGTAGAGTCCTTGGTTGTTGGTTGGATGATGTTATCTAGTCAGGTAGTGAAACATCTGCAAGGAAACAACCAGGCTCAGAGAGCCCCAAGGACTCCCCATTTCAGCCCTGAGCTACATATATTCTCTTCTCTTGTGCTGTGTAGTCCAGCACATCTGGAGGACCCCAGATTCCATTGTTCTTCAGTGATTGGCAGTGGCTCTCCAGGGTTTCAGAGTGGCTGTTCTCAGCACTGCTTGGTGGCACAGGGGACTGAAACTGAAAAGTAATGTTCAAGCAATGCATACAGTATGATAAAGCTATTCATGAAACAATCTGAAGTTTACAGCCAATTTATTTTGTATCAGACATTGGATTGCTATAGTTCTTTGGATGTTTTACATTTTAGAAAGGAGAAAAATATTAAAATGTAAAGTGTGCAGTTACTTTCAGGTGGCTCAAGCAATAACACATCAGTCTCTTGAACTTGCTTCTAGTTGTGATTATTTGTAGACATTGACAGATACGTCTTCCATCACTGTTTCCTCTGGGATCCCAATGGTTGAAAAATAGTTTCGACAGACTTCTCTGCCCTGACATTCTCCAAGTATATTGATATTATAACGCTAAGAATTCCTAGCCAACATGAGCATCCATTACAGTCCCAAAACATCTGGAAGGCACCAAATAGGTGCAGGCTAAGCTAGAAATATGGGAAATTCAGCAGGGAGGGAAGAGGATACAGGAGAATGTGATAGTATCTTTCAGTTGTTAATGTTATAGCAATGCAACTACATGAGCTGCTGTTTTTGTTTTAAGAGGTTGCCTCTTCAGTGTCTGCATGAGTCATTACTTTGGACTTGCCTTCTTCCAGTCAGGAGGCATGCTCAGATCAGTGATTCATACCAGCATGTTGGAGGTAAGAACAGCTGGGAAGCTGAATCTGAGCAGTTCAGACAAACTGTCTATTTAATCCATGATTTGTTTTCTCTGACTGGCAGAAGCCTTTCTCCAAACTGTCAACTGTTTGGAGAAAAAGAGAACAGTAGGTGTACCTTCCCAAATCTCACCATTGTTAAGGGTCTTGGATTGTTTGCTTGATGTTCCTAAATCAATAATTTATCTTGATCTAAATGGAAAAGTGTACATGTTCCTCTAGTCTGTATTCCTAGTATACAGAGCCTGTCAGTGCATCAGCATCAGGTACTCTAGATACTTTGTTTGATTGATGTCTAAGGAACGGACAAATTTGAATTGAACTGGCTTGTATTTTGGACAGTGGAACAGGGAAGAGGACTTCTATGCAGTTTGATGTAAAGTTCTAAACTTCTAAGCAGTTTAACGTAATATTCTAGATTTCTGTCTCTGATTATGTATTTCCATATAATTTGTTTTGAGATAGACACCGACTGGGATTACATAAAGCCAGGATTTGCTTAAATGTGGCTTGTTGAATAAGCGGTAACCAGCTGTATTCACACATTTATGTTAAACCATAAACTTTGGTTAGCAGACCACAGATTGGCCTGGTTCACTCAAAACAGTAGTGAACCAAAACTACAATATAGCTTACGATTGAAGAGAATATATGTAGCTCAGGATTGAAGTGTAGAGCCCTTGGTGCTCACTGAGCTTGGTTGTTTGCTTGCAGATGTTTCATTACCCGACTAGGTAACATCATCAGTGCGAGTGAGTGTGGGGTGTACTCCCTGTTTATATACAGTAGCCTGCCCTGCCAGTGTTGGGGTGTGTGTTGTTTTCTCTTTGGTAGTTCCTTGATTACGGTATTCTTTTCTGCTTGATTAAGCTACAATATAGCTTAATATGTGATTAATTCTTGGCTCTATTATGATTGACATTCTTGCTTTCTTCACGGGGTTGGTATATTTTAAGATTTTCCAATGATATTCTTTTAATAACTACTTTTATCTTTTTATAACAATTGTTTTTTACTTATTCGCTGCTTTTATTTAATTGTTGTACACAGCCCAGAGTTGTCTTGTGTGAGATGGGCAGCCATATAAATGTGAGAAATAACTAACTAACTAACTAAATAAATAAGGCAGGAAGTCTAAGTTTGAATGCCATATCCCAATCCACATGGAAACCTTGGTAGTACTTCTGCCTCTGAGGTTGGAAGGGGCAAAAAAGGGGCAGATCCAGATCCCTCCCAGTCCCCAGACATGCACATGACTGGTTGCACGGTGAGGGAAATTCTCTATGGAACCCAAGACAGAATAAACTCGCTCCCTTCCATTCCAGCAGCACAAGCCCCAAAGGGCTCTAGATGTGGTGGCACCTCTGTTTTCCTGCTGCCAACTGAATCACTCTGTCCAACTGCTTACCTCCGAGTGAAGTCAGTGGCATTTCAGTAGCAAAATTGTGATCAGGGCCTCAGCCTTTGTGTGGAATTGGGTTCCCTGAATTTCACATTTCCTTGAAGAAAAGCTAGAATGTTTATGCCCTAAATAAATTATGGATTATCAGACTTTGTATAATCCTTTTCATTTATGAAGGTATTAAGAAGATTTTAAGGAATTTGGAAAAATGTAATTTCTCTTTTTCTGTTGTTTAGAGCCAAGCAGCTTCTCATAAAGAAGTTGATCCAAAGGTTAGAGTAGCTAAACTTAGACGGACTCTAGCTTAAAATCCCTAATTAGGGAGTTGAATGATAAATAGTTGTATGACCTCATGCAGCCATGACACAGTTATGTAACTTTGGCACAGAACTTTGCAACCAATCATATCTAATGCCTATTATAGACAGGTCTGTCAGCAATCTTTTTCTCACTGCTAGAAGAGTAACACTGGTCCTCTTTAAAATGGTTGTTGAACCGAGTGAGAATAAGGTTGATGAATGCACATGGAGACTCAAGAGTTTGGTGAGATTTGCCAGAATAATTAGACAAGCTTCTGTTAAATTGGGGATTTCTCACTACCATTCTCTCAACTGGTTTAATTTTATTGGTCATTTATATATAGGTAGATTATTACTTCTATTGTTTGCCTTTCAACTAAATTTCCATGATTTATAAAACTGTGTGTGTGTATGTGTGTGTGTGTGTGTGTGTATTAAAAAAGAGAAAATTAAAATGAGATAAATTTATCTCTCCCAAACTCTGAAATCAGTTTTACTTGTTTTTTGAGGGATAATAAGTGATTTAGATAGTGTATTCATGCTACATATCATTCTAGGATCCAAGTTGGAAAGTTTAAGTAGTTTAAAGCTTCGTTTCAAAAACTTCAGCTCTTCTGAATTGGATTCTTCATTGTAGTGATAACATTTTTGAAATCTCAGCTCTGATGGCCTGAGGTATAGGAAGGACAGTAGTTTTATGAAATCATTCCTCAGATGAAAGCCCCAGAAATTAGTGCCTTCTATCCACTGGCTTTTCTGATTGAGATTCCACAGAGTTCCATTTTGGCCCCAATCCTGTTTAACTTCCTTTGGAAATGATTGCCTGGTTTTGGATTTCAGTGATGTAAGGATGCTGGTGATAAAAGGTTCAAGGGGCATGCTTAGTTAACAATGGGAGATTTCAATTATCCTGGCATCTGGTGAAAATCTAACTCTGACAAGAGTCAGAGGTCCAACAAATTCTTGTCCTCTCTTGCCAGAAAATGCAAGAAAGAACAAGGAGATCTACTATCTACTACTAGTAAATTTGGTAATGGGTGATGATGAAAAGACAGAACTTCTTAATTCTTATTTTGCATCTGTCTTTTCTTAATAGGGAAATAGTGCCTAGTTCACCATTGTGCCACTGAGGAAAGGAAGGATCTGCAACTTAGGATAAACAAGGAGAGGGTAAGAGAGATTTTAGCTAAGTTAAGCTAACTTGGGTCTCTGGGCCAGACAGATTTCATCCTAGGATACTGAATAAAGTAGCAGAAGTGTCTGCAAAACTGCTGTCAGGAATCATTGAGAATTTCTGGCAAGGTTCCAGAAAGCTGGGGAGATCAAATGTTGTCCCCATCTTCAGGACAGGAAACTATATACCTACAGTTTGATGTCTACTGGGCATCCAAATAGGCTTGAGCAGTGAGCTGAAATGAAAAGGATGGAATTTAACTGGGAAAATGTAATGTTCTGCATTTGGGAAATAAAATATATAGGATGGAGAGATTTGGCTTGGCAGCAGTTTATATAACAGAGATTTGGGGACCTTGTTGATCTCAAATTAAACATGAGCCAGCAGTGTAAAGCAGCTGCCAGGAAGCCAAATACTATCCCAGGGTATATTAATAGGACTATAGTGTCCAGATCATGGGGGAAATTGTTCAATTCTACTCTGCCCTGATCAGATCCCATTTGAAATATTTTGTCCAATTCTGGGCACAATTCAAAATGGACCACGATAAATTGGAACAAGTTCAGAAAGGGACTGTCAGAAAGATGAAGGTTCTTGAAAACAAGTCTTAGGGGGAATAGTTAAAGAATCTGAGTATGTTTAACTTACAGAAAAGACTAAGGGACAATATGATAGCAGTCTTCAAATATTTGAAGGATTATCACACAGATGACGTAGTGGATTTATTCTCTATTGCCCCAGAGAGCAGAATCCGAGCCTACAAGGAAGGAGCTTCAGGCTAGTTAATAGGAGGAACTTCCTGCCTGTACAAACTGTCAACCAGTGGGACACATTGCCACATGAAGTGGTGAGGTTCATTGGAGGTTTTCAAACAAGTTATTATAGCTTTATATTATTTATATCTTATATTACATACATTGTAAGCCACCTAGAGTCCAGGTAGAATGAGGTGGTGTATTCGTCACAAATAAATGGATAGAGATGCTCTAGAGGATCCTGCACTGAGCAGAAGATTGGCCTAGATAACCACTAAGGTCCCTCCCAACTCTCTATGATTCCATAATACTCATATTTCTCTCTCTCATTTCTATCTGAGTCTAGAAAGTTAGTGGACATCCTAAGCAGTTTACTAAGATCAGTGTCATGAGTACTGATGGCGAGCAGGAGGGGGCCTCTATCCAGGGGGGAAAACACATGCATAGTACTGAGGAGTTAAGCAGCCATTCAAAGAGACACAGAACAGACCCGCCTTGACTTTTGGGGTTTATCTGTCTGGGTTTTCCCACGCTTCTTCAGTTTGTTAGGATTTTCTGTCTTATGTAGCAGTAATAAACACTAGAGACCTACTCCTCGTCTCAGCGTGATTCCTGACTGTCAGGACAGTCAGTAGGGAGACTAGAAACCCAAACTTAGATTTAATTAAATTTACTAAGAGTTCTCCTGGCATTTACAGCCAATCTGGAAATGAATTTTCAGTTTGTTCTGGCTAAGGTTGCACTTCTCCCTAAATAAAAGGTTTGCAGGCTGGAAATGTGCCAGTTTGTCTGGCTTTGCACTTGCATAACGATGTAGCAGCAGTTTCCCAGTTACTTCTGCATAAATTCAGTTACTACGTTGACTACTTTCCTTGGTAAAACAGAGGTTGCCTTGGTAACTTCCTGCTTAAACTACTTAAATACACTCTTTGTAAAGCTGCATTGGAAAAAAGCTGATGTTCTGTGTGGGAGCTTCTTCTGAACTTCAATTGATATAAAATGAAGATTTGTTATCTCCACAGCACTGAATCTTTTTGGATGATCTTTTGAACTTATGTAGTCTTCTCGTAGTGATTTTGTGCCAATGGCAGGAAACTCTTCTCCCCACAGGAATTGTCCCTCTTCTCAATTTTTAACATGAAAATCTGTCAAGACAGAAGGGCTTGCTCCATCTTTTTGCTGTCACTGAAAACTCCTTACTAGTCTTTCAATTATCTTCAGTGCTGTGAAACAACACTGTGCAATTACAAAGGTGGACAAACTCACAATTTCCCTGCCCCAGATTTTAGCACTGCTGCTGACCACCAACACCCACTAATGCCTTGTAGAGCTAGCTGTGGAACCAATCTGTGATTTAAGGCTTAGCGGGCATTTTGTTTTAATCTGTTCAATTGTGTCTGATTCTCAGAGACTGCCTGGACAAGTCCCTGCAGTTTACTTGGCAAGGTTTTTCAGAAGTGGTTTGCCATTGCCTCCTTCGTAGGGCTGAGAGAGAGTAACTGGCCCAAGTCACCCAGCTGGCTTTGTGCCTAAGGCAGGACTAGAACTCACAGTCTCCCGGTTTCTAGCTTGATGCCTTAACCACTACACCAGACTGGCTCTCATATAGTCGGCATAACTATGGTATCGAATAATCTTGTAGCTATAGTGCACAGTCTGTGTATCATGATTTATGACAACATTCAAATCAAAGACAAGGTATTTCTGTACTTTCCATGTTTTTTTCCTAGCCATTGCATATTCACTCTTCCCTAAAATTTGTCAAGGGGTCCAGAGTTCCTAATCTTCCACACATAGTCTTCCCAACTTTGTTCATGCCCCAGGAGTGGGAAGTGGGGGATGCTAAGCAGAAAGAGATTAGAATACATGTACAGTAACTTTGGAATGGTAGTCATCTTCTAAAAAACTCCTTCTTTCCTTTCCCATTACTCCCTTGTGCTGACTTTGACGTTAATAGGTTCACAGTGGTTATCAGATCAGTATGTCAAGGTCTGAGGAAGGGCGCAAATCAGCAAAAGACACAAACTACTGTGTGAATACAAAAATCAAAGAAAACCATACTCTGATAGATGAGCATGCCAGCCCTTTTAATACAGAGAAACCTTAGCCACTTTCAGTGGTTCATGTATGGTGAATGCTGTGATAAATTTGCATCTGTTAAATGAATTAGTCATCGTGTGTGGAGCTTCATCCTTTCTGGACATGGCCACTTGTGCTGAGAGTCAGTGTGAGTTGGAGGGATCTAGGTTCTAATGCTTGGTCAGGCACAAAGCTTACTAGATGATCTAGGACCAATTACTGCTAAATATAATGTGATGCATTTGGTATGCTTCATGAACACAGTCATGTGTAAAAAAATGACTTGGCACCTCAAACTATCTTGAAGCCTTCCTCTTCTGCTATATATATTGCCTTCAGGGATACAGATGTATTTGTTATATATATATAGGTAGTCCTTGATTTACAACCACAATTGGGACTGGAACTTAAGTGAGGTGGTCATTAAGTGAGTCATGCCTGATTTTACGACCTTTTTGCCATGGTCGTTAAGCGAATCACTGCAATCACATGATCCCGGGATGCTGCAACTGTTGTAAATACATGCCGGTTGCCAAGCACCTGAATTTTGATCATGTGACTGCATGGACACTGTGATGGTTGTAAGTGTGAGGAATGGTTGTAAGTCACTTTTTTCAGCGCTGCCATAACTTTGAACAGTCACTAAACGAAAGGTTGTAAGTTGAGGACTACCTGTACATACTGCCATACTATTTCCTTTGGAGTAAGCAACATTGTGCAGAAAAGGAGTAGAAAGTGAGCAAAATAAATTAAAGGGAGGAGATAACAGAAAAGGAATTCTGGCTATATCTAGTTTACACCAAAATCTTTCCATATTTTACTGACTTCCCCCATGCCACCTTTTTTTTCTTTAAAATTGTAACTTTTTTTGTGGATCTCATCAGCTCCATCCATCCATCCATGATTTTCTTCCCCTTCCTCTTAACTCAGTCACTCTTCCTTCATATATTTGTTCGGGCATTCAATCCTAAAAATGTTAAGGTGTTGTCAGGAAAGTTCTGGAATCAGATTTTTGGTATTTATAGCATAATGTTTACATGACTTTACCTGACAATAAAAATTAGAAATAGCTATTATATAAGAAGGCAAGATGTATGGTAATTCATAATAGCTTTTCAAGACAGGAAGTAGAGACAAATTCTTTAGCTGGCAGAAGCAAGAGGGGATGAATCTCAAGAATGTCTCTGACCTAACAGTACCATGATTTAAAGACTCCTAGAATAGCAGTGACTTAATAGCCCCAGGATTTGATATGGAGAGAGTAAGTTGAGGGTACTGAGACAAAAATATCTTCTCTGTCAAGGGTTTTTCTTGGTGCATAATGTAAGCTCACAGTTAAAATTTTGCAAGTATGGCAGCAGTAGTCTTCAGAAAAGAATGTGGTATATCATTAATGCCTGACTGAAGAAAGATGTATTTATTCATTTAGCATTTATTTATTTAGAAAATTTATATGGCTGCACAGCTTAAACAAGTAACTGTAGGTGGCAAACCTACAGGGAAAACCTTATTATAGAACCCATATAAAATAATACAAAAAGTACAATTAAAAATAATACAATAATTGAGGCATCTCAAGATCAACTCACAACACCAAAATGCATGTACTGGGCTCCACTAACAACTTGGTTCTAACACCTGAGGGAAAAACCAGGCCTTCTGGAAGGCCAATAGGGTCAGGGCCATCCAGATCTCAAGGAGGAGGCTGTTCCATAGGGCAGGTGCTGTGACAGAGAATCCTGGGTCCCACTACAGTATTGTTTCACAGAATGGACCTGCTCTATGCCTACTTTGCCGGATCTGGTGGGATGGACAAGAGCATTGAGGGCAAGAGATCCTGCAGGTAACCTGGCTCTGCGCCACGTGGGTGATAAAGGTGATAAGCAGCACCTAGAATTGTACCTAGAATCCTACTGGGAGCCAGTGTAGCTTGCACAGTAGTGGATAAACCTTGCCCAATACAGTACTGTGTGTGCCACTGCATTCTGGACCAGCTAAAGCTTCTGGATGCTTTTTAGGGCACCCCCATGTAGAGCACATTGCTGTAAGCCAAATGGGAAGTGACTAAGGCACTGTATATTGTTAAATGATTTTAATGACAGGTTAATTTATTTTAATTGTATTGGGTTTTATGTCATATTTTGTATTTTGCATTTTGTTTTATTGTTGTAAACTGCTTAGTGTGTTTGGAAAAGTAGAAAAGTGGAGTATCTATTTAATAATAAATAAAAATGTTGAAGTGGCAGTTTATGGTACTCCAAGTGTTGGCAGACTGCAATTCCTGTATTTCTTAACCTAGTTGCCATGCTGACTGGGCCTGAGAAGAGTCAAAGGTCAGCAGTATCCTGAGGGCAACTCATTAGTTGTCCCTGCTTATTACACACACGCAGGCATGCACACATAGGACCTGCCACCAAACCATTGCAATGTGGACTGTTCCTGTCCAGGCAGCCAACACTGTGTGACACTGAGCATAGTCAGTCCTTGTGTTTGCTTGGCTTTTTTAAAAAATGAAGATAGTGCCATTTGAACTGTTTTAAAATGTTCATTAGATGTATTATCTTGCATTTCCCCTAAGACAGTGTTTCTCAACCTTGGCAACTTTAAGATGTATGGACTTCAACTCCCAGAATTCCCCAGCCAGCTACTTTTAAATTTAATATGGAAAAAAAATGACTCTTTGAAATAAAAGTGCAGCCAGTCTGCATGCAAATCGAAGAGCATATTCTTTACTTTTTTGTTTTCCCAATACACAATCAGCATAGAATAATCTGTGAACTGATATATTGACTAGAATATTGATCATAAATCATGGGCCTTTTAGTTAAAATCCATATTTACCCCTGAAGCTTATTGAGTAACCACGTACCACTTATTTTCCCTAAATTCAGTTTACACACACCCCTCTCACCCACTTCTCTGACCCTGAAGTTCTTTCTAAGAAAGTTGGTGGATTTTAAAATGTCAGCACTGATTGTATGTTTGTGTACAGGGGTACTTGTTTGCTGATTTGTTTTTAGATACCAAAGAGCCACGAATAACACATGGCATAGATTTTTCCAAATAACTATGTGTTGACCTATAACAACATTACACTTTGTTTTATAATTAACTGCTGGTGGAGGGTAATACATTGAAGCTCACTACACAACTGTTTCATAATGACACATTAGGAAGGCATGAAATGTTGGTGGTTGATACAGTGTTTGAACCTGTATGCAGGCTTGGCATAAAACAGGCATATCGTCAGATAATCCCTGGATAAAATTCTGATCAATAGTCTTACTAGCAAAGAATACCTTGGTCTTTATAGAGTCTTTTTAGTTTTACAACTCTGTACCCACCTTTCACTTTCACTGTGCTTTAATAACTTCTTGCCCTCAGCTGAACTTCCTGTGCTTTAAAGTAGCTCACCCATTGGTTTTGGCACTCCCTCCACCCATTGGTTTTGGCACTCCCTCCCCAAGACTGAGCAGCTATTTGGTCTCTTCGGGGAACTATAATAAATCTTAATCCTTTGATTTCAGTGTCAACCAGAAAGAGCTTCTGATCTAATACCCTTAATGAGCCCCAGTTAGGAACTTCTTTCCCATCTTAAGAGTTTTGAAATGTCCACAGCTACCTTTAAGGAAAATAGGAAACTGCCTTATACCAGCTGGATTCACTAAGCTAATGTGGCTTGTTCAGTTATAGCTAAGCATGTTGCATGATACCACCCATTGTGGTTTGGTTTATGGTTTAGTATTTAGGAACCAAGTTGTTGTGTCTTGTTCAACAAATTACAATTAAAACAAATTATGTCTTTGCATGCTGCATGGGTCATTGACCTATCTAACTCAAAATAACCAACATGAACAGGCATAATTTTCCAGAGATACTGGCTAAAGTTGCTCTTATTCTCCCCAATCCTTCTTGCAAATTAAATATGTGAGAGGCTAATACGATACTGCAGTAGATTTCTATGAACTTAGACAAAGAAAGTGTACATTCACATCCTTTTTTTTGTGGTTTGGGTTATTTTTTCCTTTTTATATATGTGTACATTCACATGCTTGCTCTGCAATAAAGGTGAAAGACTGAAAGCCTCCATTAGTTTGACACTGTAATGTAAAATGAAAGTAATAAAAGGAATAATCATAATCTAGAATCACATTGATGTAAATAAATTAAAGAGGCATAGCCATGCTTAAGATAATTTACAAAAATTGCTTATTAAAAAGACACTTTTTATCATTTGAAAGGTCAACTGTGATCTACTTAATGGATTCCACATTAAACCAAATTTCAAACTAAACTGATAGAAGTATGCCACAGGTACAGTAAGTTAAAAAAATTAAAGCTAAAACTAAAATTGAGAGTATAAAGCAATATCCTTAAAGGTGAGATGAAATGCAAAAAGGCATTTGTTTTGATATTAGACAGCCAACATGGTATAGTGTTTGTGTGTTGGACCAGAAGCAGGCAGATCCAGGTTCTAGTCTGTCCTCAGTCACAGACACTCCCTGGGTGGCTTTCGGCCAGTCATAGTCTCTTAGTCCAACCTACCTCATAGGACTGCAGTTGTGGGATAAAATGGAGACAGCCTTGTAAGCTGCCTTGAGCTCTTGAAGGAAAGTGAGGTAAAATGCAACAGATAAAATTTACTAGGAGCTGTTCCTTTGCATGAAAAAAAAATGGATGTTTTATTCCTTGGTGTTTCACCATAATATGAATGGTTTTATTCATGTATACACCCCACTCCCATATCTGTTTCTCTGTTTACAGAAAAAGTTAATTTGAAAGAAGCAAAGATAAAAACTCGATTGCATTTTTCATGGCCATGCATACTAAGAGGTGACTAGGGCTGTTTGCTTGTATAATGTGTTATGTACAGTGTAGAAAAGGCCTTAAATGTGCGTTTATTTTATTTTTTTTAATTAAACATCAAAGGGGATGTTTGCTGATACTTTAAAATCCACAATCGAATAGGATAAGACATAGATTATCGTACCTAATATTCAGAATAGCGTTTTTCGTGTTTATTCTAAACGAAAACCCCACTGTGTCCAAGCAGGTAACTGTCGAGCGGTAGCATTACAGCCCAAACGAGTAAGCCTTGCTGAAATAAATGACTTGCTTCTGAGTGAATGAGGCAAGCGTTGGTTTGCAAGGATATGAAGCTTACCTGATTTTCAACACTGCTGTCCTCCAGTGAATCAATCAATCTCCGCCTCGTGGCTACCATTTATTCTACTTTTAGCATTACATGGCTCTCCTTATCCCTGAGATCAGGAAAGCTTTCTCCCAGGCACGAGCCTAGCCATCCGCAGCACGCGAGGCACGAGGTGTCATAGCAATCCTTTTGTAGGAATTGCGTACGCCGGGGCTGCATCAGGGATTTGCAAAGGAAAGGAATTCCGAGCGGAGAAAAGGTCCAGTGACCCTACGCGCGCGCCGCCTCGTCTGCACTCCTCTGCCTTCCGGGTGGCGTCTCGTTCCACTTGCTGCTCCGAGGAGCGAATGAGAGCGCCAGTGGAGGGCTTTGTCCCTAGACGCTCTCCGTACTATCGATGCTCCCGGCTTAGCTCTTCTTGGAGCCTCTTTTCAAGATGGCGGCTGCACGGCCAGCTCTGCGCGGTTGGGTCTCTGCAGCCGGGTCGTGAGTGACATCGCTTCTTTTTGTTGGTCGGCTGCCTGCGCGCTCCTTCCCTCTCGTCTCCTGACCGAGCTGCGGAAGAGCTCCTACTGATGCCATGCCTGCCTCGGTGCACGCATGAAAGACGCCGACGCCTCCGTCAGAGCCATGGAGGAGCCAAAGCCGGAGTACAGCTGCTCGGCAAGCAGGTCAGACTCTGATGCGGCTGCCAAAAATTAATGCATTAGCCAGAGAGAAAGTTGCTCGTTTTTTCCTCCCCCTCTTCTCTGACTTAAGCTGCAGCTGCCTTGCCTGTCTTTTCAGTAACTTTCTCTTTCTGCAGCTTCCGCCTGTCTTACTGTTTCTGCAAGAGAGGTTGCTTTGGATGCTCTTTTGGTAAAGTACAGTAAGTGCTACTTTCCCAGCCAAAAGCACCTCTGTTATCGCTGATCTGCGCTCAGCCAACAGGCTTGCTTGAGTCAGTTTGTTTCTGTAGAAATAAGATCAGTACGTCTTTTTATTTGCCTTTGCAGAAGAGGAATTCCAAAAATAGGCGGTTATTTATTACCCTCTTGTAAGGAATGTTTTCTGTAAAGAAATGCATTGAAAGCAGTACTTATACCTGTCTGGGAAGATCTTTTCTAGATTCGTTTTGCATTATTTATATGGTAAATAACATTTCAACATGCGACAGTTCCATCCTGTGCGGACTTATTCAGAAGTTCAGTGGGTCATAGTCTAAAGGCAGCGTGCAACAGATTAGGACTGTAGTTCTTGTGCTCCTTTAGTGTGAAAATTCCTCAATCTCTGCTCTACTTCTTCTCTACAGGGGAAAATTCTGAAGCCAATACATTTTCTGCTGGTTGTGGCAGGTGTTGCTGCAACAGTGAGAACTGCACTAAGGGGGTTGCAGGTTTTCTTTTAAAAATGTGGTTGTATTACAGTTTAGATTGCATAAAGTCATTTAGTTGAATTCTTCAGCCCTAAAGTGGTACTGACGAAATAGATTGAGATATGAACATTTGGGCAAAGAGGGAAAAGGCCTTCATTATTTTGAAATTCATTTCATTGATGCAAGAGATTGGATGCAAAAATTCAACTCTTACTAAATTTGTTAATATTCAGATTCAGTGTAGAGCTTTGTAAATAAGTTTACATTCAAATTTTCATGAATTTATCTGATCTTTATAGTTGGCCAGGTTAATGGTTCCCACTCAACATACTTTTTTATATGCTTCTTTAATGCAGTTTCCACTAAATATTGCAGTAGCAGGATGATATTTTGGATTTTCTGTTGAGTATGGTTCTGATTTCAAGTGTGAATAACTGGTTAATTCCCCCACCCAGTTTCATCTGGTAGGAAAAAAAAACCAGTTAAAGACTGAGGTAGTTGGGAAAAAAAAGACTGGGGTATTGGAAATGCACTCTAGATGGTATTCAGAAAATGACTTCTTAAATGGTGTGTTTAATGATTATTTGGAAAGGAAATACATCTAGTCTCAAGAGCTCAGAACACTACAGGTAAAGTAGATCTGCTCCTCCTAGATGTTTGCTCTTCTAATTTGGATTCTTACATCAGTTAGTCTATCACTATAAAAAGGATATATTTGCCATTCCGGTTATTGATTTCCACTGAACTCCATGTGTTTCCTGAAAATGTTGTGGGGTGATTCATTGCTTATATCTTGTTTTAGAGTTCCAGACTTTCTGTAAGAAAATATTAATTAGTTCTTATCTCACTCTGTTTACTGCCACATTATATGGAATGATTAAGGATAGGAATAGTGGCTTGCCATAGGCAGCTCAGTGAACCTCTGTGGCTGGAGAGGCAAATTAACATGTATCTGTAGTATTTAATCTTAGAATTAGTTATCCCTGCTGAAGAAGATCTGAAATTGAGAAGATAACCTTTTGTTATATAGAAAGCCAAAGCTATACAAAGCCATACATATCCACATGTTTTACAGATTGTTTGAAACAAATGTACTGTTTTCTGAAGTCTACCTATAATTGCAAACTTCATGTGATCATTACTTTGCACTGTATTGCATAACCAACTTACATTAGTTGGAATTGGTCTTAGGAGGTGAGAATGAAAAATTATTTCATGGCTCTGATGTTTTCAGATTTCCAGCTGTCAAAGTGCTGCATTACTCTTTGTAATTCCCAAGCAATTATTTTTCTCACTTAGATAACATCCTGTTGATTCATGTTGCTTCTTACCAGCAGGTATTCAGGAAATGCCTTCTTTTAAGAATCTAGCATTGTACACAGTCAGTACAGGATGGGATATAAAATAAGTAGCTACATTTTAACAAAAGAAAAGAAGGTGGATCCTATTTATGTATGACCTACCTTGTAGTAAGTAATAGTGTACCCCATCCTCAAGCCATTGCTGGACCCAATTTTGGACAATTTTCATCCAGTCTCCAACCTTCCCTTCTTAGTTGTTGCGAAGGTGGTTGAGCATGCAGCTCCTGGGAGCCTGAAGGAAACAGATTATCTGAACCCCTTTCAGTTGGGTTTCAGACCAAACACAGCATCAGTCTTGCTTGTTGATGACCTTTGATAGAGCCAGGATGAGGATGATGCATCTTTCCTGGCTCTGTTTGATTTCTCAGTGGCTTTTGATACCATCAATCATAGTATCCTTCTGGACTGCCAAAGTGGAATGGGTGTGTCTGTCACTGCATGTGCCCTCTGGAACAGCATCCCCCCAGATATTTACATGGATTCCATCCTAATGATGTTTAAGAGGTCTTTGAAAACCTGGCTGTTCCCCCAGGACTTTGGTTAGGGTAGATGTTGATGGATAGGATTTTGTCTGAGGAACTGTTTTTTTTTCTGGATGCACATGGCTTGTATTCTTTTTGTTTTATTGTTGTATTAAATGTTTGCAAACCACCTAAAGTCATATGGAGTTGGGCAACTTATAAACCAATCAGTTTAATCATGGGTGTTCTCCTTCAAGTGCTAAAAAGGAAGTAATCTGTTTTTCTGATACGTTGGATCTTTAATGTACTTAGCATGTTGCTGCTGAAGTTTCTGAGGTTGAGTGATTGAAAGTGGTGCAAACATTCAAACCATTGGGAATAATATGTCAGGTTGTTTTCAGACCTGCTTCTGTGAAGGAAGGAGATTTTGTTATGGTAAAACTTCACAAACTTATGAGAAAGAATGCTTAATGTGATGCCCAGCATTGCATGCAGTCCAATAAATCCATATGTGGAGCCTCCCTGAGCCTCTCCCCCAATTCTCTGCAAATTGTAATCTCTATCATGACTGTAAAAACAATCTGCTACATAAGGAGTGACCATATTAACTGTAATTAGTTAATTTAATTTCATTCAATTTGAATAGAAATTAAATTGCATTAACTTATTACCCTTGTTCCATCCACCTTTTTTTGTCTTAACCCAGACCATGTTTTGGTTTAACACTCATCCCAAGCACACCACTGAAAGATCAAGTGTGGTCCTTTCCCCCTATAATAATTATATATTCTTATTCTGTGGGTGTGCTTTGCAGAAATAACTATAGAATGAGAAGAAAATATGGGTAGAAGAGAGATAGCTACAGAATTTTCAGACCTAATCTTCAGCAGCAGTGGCATTATTAGTTGCATGTATAGGTGATCCTCACTTAATGACTGCAGTTGGAATGGCAATTCCATCACTAAGCAATGCGGTTATTAAGCAAGATATCACATGACCATGACTTGTGATTTTACTGTCAGCTTCTCCATTGACTCTGCTTGTCAGAAGATGGCTGTGAAGTGTGCAAATGGTGATCACATGACTGTAGGACACAGTGACAGTTGTAATCACCTGCTGGTTGCGAAGCTCCCAAATCTCAGTCATGTGACTGCAGGGACGCCGTGACAGTCATAAGTGTGAGGATAGTCATCAAGTTACTTTTTCAGCATCATAACTTTGAACGGTTGCTAAACAGGGCAGTCATTAAGCAAGGACAACCTGTATAATAGATAGTAGACAATTTGTTTAGATTTGGAAGAGACACTTTGAAATGTTTGTGAGTGCAAATACAGCCCTGTCTACACCTTTTTAAAGGAGACCTGTCTGTTTCCAAAATTCCACAGCAGCACAGTCCTGCAGATAGACTTGTCTATTTTAATGAGCTACAGATGGGTGCTATGATCATGATTCTGCATGTTCAGAAGCATTGCGCAGCCCTATTGGATAGTCCTTTCTTGAGTATTGTGCCTCAGAAACAAGTCTCACTGAAATACTCTTAATTAATAGCACAGAGAATTGCAGCTTTAGTGAGATAGTGATGTAGGACAGTATTTTCATCCTTCCCCTAAAAATCTGTACAGTATTGTGTTCCTTAATAGAGTCCTACTGAACCAGTCAAAGGATTATTTCCAATGTAAGCCAGGCAAGTTCTTCTGAGAAATCCATAAGCTTCTGAAAAGCCTACAAGAGAGCATGATGGCAACAGGACAAAATTCAACAATTGATATTTATTGGTGTATTCTCTCAAAATATGGATTGGCCACAATTATCATGGCCAGGAGCCATTGATAAGCCTCTGTGAACTAAATTCAGCTTATGACACATCTTGTGTGCCAGTAAGTTCCATAGATTAATCATGCAGTTGTTGTGTGAAGAAATGTTCTTTATCCATGACAATTGTACATCATTTGGATGGGTGATTCAGGGTTCTAATATTAGTGCACGTGCACAACAAATGATTTGTGCAGCACTACTTACAGTATACTTCTTCAGAGAAGCTGGCTGGTATAAGAGATCAAGATGCTGTTGCTTAGTGAAGCCTGGATTCTACCTTTGTTACTCAGTGATTACTTTACAGATGAGAAATGCTAGTCTGAGAAAGCAGTTTCATGTTTCCCAGCTGGCTTAGTTCCTAAACATTTGGAGCCTGATAAATCATGAAATCTAATTGATGCTTATGTAACTACAAATTGGGAATGTAAATGTATGGGTGTTTAGACTTATATAATAAAAGAATCTGTAGCAAAATACTTATCATCCTACATACTAGGCAATTTTTTTTCAGTGGTGGATAATACTGGCACAAATGGTGGGGGAACCTTTGTCTTTATTTTTCTTTAATTTATTAATTTATTACACACACACACACACACACACAGATACCCGTCTTATGTACCATAACCTTGGGTTGCTCACAAAAACAGCAATAAAACATAAAAAACAATAAAACCAGTATCAAAAGCTCCTGGCGCCCTAAAAACAAGTACTCCTCCATATAGCAGCATTTAAATTGATTGGGCTCCAGCCTCACCCTAACCCTATGTTTGGGAGATAAGCCAGCTCTTCAAGCTTTCTGGAAGGCTAGGAGGGCAGGGGCCTGCTAGACCTCAGTGGGGAAGGTCTTCCACAGGGCACAGGCCACTGCAGAGAAGGTGCACTTCCTACATTCTACCAAATGTCACTTAAGGGAAGGAACCTGGAGTGTTTCTACACCATCTGATTTAGTGGAATAGGCAGATATTCTCAAGGAGAGGTAGTCCTGCAAATAGCTTGGCCCTGTGTCATTCAGGGCTTTAAAGCTGATAAGCAGCACCTTGAATTGCATCTGGAAAGAAACTGGAGGCTAGTGCAGCTCATGCAACAGCAGTGTAGTACGAGTAAACCATGGGGCACCTAGAACTGTGCCTGCCACTGCATTCTGGACCAGTTGTAACTTCCAGATCATCTTCAAGGGCAGCCCACGTACAGCACATTGCAGTAATCCAACTGGGAAGTACAGGTAGTCCTGTACTTAATGACCACAATTAGGATCAGAATTTTGGTGGCTAAGTGATGCAGTTGTTAAGTGAGACATAAGTGACTGGACCCGATTTTACGACCATTTTACTGCAGTCGTTAAGCGAATCAGTGGTTCCCTATTGATTTGGTTTGTTGGGAGCTGGCTGGTAAGGTTGCAAATCACAATCCTGTGACCAAAGGACATTGCAGCTGGTCATAAATGTGAGCCAGTTGCCAAGCGCCCAAATTGCAATCACGTGGTGTGATGGTCATAACTTTGAGGACTGGTTGTAAGTAACTTTTTAGCCCTGTCGTATCTCCGAATCATTGTTAAACAAATGGTTGTTAAGCAAGGATTACCTTAACCAGAGTGTGACTGGCTGTGAACAAGGCCTCCTAGTCTAAGAATGGGCACAATTGGCACAAAAGATTAATCTCTGCAAAGGTCCCCTTAGTCATGGTTGCCACCTGTTCAGACACGAGATAGGAGTCCAAGAGGGCCCCCAAATTACACAGTCTCTGTCCAGGGGAGTGCTACCCAGGCAAGAGTCAAAGAATCAAACCTTACTAAATCAGGGGGACCAAAAACCCAGAGTTTGTCTGTCTTGATGAGATTAAGTTGGAGCTGGTTCCTTCCCACCCAGACCCTCACAGCCTCCAGTCACTGGGTCAACATTTGAACGGCATCACTTGGCTGGCCAGAGGTGCAGATGTATAACTGGGTATCATCATCATATTGATGATACTTCACTACATGCCATTGGATGACCTTCCCCGGTGGGCTCATGCAGATGTTAAAGAGGAGTGGAGAGAGACCCAAGCCCTTAGGCACCCCACATCATAGGGGTCTAGCAGGGCCATTGTAAGTTGTGGATGAGGTGGGCTTTATTACAGGCCAGCCTGGCATTAAGTAGTAACAGCTGGAGTCCAGAGCAGCCAAAACTGAAGGTCTTTAGGTGGGCACAGGGGGCTGGAATACAGTATTAGTCTTAAACATTAAGGGTGCCTTCCCCTGGAGCATCCCACACCCTGTCTCTTGTGATACCTCCCCATGACCATCATCACCGCAGTGTCCACACCTGCCCTCTCCTCCCAAACACACATCCTCCCACTGCCAAGCCTAAGGGGCCCATCCAGGCCACACAAACAGGATATAGCAAAGACCCAGTTACCAGCACTTCTCTCAAGCACTCAGCATCTAGGCATGAGCAGTGCTTCCATCCTACATCACCCACGCCACCAAACCCCACTTCGCTTTAAGTAAAGTATTTGATCAAGGGAGAAAAAAAAAACTAGGTTGCACCATAAAATGGACGCAAGGGGTTTTTGTATAAAATTATCTTTAGTACATTTTCCTATTAATATAGTTGTATGATTTGGGCATGGGTGGTATACCAACAACTGACGTTGAGCTGAGTAGGCATTTGATCTGACTCAATAAGATACTGTTGTAGTGTCTAAAAGAAGTATGTTTTAAATTATACTTTCAATGCTTATTAATAATCTACTTTAGAAGTTGAGTATTTTCTGCATTGTATTTGGGCATTGTTTTGTTCAAGAAGGCATTAGTGAAAGTTGAGGTGTTTATATAGTTACAGTTTAGGCTGGGCATTTCTTGAGGATTCATGAACATTCATATTCCAAAGAGATTGCTAGCATTGTTCTTGACTGTCCAAAAATTACTTATCTGTGCTATCAGCAAACGAAATATTTTCTAGCATTCTTAAACATAAACTTTCTTCAATATTATATCCATATCCTTATATATATGCATTTTGTGTTGCTGATGAGTATATCATGATGAATTGCTGATACAATTTATGAAACATCTTTTAAAGTTGGATAAAATATGTTCATAAACTAGAGTGATGGAACATAATTTATTATGTACATTAAACAGTAGACCTAAAGTTTTAATAGCTTTGAAAGTTGACCTTTAGAATTATATGTAAATATATATATCAGAGGTTTGTTTGTTTGTTTGTTTTTCAAATTTTTATCACCACCCATTTCCCCCAAAAGGGGGACTCTGGGCAGTTTACAATAAAATTAACAATTAAAACCATAAAACACATAAAACACAGTACAAACAGCCAAATATAAGTAGGAACAAAATAAATATAAAATCCAATTAGCGATGAGATCTAATTCAGAGGGGAGGGCTCTATGGCGCCAGCCACCCCCAGGAAGAACTATCGCCCTTCCCATCCCAGGTTGTCAAATGTTTTGCAGTTTTTATTAAAATATCTTAATGCATTTTCTTTTCCCCCCTCTCCTTGCCTTCAGTGTCTCATTGTTACTTAAATTCTTACACAAGGAGATCAGTGTTTTGTTGGCATTAGCAGTTAAATAAGACATTGAACTCCTCAAGATCCTGTTCTTTCCTTCTGGCCTGCTTCTCTGAAGCACTGGCCAAACAAGCTGCTGTCATCCTAATGCTCCAGAGAAGGAATGGGGGTGTAGGAGTTTTGGTGGTTGGCTATGCATACTCAAAGTATTTTGGATATCCTGATCACAAAGCTCAACTGCTAGGATGGTTTCCACCCACTTGTTCACATTATTGAAGTCAGAAGGTGATGGCTTAGTTACCACAGCACATATGTTGCAGTAATAAAAATGTGGAGGCCTGTCATCCAGGTCCTTCCAGTAGCACAAATATGACATATTTTGACCCTGGATATGTAGCTGGATAAATCACATAAAGATCACAGAGGAAAGCATAGAACAGGTGCATCTGAGGCTCATGTATATAAATGTGCTTTCCATTATATCTGAACCCACTGATGATGCTGGCAGCTCTGTATCTTACACCATGTGTTTTCAATTGTAGAATTAGATTGTATAAATTATAAATATTTGGTTTATAGATGTTTTAAAGATGGCTTTCTGCAACCCTTTATGTCCTTTTCCCTGTTCTGCTGGGTGAGTGCTTACATGGGTTTAGCACTTGGTAAATGAACAGTTTTAAGAGCATGATGATATTATTTTTAATGTGTATGGGAAGGATTAGGGTTAGATTTATATATATAAATGTAAAACTAGAACAGTATTACTTTTGCATTATGAACTTAAGTACAGAATGGAGTTTGAGCATAAAATAATTCAGAATATTCATTATAAGTAATGGTTTAGCAGGTGTTCTGACATTTCTTAATAGTTCATTCTCTACTGATCTGAAATAATGATAATTTTAACACTGTTGCTGCATCATTAATAATATTTGCATGACCAAATATCACGGGGCTTATTCATCACAAACTTTATTCATTACTTAAGTTATTATCTGTCAGCTTAACCTATTTCACATGGTTGTTGTGTAGGCGAAACAGAAGTTCTCAAAGAAAAGGAAAGAGATATGATAAATAACATGAGCACACAGATATTAGCCAAGCATGTTCAATAGGAATATATAATCAAGATAATAATGTCATATGTAAAACGAGTTCATTACACTGGTAATTGTATTATTGATAATATAAATATTGTCAGTGACTGTTTAGATAAATTAACTGTGACAATTAATTGTATGATATAGGTGTTGAGTGTTCTATATATTAGACTTCAGTTTCATTGACTTCAATATTTTAAGCATTTTCATCAAATATTATGTTTTTATTTTCTAATTTCCAGTTGACAGGATGAATATTTGGTGATTTTTTTGTGTGTGTCAGAAGCACCTACCAAGGCACTTCTGTACTGAAAGGATTTGCCGGTGATGTCACTGTTGCCTCTGGGACGCCTGAGGGGGCTCCTTTCATGTCCCTGTTATTTTCCCACCAAAGTGGTACCTATTTATCTACTTGAATTTGCATACTTTCAAACTGCTAGGTTAGCAGGAGCTGGGACAAGTTGATGGGAGCTCACTCTGTCACTCCTCACTCCGGCTCGCGCTCTCGGGTTTCGAACTGCCAAGCTGCCAACCTTAATGGTCCTCTGACTCAGCGTCTTAACCACTGAGCCACCGCGGCCTCATAATATTTGGTGATTTGCAGTAAAGAAGGAAAGATGGTCTTAAGCCATTTGTAGTAATCTTTGAACTGTAATATGGAAAATCAGGTTGTAAATATTATTTGTTTATAATTTACTTGGCTTATATGCAGTCCTAATTATACCTGCCGCTAAGTGGTTTACAGATCTACTACTAATAATAAAGTTAAATAACTTTAAAAATACTCATAACAATTACATCCCAACAGAGAATACTCTCCTGCATGTAAGAATTTTTTCTTAGGAAGTAACAGAACACAAAACTCAGAACCCAAAGATTTGTTGAAAAAGCTAGTTCTTGAGAGTTTTGTGAACATTCAGGAGAGTTGGAGCCTGTCTGATGTCAGCAGGATTGCTGTTCTAGAGAACAGGGGCAGCGACAGAGAAGGACCAAATCCAAGATTTCACTTGCTAAAGGATGGAATCTGGAAAGAGTCTTCTCTCCTATACAGTCAGGACCAGAAATATTGGAACAAGGATAACTGTTTTGGTGTTTGGCCTCTGTACACCCCACCACATTGAAGTTGAAAGGAAACACACCCAGATGGGAGCAAAGTCAGGACTTTCAGCTGTAATTCAAGGGGTTTGACAAAAGTGGGGCACTAACCATTCAGGAAATACAGCCAGTGGCATACCCCCCCCCCATTGTTGGTGGCTAATAAGTAATGGAACGAATGGCTGACAAGCAGCTGCATGGCCAGGTGTGACCTGTTTCCTGGGTACCCCATGACCAATCAAGCAGATAAAAGGCCTGGAGGTGGTTCTGAGTGTTACATCTGCATTTAGTAGCTGTTCACTGGAACTCTCAACATGAGGTCCAAAGAGAGTGAAGGATGCCATCATTAGGCTGAGAAAACAAAATAAACCCATCAGAGAGATAGCAAAAACATTGGGAGTGACCAATACAACAGTTTGGAACATCCTGAAAAAGAAGGAATTAACTGGCAAGCTCAGCAACAGCAAAAGGCCTGGAAGACCATGAAAGACAACTAAAGTGGATGACCGCAGAATTCTGCTCATGGTGAAGAGGAACCTTTTCACAACATCTAGCCAGGTCAAGAACGCTCTTGAGGAGGTAGGCATGTCATTGTCAACATCTGCAGTCAAGAGAAGGCTTTATGAATGTAAATACAGAGGCTTCACAACAAGGTGCAAACCACTGGTAACACTCAAGAACAGAAAGACCAGATTAAACTTTGCCAGCAAACACCTAAAAAAGCCTTCCCAGTTCTGGAATAAGATTCCTTGGACTGATGAAACCAAGATTAACTTGCCCCAGAATGATGGGAAGAGAAAAGTATGGAGAAGGAAAGGAAAGCTCATGATCCAAAGCATACCACATCATCTGTCAAACATGGTGGAGGCAGTGTTATGGCATGGGCATGTATAGCTGCCAATGGAACCAGGTCACTGGTGTTTCTTGATGACCTGACTGCTGATAAAAGCAGCAGGATGAATTCTGAAGTATATAGGGCTATACTTTCTGCTCAGATTCAGCTGAATGCTACCAAACTGATAGGATGCTGCTTCATGTTGCAGATGGATAATGACCCAAAACATACAGCAAAAGCTACCCAAGAGTTTCTCAAGGCAAAGAAGTGGGATGTTCTTCAATGGCCAAGTCAGTCACCTGATCTCAACCCAATAGAGGATGCTTTTCACTTACTGAAGACAAGACTGAAGGCAGAAAGACCCACAAACAAGCAGCAGCTGAAGGCAGCTTCAGTAAAGGCCTGGCAAAGCATCTCAAAGGAGAAAACACAGCATTTGGTCATGTCCATGGGTTCCAGACTTCAGGCAGTCATTGACTGCAAAGGATTTTCATCCAGGTATTAAAGGCAATCCTTATGTTTGTAATGATGTTGGTTTGTTCCATTACTTATGAGCCACCAACGATGGGGGTATGTGTATGCCACTGGCTGTACTTCCTGAATGGTTGGTGCCCCACTTTTGTCAAACGCCTTGAATTACAGCTGAAAGTCCTGACTTTGCTCCCATCTGGGTGTGTTTCCTTTCAACTTCAGTGTGGTGGTGTACAGAGGCCAAATGCCAAAACAGTTATCCTTGTTCCAATATTTCTGGTCCTGACTGTATCTTGATGGCCAAGCAGAAACTCCTGCAAGTAGGTAGTCTAATACATACCCAGGTCCTGAACCATAAAAACTTTAAAGGTGGGAACCAGCACCCTGAATTTCAATGGGCAACATCCAAGCACTACAGCTCTTGAAGCAGAGGTGTTACATGGCCAAACTGACTAGCTCCTCTAACTGCTTGAGCTGCTGTATTCTGGAGCACTTGGAGCTACCGAGTGGTCTTCAGGGTAGTCCCATTGCAGTAATCCAAACAGGAGGTGACCAAGGCCTCCTGTTCCAGAGAAGACAGGTCTTAGCTGTGTTCAGTCAGATTTGCTGTTCGTTTTTTGCCAGCAGCACTCTAGGTGTCTTTTTGGTCAATCTTTTAGAATTCCTCAGTAAACCAAGGAGCAACTGTAATGATAAAGAGAAGAGGCCATTCAGATGTCTTGCTGCCTTATTATTCCAGTGTGTGAATAAGCTTAGCAGGACTTACAATCGTGTTCTTGGAAAATTTCTCAGCACCCTATGGAAACCAAATGGATCCATTAGGTATCTGAGGTAGACCAATCAAACAGGTCTGCCATCCTTGCAGCAGCTTGTGGCACCAGCCAACTTCATAGCAATCAGAGTAATCTTACGATTTTCCCACCCTCAGATCTTGTCACATCTGTTCCAGTATGAAAACTGGATCTAATTTATGATTTTCTACATGAATTGGGCCTCTAATAACCTGGGACAAGCCCAGAATTATCTTGGTAGCCATGAACTTTTAAGTTGCCTCTGAACCCAAGAAGGCAGCTTGAAGTCCCCTGGTACCATCAGTCTAGAGAACCTTGCTGCCAACCCCAAGATGAAGTCTAGCAGCTCAGCCAGGGATGCTGCTGCACAGTCAGCATGACTAGCCACCCACCTCTCTTGCCCAGGGTTCATAGCTGGTGCCGGACCTGAAACCCGGATGGTCACAATTCTAATGGGCACAATATCCCAGTAAGTAGCCTATATGCAGTCTGTAATGAGTGTAGTTCTTGTAGGGCATTGATAACCCTGACTAATCTTGGAATTGTTCTGGGGATTAAGCTTAATTTTAATTAACATGCTCCATATATGATAAATAATGGATGATCAGTGAAAAGAACTAAGGTGATGATTAACCTGAAGAAATAGATCCACGGATTCCTTAAGTTGGATTGCTCTAAAGATCCAAAGGACAGGCATTCTGCATTTGTGCGCTGGAGTCTGTTTGGTACATGTCCAGCACAAGATCATTATTGCCACTTCAGTGAGAAATTCATGCTGTTGCCTGATAGGTATTTGCTTTGTGTGGTTACCTCAGTTGTCTTCATGTATGTTAATTAACAGTGTCAAAGCTGTTTATATTGTTACATAACCTAGTAATATTGGCCTTTGTGGCATGTTTACTATGATTTGGGGACAGTATAATCTCTGTCTCTTTTCAGGGGGGAATTTTGGGTGAGTGGCAGCAGAAACTTATACTGAAGAGCAAGATTATGAGATGCAATTATAATTGTAAAGTTTTATCCTATTGAATTACATATACTTTAAAAATAACTTGTATACTTTATAATCCATAATGGCTTGTATAAATTATATAAATAAAGATCACTGATAAACTTTTGGTAGGAAGCTCCAAAATATAAGGAAGATGAGTGGTCAAATTTCTAGAATGTTTGTTTCTTGTACTTTTAGCCTTCTCAGTAATAGAGTTCTCTGTGCCTTGTGGCTTAGCCTTAATTACATTTATGTCTTTCCCTTTGTATGTAGTAAAATCAGCATGTATGCCTTAGTTACATTACATAGATAAGTATTTCCTTGAAATATTCCCGTATGAAATATTCAGCAATTGCCACAACAGAGAACACAATTTTCTCTGAAGGATATCATTTCCTTTGTGTAGGTTCTTCTCCTAATTATGTCAGAAGCCAATTTCTAAATAAGCCCTCTTGTTAATCCAGTAAAAATATGTTTTAATTAGTAAAAATTAAATTATGTATTAATTTTTATCGTTTTGTTTCTTCATTTTGATTTTTTTCATCTTGCCTGACTTCCTGTATGTCTGAAGTTCACATAGCTAAAATACTTTCCCTTTCAAGTAGGAATGGAGCCATCAGGTTTGGAAGACAGTCGAAGTATATATAACCCCAGAAATTCTAGGGAAAGGCCCCAGAATAGTATAATGAACACTATTAATTAGTGGGCATGGAATGCTAATAAACTGTTAGAAGAGTTAAAATAGAAAACTGGTTGAAAATACACCATTCCTTTTCTATTTTTATTTCTATAGTGGCAGGCAGCACAGCTGACTGACTGGCATGATGGACCCCTCTACATTGCAGTTTTCAATTGCAGGTCTCCTTTCTTCCATTAATACTGTATTAATAATCTAGTAATCACAGCAGCTGGTAGTATCTGGTTGACCTTGTCTGAACTTGAAAAGCAAAGCAAAGTTGGATCTGGTTAGTATTTGAATTTTTTTACAGGGTTGGTTTAAATTAGAATAGCCTTAATAAAACATCCTGATAATGTGATTGATGTTAAAAAGCTATGCCATGAAATGCTTTCTTCTTGTCTTGTAAATAGTATTGGTTACTCTTCCGTGGGCAATAGAAATTCATGGTGTTAAACATGACTGTACAGCATTAGTGAAACAAAGAACAGTCTGCCCTGTCAGCTTTTAAGGAGTGTCATGAAGAGGCCTAGGGGGTGAGAAACATCTGGTGGTGAAAGGGCTTTGAGAAATGCACCCAGCAGTTCTGCTTCTCTTGAAGTTGTATCTGATACTCTGCTTTATGGATTATTAATCGATACAGCTGTAATTCCTTCCAGTAGGATTTGTACCTGTGGGGGGGGGGAGCAGTTGTTGCTCATGCAACATCTGAAGCTTTTGTGATAAATTGGGGGTAGAAAATTGTTTCTTTTGCTTTGCTTAATGCAGAATTGTATAATTTCCTACTGGCTTTTTGATAATCCTCCGATCTGTTGACTCAAAATATTAAAATGTTATATGTTCACAACAAGAGAAGAAACAGCAACTAGTGAGAAACTGGTTGCTGGTTTTACTGGAAGGCTGGTCCCTGCTTACAGAGGGGACCTCAGTTGTGGATTGCCATTGCCTCCTGGGTTGCCAGGGGACTGTTTCTTAGAAGACCTTCATGGCTTCTTTTTTAACTGAGAGAAGTATGTCTGCATCTTCCTAGTCATTAAAGAATTTAGAGACATTAAGAGACAATGCCAGATTTCAGTTTTCTCTCAGTAGCAATATTAAGTTCCATCTCATGTCTTTTTAGAATGTGGGTCTAATGGCAGGAACTTTCTTATTTTTATTACTCTGTAAACTGGATCTGGAAGCCTTTTGGCTGAAGAATGAGCAGAAATGTTTTAAATAAACAAATTCTTTTATAATGAAGTTCAAACTGTGTTGAAAATCTATTAAGGACAAATTTTGTATTTATCAGTTTCTAATTATACTTGTTAGAAAGAACTAAGAGTTCTGATGTTGTGAGAACACGATGAGCTTCCAGAAATGCCAAGGGCTTCATTTATTTAATTGGTGATCTCAGAGGCACAGAAATCTGTTAAATGTTTAAGTAGCTTAACAAATCTGCTTATGGCATGAATTGGGACACATTTCTTTTCCCCTTACTGTAGATTCAAGCAGAAAGTACAGGTAGTCCTCGGTTAACAACCATTCGTTCAACAACCATTCAGAGTTACAATGGCACTGAACAAAGAGACTTACCACTGGTCCTCAAAGTTGCAGCTGTTGCAGCGTCCCCATAGTTATGTGATCACAATTCAGGCACTTGGCAACAGGCTCACAGTTAGAATGGGTCACAACGTCCCGTGATCACATGACGTGATTGCTATTTGCAACCTTCACTGCCAGGTTCTGACAATCAATGGGGAAGCCAGCAGGAGGTCGCAAATAGCGAGCATGTGACATTGCGCCTAATGACCACAGCTGGAACTGCCAGAACTGCCATTGTAAGTTGACACAGTCACATGACGTCACACTTTATGACCATGTCGCTTATCGATGGAGTTCCCAGTTCCAATTACCTTTGTTAACCGAGGACTACCTGTATACATTTTTACTGACTTTTGTTACCATGTCACCTTCTGATTAAGAATACATCAAAGACTCAAGAATCATTTCATATCTGCTGGTTTTGACAGGTATACTGTGTGTGTGTGGGTGTGCCTCTGAGTTAGTCTTGTGTCCTGGCTAATGCCTAAATAAGTCCTGCAGTTTTCTTGACAATATTTTTAGAAGTGGTTTGCCATTGCCTTCTTCCTAGGGTTAAGAAAGAGTGACTAGCCCCAAATCATCCAGCTGGCTTTCTGGCTAAGGCAGAACTAAAACTTACCACCTTCTGATTTGTAGAGGGAATAAAGAATGGCCTTGAAGAAAAGTGGGAAGATCCTTACTTTCAAAAGGAGTACACCACCATCAAAAATAACCTGAATTTCAGTCCAGTTTCCTATTTAACCAATAATCAGACAAGTGTGGCTTAAATCCAATCCAAGTAACTAACTTGAGAAAACATCTCAGATGGGCTCTTCCCTAATTCACATGAAGATAAAGTGAGGGAGAAGGGAAACACATGTAAGGCATTGGTTTCTTAGTCTGGTCCGCCCTATAGGGCTGACAATAATAGAAAAGTTAGGATGGGATGTAACCAATTCTTGGATAACTTTTGCTGAATCCATCCACCTAAGAAACAGTTGCAACTTGGCACAGTAGTAGTAATTGTGGAAATAAGCTGCTTTCTATAGTTACTATTTGTGAATCAAATGACAGCTGAGCATCAAGGGCACTTTTAGATGGAAGACCTGCTCTTTAAGATGGAGTTTTGCCTTGATTTAATTTCAGCTTCATCCAACTCATTAGAGAACTTAGCACACATTCAGGGAAACAGATTAGCTCCTTGGAGTTGAATGATAGGAGTAGCAGACTTGAGTATCATTAGCTTTGAATGGTTTTCCCTTGTGATTATATGTAGATATTGGATACCATGGGAGTCAAGCTGGAGTCTTATAGGATACCACAGTAGATGGCTTAGGCATTAAACAGTAGAACCCTAGTGACACAGCTCTACAGGAAAATTCGGTCTTTCCAGATAGAGCAAATGGGTATCATGGCTGATAATGTTGAAAGTGCTTGAGAGGATAATTAGTAGAGTTTCACTCCACACATTCAGTTTCTAGCATAGATCACCGTATCATATTCTGGCTGAAAGTCCAGTTGAGATGGGTTCAAACAGTCCATATTATCAAGAAGTATCTGGAGCTATGAGGACACAACTTTTTCAATCACTTTTCCCAGAAGTATATTTGACTCTAGCTCATAATTGCATAGTTCTCTTGGAATTAATCAAGGAGTTAATTTGGATTTGTAAGAACAAAAAAAGCTTAAGGAAAAAGCTTAAGGTGACGTATCCATCTTTTGATCCAAACAGCTCACAGTTAAAAACAGTCACAAAAATCCCTACATTAAAATAAAGAGGGAGAAAGAGGAAGAGTGTTAATGGATCAGAGAACCATACAAAAAGATCAACTTGCTACTGAACTAACAGTCTTACCATCTTACATTGCTTGAAATGTCTTTATAGGCAAGCATTTTTTGTCCATTCATTGAAAATGGAGTGGTGGCAGGGATAACCAGACCCCCCCTTGACAATGTATTTGAGAATTATGTTTCCATGAGTAAAAAGGCAGTGTTTTACATGCTCAGTGTCTTAGAGGAATGTAGTGTGGGACCCAGGACTGAAAGGAACAATGTGTTTGATTATGGATAGTTTAGCATTGTAAATAGGTTTTTAAAAATACACTTTTGAACTTGGGAAACCATTCCAAAACATTTGGAAACCAACAAATGTTTCTGAATCCTCTTTGAATGCAAACTGCATTACAGTAGCCTCATTTGGATGTAATTAGGACATGAATTTTATATTGTTTCTTTTTAAACATTAGACCTACTATATATGCATTATCAAAAATGTATTTTAAAATTTCCCCAAGTTTTGAAAAATAGTTTGACATGCATCACTGGAAGAAGTATTTGTTCTTGGAAGGAAAAAAAGACTAAAATACTTTTTTACTAAGTCAGTATGTTTTATAGGTGTTCTCTCATATAGAACACTTGGATAATTAGTCTGTTGAACTGAGCTTAACAAACAAAGATTTGTCCACATCTTGGAAAATCTAGGAAAGGTAAAAAGAAGAGAAAGGAACTATAGTGGATGTTTTATTTATGTATTTATTTTGGCAAAAAAAATGGAAGTATTTTTGGAGTTGGGGTAAAAATATATTTTGCCTTTTGAACTATTAGCAAACAGCTAATCAACTTTGGAATGTTACTGTGGGAATTTAATCTGGACGTGGTTTTGTTGCCCACCTATCAACAAAAGATTTGCCAGCACCTGGGTAAGAATATTAATTCCTGTTTCTCTATCATCCATAGATAAGTAAGTAACAGAAGTGAATTCTGTGAACATTGGAAGATGGGTGCTGTTGAAAATGTTATACTGTAGGCATTTTTATACAGAAGATGCTCCTATCTTTTGATAAGTTTATAGTGGTCCTTTTATCCTTTGCAAACCAATTGAATGCTGGAAATTTATTTATTTTTTTCATTCATTCATTCATTCTCAAAATTATATAACCACCCATCTCACATGAAGTGACTCTGGGCAGCATTCAATAATATAAAACAATAAATATACAAAAACAATCATTGCTAAAAATATAAAAGAATCATTCTTAAAATAAATAAGTAAAGTAAAGAACCTGGGGACTCTGAGCGTCAGTAAGATAATTCTCTGAAAACTGAGCAGAATGGGACCAGTTTTCAGGGGTGGGGTGAGGGGTGGAGCAGCAGAAGAAAGGCTGAGTTTGAAAATTGGCCAGAGCCAGCCATGGGCTGTAGAGAAAAGCATCTCTTAATTAAATTTGAATAATAAATAAATAATAAATCTCGGGGGGGGGGGAATGCCCAAATGCATCCCAGTGGGACAATTAGTCATGTAGCAGTTGCTGACTCCTCAATTTAACCTTCCTTCCCTCCCCTTCCCAGGTATGTGACACAGTGTGGAACACTTTCTGTGGGGCTGTCTTGTATGTCTTCCCTACCAGAATGTGGGAAAGAAATTATGAAAGGGGGCTGGGGACTCTGTCAGCAGAATAACTCTAAAACAGGACCAAATGTGGTATTGTAGGAACAGCAAAAATAAGATCAAGCTTGAAAAGGGGCTAGATCCAGCCTGGGTGTGCAGAAAAAAAAATTCCAGAAAAAAATCCCCCAATGGAAGAGGGCAGTGGATTGGAATGTTATTGACTGTGCCATTCTAAGCCCCCTCTTCCAGTCACATGACCCAAAGCAGACCTATTATTCAAGGATTGGATAGTATTTCAGAAGCTGTGCTCTGCGTGCTTTTTTTTGCCACACACACACACACACACTGTGTATTTCCCCCCCAGTTTTACAGTGCCTTTTTAAACGGATCTGGATGTGGTATTCTAAGCATGATCATATCCCACAGTGTTATAAAATTATAGAGAAAACCCGTTCCTAGCAATCTCTAGCATAGAACTTGTCTTTTTTGCAACTGCATGCTCAATCACTGTTTCCATTAGAAATTTTGGCTAAATCAGCTCTTTATACACTGAAAGGAAATTTTGTTCAGCAAATTATGTTTATTGTATCAGATCATGTGAAATTTGGATTTTTTTTTGGTCGTGTCATCTTAAAGTTATATTTTACTTAACACATCTTTCATTTTATTGTTTTCTAATAATTCAGTTGCTTATTCAGAGAAGTTTCTGTTATTTAATATACTTTGTTTAAAAAAATTAATGTCAGGGTTTGTCTCTGGCTTTTACCTCATCTGAACAAAACCTTTATTTTTTATTTTATATATGATCCTTCCAATAAATCTGAAGAACGAAAAGTGGCAGTGATCACAAAGTGTGTATATGGGAGCTATTTTCATGTTCATACAATCATTCATGCTTTTTCACCAACAAATCTTAAATAGTTGGTATTTCATAATTTTTCATTTTTTAAAAAAAGGAGAAGACCTTACTTAAGAATGAGCAAATCTTTTACTTTTGCTTTCAGACATATTTTGGACTTAAGTTTGTATTGTTCCATCTTTACATGAGTTTTAAATTTAAAGAAATGCATGCAGATTTCTCTTAAATATGGTTTTTTGTATGAGCTTTTTGCAAGCAGAGTTTTGTAATTTAATGTGCATATTACTTGCAATATAATACAAACACTTTTCTGTACACTTCCCCAGCATATGAACGTTTGTATGTATATACATATATATGTATTTTACTATGTATATGCCTTTCCAAATGTGACTGAGTGGCTTACAGACCTCTTAAATAGTAATAGCATTAAATTAAATATAACAGTATGAGCAAAATAATATAGTTATTTATTACAGTGTAATAAATACCATCCCACATGCCAAAGAACAACTATAACAGTATCCTCAGCAGGAGAAATTAAAACGACTCCAAAGGTCCCCTGAAACAGGCACGTCTTAATGGCTTTGCAAAACAAATTAGGCCCAAGGCAGTTAGGGGCTAGGTCCAACCTCAGGATCCCTGCAGGTGACATTCCTTAAGGGACGGGGACCAGAGAGAGCCTCTTCCTTCAGATATTAAGAGAGGGCGAGAGACCACCAGAAGAGAGAATACTCGCAGAGCTGAATTGTGTGCTTAGTAATTTTGAAAAAGCAAGCCAGATAAATTTCATTCTCATTCTTGCATATATTAGCATTGGATTGAGTAGCCAAGCTTGGAATCAAAGGTAATTTGCTGAATGTCTATTCACATTCTGGGTTAATTGGTAATTCCTTTAGAACTGACATCTTTCTATTTCAGATCAACCTGTTTCTCAGCTGTGACTATGCTTTGCACTTACAGATTCTTATTAGTTCTGAATTGATTTTATCATGATGGAGTAGATACATTTTTCTCCCTTATTCATTAGTTTGACAGATGGTGACATTACAAATCAGTTCCTTTTTCCTCAGACATAAAACAACTTGCTCTTTTAGCTATTTTTCATGGCTTAAATTTGACAGTATTTCAAACATCAGTAGTGATATTTTGTAGGGATTACAGTTATTTATCAATGAAAGTCACATTAACCTTTTCAGTTTTCTAAAAGGGTGAGGTTTTCCCCCCACTAAATTAGCACTATTTAAAGTCAGATATATCATATATGCTTATTTAAAAACCCCAAAGCATTTTAATCTTGAGGATTAAACTAAATGTTTTTAATCAAAGAAATTAACTGTCTAAAATTCCAAAGGAGGCCTAGACATACTAACAGTGATTTTTCTCTTGTCAGTCAAAGAATATTATAAGTGATTTAAAACGTTGTTGCAGTATTTCCTTCAGGTAAAATAGTTCCTGTTGTTCTTTCCATTTGTTTTTTTTAAAATGGGTGTCACATGCATAATATAGTGTTTTTTAGTTTATATTTCTGTTGAAATTCTACATTTTCTGATCAGGTAAATTGTAAATTGGCTAATTTAAGGTGATGATTTTATTGAAAGATGCAGTAATGCCATTAATACCCCTAGGTAAAGGTAAAGGTTTCCCTTGACGTAAAGTCCAGTCGTGTCCAACTCTAGGGGGCGGTGCTCATCTCCGTTTCTAAGCCTTAGAGCTGACGTTGTCCGTAGACACTTCCGGGTCATGTGGCCAGCATGACGACACGGAACGCCGTTACCTTCCCGCCGAAGTGGTACCTATTGATCTACTCACATTTGCATGTTTTCGAACTGCTAGGTGAGCAGGAGCTGGGATTAACAACGGGAGCTCACCCCGCCATGCAGTTTCGAACCACCGACCTTCCGATTGGCAGCTCAGTGGTTTAACCCGCAGCGCCACCGCGTCCCCTTAATAACCCTAAGATGTTTTATTTTTAGTGTCAGTTCTACATCTGATTGCGAAGATCTTGTTTGTATCCCATTTTGATTGCATTTTTAATCTCTTGGAAAATTCGGCAACTACTCAAATTTTACATTGTGATATACTAAATGTTATATAACCTCATAGTTCTTGTTGCATAGGGAAAGGTTAGTATTGTCTCTCAGAAGTTAAAATCTTGTTTTAACTAAAATATATGGAATTTGGAATAGAGGCAAGAATGGCTTCTCTTGTTTCATAGCCACAAGAAGTACAGTAGGGAAAAGTATACTCTTCCATCTATGTATTAATTTTTGTTTTCTTTGCTGCTGCTAAGCCAATAGTCCCTAATGACACCTGCCCTTTTACTATAGGTTCAATAGTTGCAGGAAAATATAGGAGTAGATATATTTTAGAAATGCACATTTCTTAACACTTTGCCATTGTCTTGTGTTGGCTTTTATTGTTTTAGAAATTATTAAAGACAGTATGAGATTTAGAATGAAATGACATTAATCTTTGTTCTAATGAGTTGGATTGACTTAATTTCTAACTGTGTGTACACGCACACACACAAAGGTATTAAAAATTCCCCAGAAGTCTTCATTATGCCAGGGATTTACATAGCAATCACTTGTTGGTATATTGTTTTCTGCTACAGAAATTAAGATTACTATGGTAACAAATTCTGGCCGGGTGAAGAGGTCGAATTTAATTGTCCTCAGTTTAGGTGTTATAGTTGCATTGCCTGAGGGGAAGGCAGCTTGCAGGCTTTTGTTTAGTGTTTAGCCTTGGAGCCTGAGTAAGCTTCCCACTCTCAGCTCTGAGCGTGTGTGAATACACAAGCCTATAAATATGTTTTTGTGCTTTCTGTAAATAAATTTATTTTTATAGAAATGCTTGGCGTGTGATTTTTCTGATCTCTCTGGGCCAAATGCTTTCCAGCACTCTGCAACATCACTTTCATATCCCATGCTTTGAATTCTTTAGAACACAAGATTGAGCTACCAAATGTTCATACAGTATATAGCCTCCTTCCAAAGATTGTGCTTCTTTCCAAGCAGTAAGGAGTTTTCTGTGCTACCTACTCCAATTCAGAAAGAAGGTATGTACTATACCAGATATAAAGCTGTTTTGTACCGAATCAGAATGTTGCTCTACTTAGCCCAGTGTTATGTGTGCTGACTGCAACTGCTCTTCAGGGACGAGAAGATGTTTGTCCAAGGCCTTTTACTATAAAACCATGTTAATGAGGAAACAGGATCAATAACATGAAATCTGGGGTTTCTGTACTGAACTGTTCTTAAAACCATAGAATTTGAAGGGTCCTTGAAGTTCATCTAATCCAATACCAACCCATCTAGGAGTTTAACTATTACAGCATTTGTGCTAAGTAACCATTCTGCCTCCATTGAAAAACATTTTAAAGGGTTCCAGTATTTCTGGATAGGTTGTTCAACGTTAAACAGTTGATATAACGAAGAGATTTTTCATAATGTTTAATCAAAATAGCCTTTCTTGCATTGTGAATTTATTGGCCTAGGTCCTGTCTTCCAATTCATAAACAATTTTATTCCATGTAAAGGATAATCCTTCAAATACTAGAATGTTTACTCAGAAGCAGTTCTCCCTATTAAGCTCATTCAGCCTGTTCACATAGGGAATCAGACCTGTTACCTTCTGTCTTACCCCCTTTAGGACACATTTATATTAAGTAATTCAGTACATGGCCAACTGAGATTTGTCAGGCCCTGATACTGCACTGACTGGCTGGAGAATTATGGGAGTCGAAGTCCACCCATCTTAAAGTTGCCATGGTTGGGAAACACTGCTCTAGATACATATCCCATACATTCTTACGTTTGTCGAGGGTGGTAGATCTCTTGATACTGGTACCTGCTATCTTTCCCAATGAGACAAGAAGTCTGTATTGCATGTATGTAGAAAGTAGTGGCCCGTAAATGATTGCTCACCAATTAATGTGCCATTGGTGTCCACAGAACTGGTGGAAGAGGGATCAAATGATGAAATGTTCATCACAGGGGTGCAATGCAAACCGCCTCCGTTATTTTCGTGTTGTGATGTTGCAAGCAAATAATGTAAGGGCAGCACTTCATCATGGTATCATGATGCATGTTTGACAAAAGCTCAGTTTGCTACAGATGTCCGTGTAATGGAGTTATGCATATTTCAACATGTATACGCACTTCTTTGTGTTGTGCTATTATGTGATTCACTTTTTAATGGATGCAAATATATACATGGCAATTTATGATGTAATTTTGATAGTATTACTAGTTTGTCCAGCTCTTTTTTGTCCAGTCAAGTGATAGTGGAGGCTATTTTTTACAAATAAAATTTAATCTGCAAGGTTTTCCAAGCAAAGATAGGAAAGTAGTGCACTACTAGTAACTGAGGGAAAAAAAACTGCTTTAGGAGAGCTGCTGTATACCTCACAGGAGTGGCAAAGGTACAGAAAGATCATGATACTGAGATGAAAACACTTAGATTGGGTGGGTTTTTTTCTCCCTTTTTTGGGGGGGATTGTAAACTGACCTGTAATTCCTAATTTCCTTCACTGCTTATACTTAGGCAAGAGTGCAGGTTTGAAGATGCTACTTGCAAGATATCTGAATCTGATACTGAAGACTTGTCTGATGAAGCAAATCCTGAAACGTTCTATGGAACTTCCCCTCCTAGCACACCACGGCAGATGAAACGCATGTCAACAAAACATCTGAAAAGTAACACTGGGAAACTTACCACCCGTTCTGCTTTGAAAGGTATGTCAGCAGTGAGTAATTCTGTATTCTGCTTGAAATCTACTGTCATTTCCCCGGTATGTTTATATTAGGCAAATAAAGTGGATACTTTTATTCAATGCAGTGAAAATTAAGAAATGAGCTGTTTCTGTGCGCAGGGAGGAAGGAGAATAGATGGAGTCCCTTCCTTTCTGCTAAAGGTGCAGAAATCTCTCATTCTTCCCTTTCATCTGATGAAGAATTGGATGGCCAGGCTTACATCCGTGGAGCCTACTGTTCTGCCACTCCTGATATAGAATGGCTAAGCAATAGTGGGAAGATCAAAGGGCCTTGGGTTTCTATCTCATCACCTGCTCTTTTGCAATGCAACTGGCACAGCAGAGCAGCAGGATTAAGAGGGTTAATTCATTACCAAGTGTATTAACAGTAATTAGAAATGGAAAAAAAAATAGCATTGTGGATAGCCATCTTATCCCAAGGTTGGCTAGTTGTCCATCTACCTTGGTATTATCTGTTCTGACAGGCGATGATTCTCCAAGGTTGTCTGAAACAGAGAAAGGACATTTTTACTACTCTGAACTATTTATCTTTTTTAAGCGAGGCAGGTGCTCGTTTTGCACAAGCCTTATTTGAGCAGGGTAGTGCAGAGGGAGAAGTCATGCATTTTGGATGTGTGTACCTTATATTGAGAAATATGCCTGATTATGGAAATAAAGTCATCTACTGAGTTTTTCTTTTGCAAGATGTCTTCACTTTCTCTAAATAACAGTATAGCAGTCTTTCATTGAGAACCAGTTTGGTGTAGTGGTTAAAGCACTGAACTAAAAACCGGGAGACCGTGAATTCTAGTCCCACCTTAGGCACAAACCTGGCTCGGTGACCTTGGGCGAGTCATACCCTCTCAGCCCTAGGAAGCAGGCAATGGCAAACCACTTCCAAAATCTTTCCAAGAAAACTGCAGGGATTAGTCCAGGTAGTCACCAGGAGTCAACAATGACTTGAAGGCACCAAAAAAAAAAGTCTTTCATTACTTTTACATGAGTCTGCATGTACTGTATTAGTATTGGCAATATGCTTTGCAAAATGTATTGATGATATTGTCAGAAGCTAGGAATGTTCTTCATGCTATACAAACTGCATAGCATTCTATTTAGCAGAATTTCAGGTGCAGTGAACTAATGAGTCTATCAAGTAATTATCTTTTGCTGCTGCTTTTTAAAATTGTTGTAAAGATTTATAAAATGATGTAGACTCTTCAAAGTATTTCTCATTTTATTGTCCTTAAAATAACTCTTAAAAATAGGTCTATATTATATTATCCCAAGAATAAGATGGGAAAATTTCAACTAGATTTCTCTCTGTCTAACTATTCATACCACTTAGTTCCTTAGTTGTTATGTAGAATGACAAGATAGTTATAAAAAGCATTTTGTGGATCAGATACATTTATATGGGTTTAGAAGGCATTATACGTAATGCATTACTTTTGCATGACTGATATCTAAATTGCTGAAATTCAAGATGCAGGAAAAAAAGATGAGCGTAGGAATGAGTTTATGCTTTTGCATTCAAATTTGGAATAAATTGCTAGTTAAATTTCCACCATCCCTGCCTCTTAATAATAATGAAAAGACACTAAAACATGTATAATTATTTTCCCACTCACAATTATATTAATAGTTTCTTTAAATACTCTGTTGATAAAACAGCTATTTTTGCAATAAAATTAATCCAGAAAATGTATTTATTAAAAAAAAAATTGCCACTCAAAACCAATTTTTCAAGGATAGTATACCATACATTAAAATCAAAAATAAAAATGTTTGAGTAGAAGTTAAAATATACAAGATAATAAACAAGAAAAGCCATGTTAAAGTAATTAGAAGTTCCTAAGCAACATATATGTTGAAATGTAGTATATAGATATATAATAAACTCATCTTTCTCTGGTGCTGAATAGACATAAGGTTGGCTCCGGGCTTACTTAACTAGGGAGGGCATGCCAGAATCCGAAGGCCATTACTGAAAAGTCTCACTCCCAGGGAAACACCACACCTTGCTGCTGGAGAGCACTAACAACAGGGCCTCTTAGTATGATCAGTTTCAATTAGGAACTCAAGGAAAGAGGGAATTCTTCAGATTCTGTGGTCTCAAGCCATGAATGGACTGATAGTTTAATACCTGTACTTCGACTGTATATGAACTAGGAGCTATTGAAGATTGAATAAAAGCATATATAATAAGTTCACAGTTTCCAATTCCAGTCAGAATTCTTACTTCCATATCTTGTATTAACTGTCTGGATTGTTTTAGGGGTAGCTCCATGTACTATATTGTATAGATTACATTGCAGTAATCTAAATGAGAAGCTATAAGACACTATCCATCTAGGTCCATAATTGGTATATAGTACCAGCCTAAGCTGGTAAAAGACACTTTGTAGCACAGAGGTCATTTGTGTCTCTGATGACCAAGATGGCTTTAGAAGGATACTCAAACTGTGAAACTGATCTTTTAAGAATTGTAAAGCCCTTTTCCAGAAGAAGGTGACCATTGTTCACCTGCATACACTATCTGCTATCAGCATTTCTGTCTTATCCAGAAATGCTGGACAGACTGACAGACAAGACAGATAAAGTTTCAGTTTGTTAGCCTTTATCTAGCCCATTACTGTGGCCAGCACTGAATCAATATTTCTGCTTCACCTGGATCTAATGAAAACAGACAGCTGTGTGTCATCAGCAAAGTGATGACACTTCATTCTTAATCTGCAAGTGATCTCACTCAGCAGCTACATGTAGATGTTAAACAGCATAGGGGATAAAATGCAACCTTGCAGAATCCTGCAGCACCAGTTTCAGGAGATGGCCATTCTGTACAAGCAGGACCATGCATAGCAGTTCCATTTCATCTCACTTGGACAGCCTCTCCAGAAGGACACCATGATCAATATTTCAAATGCCACTGAAAGGTTCAAGAGAATCAGCAGAGTCATCCACCATATTCTTTATCTCAGCTAAGGGAGACTAAGATGGTTAAGGGTTATTAAGCTAGTATCAGTACAAAGACCAGGGTTAAATCAACTGAAATGGATCTACAAAATCCATTAGTCACTCAAGCATCTTTCCCAGGAAGGGGATATTGGTTACAGGCTGAGATTATTTTTACAACCTCATAATTTCCCCTTTTAGATCTTACCTAGTACTGTATACAGTTTTAGAACAATTTAATCAGGAGTTTGAAGAAAAAAATATAATTACTCTCCATTCCATCAAGGCTTATGCTCTGAAGACTTCTGCTTAGTCACTGGTTCCAACTGCCATGTACAGTAAAAGAGATAATTGTAATGAGAAGTCACTACTTATAATTACAATTAGTACAACTGAATGTTTCCATTAGTATGGTTTTGGAGTTAGCCCTGTTATTTTAAAAGCTCCACAATATAATTATGATGCCCTTAGGTACAAAATGACTCAGCATGTCTTGAATTTTGAGTGAACTGTGTTTCAAAGGACTCTTTGGTGTGGCTGTCAGTTATTACTACTTAATCATTCATGGCCATTTCTAAAATATGATTTTTTCATTCTCATGCTAGATTGTGTTTTAAGTTGAGTGGCTAGGAAGGCATAATAAGAAAACATAAATACAGAAATAATTTGTGATACCTAAATCAAATAACTGAGGTTTATCTCACTATTTAAAAATAGCAGTAAAACAACTGAAATTTTAAACAAAAAGTTAATTTAGCGTGTGGTTGTGTAATGACAGGAACCTATTAATTCAGAGTTTCACAAACCACCCACAGACAAGTTTAGATGTAATTCCTGAAGTATCAGTGTGTTATGGTTAAATAAGTGGGATATGATCTTCCTGTTGCCCTTCCCATAACTACTAAGATGTTGTGTCATCTTAACTTGTGGGCACAGCTAAATGCTAGATAACAATCTCTACTGTATGGATGTCCATAGGGGAGGCAGATAGGGAGTGATGTCACATGTGATGTCATCACCCAAATAATGCAAATTCTGTACAGTATGCCATTTGCATCATGACTTGACTGGCACAAATTACATAATTTGCATAATTCACATGATGTTATAATACGATTGACATAATTGTGGTTTCTGTTGGATGCCTATGTTCCAGTGTTTAATAAATTTGTGACACTAGACATGAAAACACGGGCAGAGTATTTGAGTGGCAGTTGGATTATGTATGAAATCTATTAGGTTCTGAACCTTTTACATAATTTTAAGGGATTGTCATGAATGTATTGTGTATGTTTAGCATGCCACAGTTAGAACTGAAAGCTTATGGAATGGAAGAAGTATATAAAGTGAGTATAGATGGTTTTTTTAAAAAAGTAATTTTTTCTTTTGATGTGAAAAAAAATGTGTTTCATGTTATGATTTCAGAGAAAATGAGCTCACCCAACCAGCTGCCTAACAAAGATAATATTAAAATCTCTGAGAACTCAGAAGAGCACAGCTATAAGCAGGGGAAAAAGAACCGAGCCACCCTAAGGACAACTGAGAGGGATCACAAGAAAAATGTACAGTGTTCATTCATGTTGGACTCGGTTAGTGGGTCCTTACCAAAAAAGTCAATTCCAGATGTTGATCTCAATAAGCCTTACCTCAGTCTTGGCTGCAGCAATGCTAAGCCTCCAGTATCTGTACCCATGCCTATAGCCAAAACTACACGCCAGACTTCTCGTACTGATTATCCAGCAGACCGCTTGAAATTTTTTGAAACCCTGCGGCTTTTGTTAAAGCTTACCTCAGTTTCCAAGAAAAAGGACAAAGAGCAGAAAGGCCAGGAAAGCACTTCCTCTGTTGAGTTAAACCGATCCAATGAACTAATCTGGCTTGAACTGCAGGCGTGGCATGCAGGTCGGACTATTAAGGACCAAGACTTCTATTTGTACACAGCTCGTCAAGCCATCCCTGATATTATCAATGAAATCTTTACTTTCAAGGTAAACTATCGGAACCTCTCCTGTGTAGGAAATGAAGCTAGTCTTAATGGTACGTCGGCAAGACAATGTAAAGCGGCCCATGGAGCTAGTGTAATGGGCTATTCAAGCTATCACGAGCACCTCCATCGCCAGCGGGTCTCTTTTGAACAGGTAAAGCGGATAATGGAGCTGCTAGAATACGTAGAAGCACTTTATCCATCTCTGAAGGCCCTTCAAAGTGACTATGAAAAATATGCTGCAAGGGATTTTCAGGACAGGGTGCAGGCACTTTGTCTTTGGTTAAACATTACAAAAGATTTAAATCAGAAACTAAGGATTATGGGGACTGTTTTGGGCATCAAGGATCTTTCTGACATTGGCTGGCCAGTGTTTGAAATCCCTTCTCCTCGTTCATTCAGGGACAGTGATCCAGAGGATGAAGTTTATGATGATGATGATGGTGATGATGATAGGGTAACCTCAGGTGCATGCACAGAGGAAAGTGAAGATGAAGAACAAATCTTTGAGGAGAATGTGGAGGAACTCAGACAAGCCATCCGGAATAATCTTGCCAATAAGGCAAATTTTGACTTTGAGGCACAGGACCATTTGTCAAGAAAGCTTGATAGGCTTGAATCTGAAGATGACTCATCCTGCTGGACAGTTACTGAGTGCAGCAAAGAGACAGGCTGCAGCAGACATTGTTTGACCTCTATTTATAGGCCATTTGTAGATAAAGCACTGAAACAAATGGGGTTGAGAAAACTCATTTTAAGACTTCACAAGTTAATGCACGGCTCCTTGCAGAGGGCCCGAATGGCATTGATAAAGCGTGATCAGCAGCTGGAGGTAGGTTTGGGGAGGTGGGTGGAATTGATGATGCTCAAGCAATAGTACTTAGAGCAATTTTTTTCTTCAAAAAATTATTCTATGTAATATGCATATATAGTTCAAAACATGTTATACCATATTAACTTAATTTAATTACTGTGACGTATCAAGTGAAACATACATGCATACATACATACATACATATGTGGACTTTCCTTATCAATTGTGTGTCTGGCTCTACAAAAAAGCCATAACACATCCTGTATTAATTTCCTGACAGTTGGTTAAAGGATAGTGTGGATATAATGGATCTTCAGTTTCTCCCGCTCTCTCCCTTTTTTCTTAATATACAGCTGATATTAATGGCTATATAAAGTGTGACAGGCTATATTGTAATAATAATGGACAAATGCTAGAAATGAACATTAGACTTTCAAAATAGAATATTTTCTGTGCTATTTTATTGTTTTCTGATATGATTTTCATTCTAGAAGAATGGATGTTCTTTAGATAGAAATGTAACTTTATACAAAATGAAAAAATAAATGAATAAATGTTCCAGTCCTTCTGAAGTTTAGGGAATAACATTTCTAGGAGGTCCTGTGAGGGCTAAAATACAGTGTACTGAATATTTGGAAAATGCTCAGTTTTCAACATTCAGAATAAGGATTGACACAAAAACATTTCAGATCCATGATATTTATATTCCGCTTTTCCTTCAAGTAGCTCTAGAAGCATGCATAGTTTTTTCTCTCCTGTTTGTTCTCACAAGAATTTTGTGCAGATTATGCTGAGGGAGGGTAGCTAGCCAAAATCACCCAGTTATTTTAATGATTTACAGGAGAATTGAATTTATGATATCCCAGTCTTTTCTTGCACTCTAACCCCAATAAAGCCCATCCTCATTCATTAAGTTTCTCTTGGGTTTACATGTTTCAGAAGTACTTCAGCATATAGCTTACAGGATGGATGAGTGGAGGGAGAGTTCAGATGTTATACCAGTATCAGAATCCTGGAAATAATTTAGATTATGGAAGCAGACTAACACTGTTTTTTGTTCTTTTTATGATAAAAACCGCAATTATTGATTTATGCTGTATGATTTACATGGTTATCATATAAAGATCCAAATCTATGATGAATGTGTTATTATACCTTGTATCTCAATTTTTTTTAAAGTTTAAAAATCATGGTATAATTTCAAACCAATCTGAAAATCATAAAGTAGAATTATGTTACTGAAACTATCATAAAGCAAGTATTGTCTTGCAGGGTTTTTAATCTCTTCATACTGTAGGCAGAGAAAAATGCTGCTACCTTTCTATATGAATTCCTCCATAGATACAATAATTTGATTGTATGGTTGTTTTTCCTGGTATCTAATCTGTTTCACCCCAGATTTTAATAAATTGGAGAAGGGATGGTTACTGTTGTTTTAACTCTTAAGTGATAACGTATGTTTTTAACAGCTTTATAGAGTGTTAAATGATTTTCTTGTTTTTATAAAGAATTGCAAATATCTGGGAAAACAAAATTATATGGGATCTGAAGAAGCCCATTGAAAATCATGTTGAGAAAACAAAGACCGGGTTTTAAAAAAACGTTTTGACTGGGTCCGTATTGCAGAATAATTTACCCTTAATTCCTGGGACTGGGGTGAAACTTTTTTTTTATTTGAATATTTAGAAATGACAGTTGGAGAAGATTCTAAGCCAGGTAAGTCTGCTTCTCTTTTTTTTATAGCATTTTTTTCTCTTTTTCTAAAACAGATAAGTTATCTTTTCATTCCCTCAGTGAATGGCAGAGCTGGCCAACTTAGTCTAGGCTTGAGAGCTAAGCAAGGTTGTAGCTGGTTAGGATGGAAGATCCTGTCCACCCCACCCCCGGGCTGCAGACTAAACTGGAAAGTCAGAAAACATCCCAGAATAAAACAGTGCAAAACCATAGGCCATACCTATCTGTAAAGTCACCAAGACTCAACTCAACTCAAGGGAGACTTTACTTTTGCCAGATGTTTTTTTTATTTTTTTTATTTATCTAATTTATCCCCACCCATCTCCTCCCGTTGGAGGCCTCTGGGCGGTTTACAACATGATTAAAACCATCAGAATAATAAAATACAATAAAAATACTATAAATAGAAATAAAAATACAGAACAAAAATCCAAGCAATGAAAGATCTAAAACAGTCCAAGTGTGGGAGGAGTGGTCTATAACAACCATCCCCATGTAACTCTATTCCCCTCTCCACCCCAAGCGAGGCGGCAGAACCAGGTCTTCAGACTCTGCCAAAAGGCCAGGAGCGATGGGGCCAATCTCACCTCCGGAGGCAGCATGTTCCACAGGGTGGGAGCTACTGTGGAGCAGGCCCGCTTCCTGGACCCCGCCAGATGAAATTCTTTTACAGACGGGGTCTGTAGCATGCCCTCTCTGCATGATCGGGTGGGACGGGTTGATGTAATGGGAAAGAGGCGGTCCCTCAGGTAACCTGGTCCCATGCCACGTAGGGCTTTAAAGGTCATAACCAATACCTTGAATTGGACCCAGAAGCAAACTGGTACCCAATGCAGCTCGCGCAGCAGTGGTGTTACATGTGCCCTTCTGGGGGCACCAAAAACAGCTCGCGCAGCTGCATTCTGGACCAGCTGAAGCTTCTGAATACTTTTCAAGGGTTGCCCCATGTAGAGCGCATTGCAATAGTCTATCTGAGAGATAACAAGGGCATGAGTGACTGTTCGAAGGGCCTCCTGGTCCAGGAAGGGGCGTAACTGGTGCACAGCACGTGGCTGCACAAAGGCTCTCCTGGCCACGGCTGCCACCTGCTCTTCGAGCAGGAGCCATGAGTCCAGGAGGACCCCCAAGTTACATACCGGGTCTGTCTGGGGCAGTGCAACCCCATCCAGAACCAGAGATGTTAATGTCCCGGATACAGAAGAACCATTAACCCATAGCCACTCGGTCTTACCAGGGTTCAGTTGAAGCCTGTTGTTCCCCATCCAGGCCCCCATAGCCCCCAGACACTTGGAGAGGGTGGTCACTGCATCACTTGTTTCACCCGGGATGGAGATATACAATTGAGTATCATCAGCATACTGATGATACCTCATCCCATGGTGATGGATGATCCCACCCAGCAGTTTCACGTAGATGTTAAAAAGGAGAGGGGAGATTACTGATCCCTGTGGCACCCCACAAAGAAGGGGCTGCGGGGCCGATCTCCCCTATCAACACTGACTGGGATCGGTCCTGAAGGAAGGAGGTGAACCAGCGTAAGACTAGGCTGCCCACCCCCAACTCCCTGAACTGCCCCAAAAGGATACCATGGCCGATGGTATCGAAAGCCGCTGAGAGATCAAGGAGAGCAAGGATGGATGCACTGCCTCCATCCCACTCCCGCCAGAGATCATCCATATGTGCGACCAATGCCGTTTCCGTCCCATAACCGGGCCTGAAACCTAACTGAAAGGGGTCTAGATAATCCGTTTCCTCCAGGACCCTCTGGAGCTGCAAAGCCACCACTTTCTCAACCACCTTCCCCAAAAAGGGGAGGTGGGAGACTGGACGAAAATTGTCCAGAACAGTAGGGTCCAGTGATGGCTTCTTGAGGAGGGGGTGTACCAACGCCTCTTTAAAGGCCACTGGAAACACCCCATCTCCCAAGGATGTATTAACCATCGCATGGACCCAACCACATGTGACCTCCCGGCCTGCTTTTATTAGCCAGGAGGGACACAGGTCTAGATGGCACGTGGTGGCATTTACTGTCCGTAGGATCCTGTCCACTTCCTCAGGTCCAACAGGATCAAACTGCTCCCAGATAACTGGGTAAGCCTGTTCCCCTGGTATCTCTCCAGACCACGCCTCACGCCTGGAGTCCAACTTGGAGCGGATCCGAGTGATTTTGTCCTGCAGATGCTCAGCAAATTCCTCTGCACGGCCCGTAGGTGGGTTGCTGAACCCACCTTCCCCAAAAGGGATCGAGTGATCTTAAACAGGGCTGTCAGGTGGCATTCTGCAGACGCAATAAGAGCGGAGAAATATTGATGTTTCGCCGCTTTTATCGCCACAAGGTAGGCCTTAATGGCGGCTTTTACCTGTGTTCGGTTGAATTCAGTCTTCGTCTTCCTCCAGCGGCGCTCTAGGCGTCTCTTAACCCTCTTCAGCACCCTCAGCTCCTCCATAAACCACGGGGAGTGCCGGGTTCAATGAGACAAGAGAGGCCGCACAGGCGCAATCCTGTCCAAGGCCCCGGCCGCCTCCCTATTCCAGGCTGCAGCTAGGGCCTCTGCTGGACCGTGCAGCAGATCACCGGGTATAACCCCCAGCTCCCTCTAAACCCTACCGGGTCCATCAGTTGCCAGGGGCGGACCAATCGAATGGGTCCTACCTCCCTGCGGAGGGGGATGGCATAAGAGAATCTCAGGGCCACCAGGGTATGGTCTGACCATGATAATGGGGACAGATCTATCTCTCCCCTCAGATCACATTGCCACTGCTCTGACAAGAAAACCAAGTCTGGGGTGTGACCACTGTCTCGAGTCGGGTCCCAAATTATCTGGGACAGGCCCATGGCTGCCATGGTAGCCATGAACTCCCGAGCTGCCTCTGAGGCATGCCCCAGGGATGGCAGATTGAAGTCCCCCAGAACCATAAGCCTGGGGAACTCCACCGCCAGCCCCAAGACAGCCTCAAGCAGCTCAGGGAGGTTGCCACGCAGCAGGGCGGTTGGTACAGCAGCAATACTCCCAACTGTTCTCGGGAACCCAACTTGAAGAACAGGGTCTCACAATCAGTCACTTGTGGCACAGCGCCCCTGAAGGCCACAAGAGACTCTCAGATGACAACAGCCACCCCTACTCCCCTGCCCTGGGATCTCGGCTGGTGCCATACCGTAAACCCAGCTGGGCACATTTCCGAAAGGGGCACCCCCCCTTCCGCACCCAGCCAGGTCTCCGTAATACATGCCAGGTCTGCCCCCTCCTCAGTGATCAAGTCACATATGAGGGGGGCCTTGTTATTAACTGACCTGGCATTAAGAAGCATCAGCTGGAAACCAGGGCCCCTATGGATCTGCTGTTTTGCATATGCTTTGGTTATATGCATGGCAATGAATGCCTGGTGCATGAACGTCACATTTTATCAGTAGTTTATTTCCTAATATATCCATGCTTGAAATCAATTTCTGAGTTCTGAATTCATGTAGTCATGTAAAAAGTTTTAGCTGGGTATTGTGAATAGTAATAAAGAAAAATATTTGCTGCCATGTTGTAAAGGTACACTATTTAGTATATTGAAAGGTTTGGACTCATATAATTGCCCTTCTCAAGCTTATTTTTGTTTTGTCTGAGAGGTAAAACTGAGATGTGTTGATTGTACTATTTACTTAAGTAGGATATGCCCTGGGGTAAAAAAAAATGGAGCAGGATATGAAAACTGGCAAGGACTTTCTCCACATTAATCCTTGCCATCAACATCTGGCATCCTGGGGGATGTGCCAGAGCATTGTTTCTCAACCACGGCAGCTTGAAGATGTATGGACTTTAAGGCTGGCTGGGGAATCCCAGGAGTTGAAGTCCACACATCTTCAAGCTGCCAAAGTTGAGAAACGCTGTGCTAGAGCCTCAGTGGCCTAGCTGAGCTCCCCAGCATTTTCCTGTACCTGTCCCGGGCTTTCTGTGTGAGGCACTTCAGTGCTGGTCTCTGTTTTAACTTCTCATCATGTTATATAATGATACCATCCCAAGTCCAGAGTGAAAAATAGCAGCTCTCAGCCACCCCTGTGGTTCTGCTATGTCAGCCCAAGAACGACAAGCCTAAAGACATTAAGATATTGCAGCTGTTTTGATAATTGATGTATCTATTCCTTTATCTCATTAGCATTTTAAAATTATATGGAAGTCTGTAAAAAAATTTTTTTTTACTAAGCTGCCAGATGCTTATTAGAAAATAGGTTTGTTGTAAACTTAGCAACCATGCTGCTTATGTATCATTGCTACTAGCCTGATTATTCCTATATTGCTACTTTTCTGGAGAAATCAGTTATTTAGTCTCAATCTAACCCCCATGCTTGCACCTAAAAGGGTTTTTGATATGGGAGAGGAGGGGTAGCTTGCTTTGAATATCAGCATCTATGCTGTATAGCAGACTTTTCTTGAAACATTTATCTGCAAGGATAGCATGCAATTTTAACAGAAGGCTGTTTTGCTTCATGTATTTTCAACAGTTGTTTTTAAAGTTAATATCTGGTTTAAAATTATACTGTCCCAAAGAGGAGAAATTAATCATCAAATTCTCTCTCTCTTTTTTTTATTGCTGTTAGTTTTCCGAATACCCAGATCCCATTTTATGTTCAGATTATGTGCAGTTGTCAAATTATCCACCTTCTTCAGATCAAAAATGCAGTACTGTATCATGGGAAGAGTTGAGATCTATGGATTTGCCATCTTTTGAACCTGCATTTCTGGTTCTTTGCCGAGTTCTTCTCAATGTTATCCACGAGTGTCTCAAATTAAGATTGGAACAGCGGCCTGCTGGGGAGCCATCTCTCCTGAGCATTAAGCAGGTTTGCCTGTCATATTTTATTTTCTCTGTCTTCTATAATATTAGGGCAGTGGCACATAAAAATGTATGTTCTTTTCGTTATTGACAATTCTCTCCAATAGCACAAAAAGTTGCTCATAAGATTATGAAATAGAATATTGCTTGTGACAAATACTCACAGCTTGCAAATAATTATTTAATCAACAGTAAAAATGGTGTCTTGTACAACTTGTAAATTGTCTACAAATTATAAACACTTCAGGACAATAGCTAGGTGCTGTTGATTTTGTTTTGAAAAGGTGGAGGACAGAGGATTCTGTGGAGAGTATGAAAAGCAATCCCTCTATTTTTTTCTCCCCAACTGAATAAAATGGCTTCTTATTGAAGCCATTAACATAGTTCCTTATTTTGGAGGTTTTATACTATAATACTAGATAAAGACTTACCTGCTGCATAATGTTTACAAATTTCAACATACACTTTGAGAATATGTATGAGCATTATTTATATACTTACCTGCTCACGTTTCTATATCATTCAGTAATCAAAGAAATTTAGGCTGATAACAAAAATGGCCTTTTGATACTAGATGTTACCAATAATCCTCAATCAGTATCCTCCAAGAGAAAAGGAATATTAAGAGTAGTCCGTACTGTACTGTTGTGGCCCTTAGTAGTATGCTGAATATATATAACAGGAAACAACTCAGCAACTACTTCTGCATGTTTTAAAGAAGCATATATGATCAGCTGGTTATTGACAAATTATCTACAAGTGCTTTGTTTTTAAATGAAAACTACAACTCTATCTACAATTCAAGCAAATATGAAAAAAATGCAGATGGTGGGGGTATTACACTTGCTGAATTACATGAGACAGAACATTACAAGAGTCCTTATGAAGATAGAAAAGACACGGATGACAAAGGGCTTTAGGTTTATAGTCTGTAGAAATCAGCCATTCTACCAGTTTGGTTTTTATTTTGCATCGCCCTTTTTGGGTTGTTTATCTCATGTACAAGCAGTACTTAAGATATTCACAGAATTTGCTCTTTAGAAACATTTTTGCATCTTGCAGCACGGAAACACCAGATCGATCAGTGTACTATTTATGGACTGTTCTCTTGCAGCTAGTGCGAGAGTGTAAAGAGGTTCTGAAAGGTGGCCTCCTGATGAAGCAATATTACCAGTTTATGTTACGTGAAGTGGTAGATGACCTACAGAACCACTGCAGCATTGACTCTTTTGAAGAAGACTTGCATAAGATGTTAATGGTAACTAACAATTCAGTGTAATACCTAATGATTCAACTCATTGTTCATTTGGTTATTTTTAATTTATTTCTTTTAGCAAAGAGCTTTGCTAGCCTGCAAAAGCCTACATTTTTGTACGTCAACCATATAATGGGGGATGCTATGACTGCATACTGCCTTTACTACATGCTATGGAATGTAAAGAATCATTGTCTCTTTCAAACTTGAGCCTATCAATGAGCCAGTGAAGCAGGACTCATTAGGTAGTGCTTGTTACATATTTGAAGCATACCCTAGATATACAGTATTACATTATATTGTAAATTGCCTGCTACTCTTGAGACTACAGACCTGAAGAGAGACATATTCTGGCTTCTTTGTCTAAGGGCCATTACAGGGTTGTTTGCTTGTTTATATTTAGTAAATCTATATAGCCACCCTGTTGAAAACAACCCAAGGTAGAGCAAAGAATAGTAATGTTAGGAAGCAAACACTCATAAAATGCAATAAATCATAAGACAAATTGCACCACAGTATACAACCATTGTAAAACTCAAACCAGACAGGTTGACAAATCCTCTCAACCATTTGCCTGTGGGAAAAACCAGGGCCATCTGGAGCTTAGAGGGAAATACTATTCCAGAGGGCAGGCACAGTGACAGAAATCATGGTTAGAACTATGCATGCTTTCTAGGAAGGACATTGTGATGAGGAGACGGTTAACATGACCTCATCCCTAAAGAGCAATTGCAGGGAGCTTACTCTTTCACACACTGCCTGTTTGCTGATTTTCCTGGCACTGCAGAATTGAAGGGGACACACATTGGCTTCTGTCATCTGCCAGAATACCAAGGGCCACAGAGAGAGAAATCTCTTTTTCTCCCAGGCAAGGAACAGACAAACCTACCTTCAGTTATCATAGTGCAGCTGCTGGCAATAGAAAGTCTATTAGTATAAGTCACCAGTAGGCTGTCTTTTTGGTCTTAAGAGCCACACACATGCTGAAGGCCCATGTAGACCCGTGCCGTCAGTTGAATTAAGTACCCAATTCCTTATATGAAAGTGTTTCTTTTCTGAGCCAGTAAGACCTCTCTAAGGCTTCCAATAGTTTTTGAAGGAGTTCTTTCTTTTAATTGGTATGGAGGGTGGGGGACTATAATTCTATGCCAAGAACATGAGAATTGATAAAAGAGTTATTGATCTGGAGAGAGAAGAATTGTAAGCAACGTTCAGTTTTATAAAACTAACATTACAGATGAGGATTTGTCTTTGCTGTGAAATAACAGTTTAAAAGGCTTTCCCTGCTCTTTTTCCCTCCGGGTGTCAAGGTTTATTTTGATTATATGCGAAGCTGGATCCAAATGCTACAGCAGTTACCTCAGGCATCTCATAGTTTAAAGAATCTTTTGGAAGAAGAATGGAATTTCACCAAAGAAATAACGCCTTATATACGAGGAGGTGAAGCTCAAGCTGGAAAACTATTCTGGTAGAACTGCATACTACTATGAATCTTTTGTCTGTTTATCTTGGTTTTAGCTACTTTCAGTAAATGAAAACGTATCTTTGAAGAATAGTTCCTGGTAGAAATGTCCATTGTTTGTTTTAAAGACAGAATTATGATTTCTTAATACTACAATTCCCTTAACAATTGTAATAATTTCTTAAATAGATTGCTTACATGTCTCCCAGTTTTTTTATTCTGTCAAATTGAAAGTTCTTTTTAATGATAACTAGAACTTCTACTGTTTAATTTTAATTTTGTGTGAATAATTTTGATGGAAGGCAATTATTTATTCAAAATATATCTGGTTACTGTCAGTTCTGTTCTTAGTGCTGATGTTTTCCTTTTCACCCAGTGTTCTATGTTTCAGATAGAGACATTAAAGGATTAATGTGGGCCAAGAAATTTGCCTATCCAGGGTGTTGATTTTCATTTGCCCTCTTTTCCAAAATACTTATCCTGTGCTTTAGCACAGAAGTGTCATATTGAGAGATTATTAGGTTGCTGTGTCATTTTGGTGAACGATTTCATTCCCTGTTCTACACCATGCAAGTGTTTCTTGCATCTACTTCCTTTACCTTTCAGAGTTTCTTTCACTGGTAAAATAGAGTTAAAATGCAGATCTATTATCTATTGATTCCTGGAATGCAAATGTGGCTGTGATAATAGGAGGTACATGGCTTATATATATGCTTTTATGTGCTGTGTTTACCTGTGCAGCCCATGAACAAAAAGTATTTATAGTCGTATATAGTGCTGAAATGTTCTTAATGCATAATTGTTAAGTTCATGTAGTGAAAGCAGTAGCAATTTTCATAGCTATGTTAAAAAAAAAAACCCCACCACACTTGAAATCAGTGTGTCAGAAGTATTTGATTTTAGCATACAGAAACATCTTGGGTAAATAAATGAGAAAAGGGTATTTTTGCTGTGAAAAAAATACCTGTTTTGGTAAATTTGTCGTTAATTTAGCTTTTACTCCCCTTTCACTCTATTTTTTTTTATTTCAATCTACCGTAATATATTTTTAGAAAACTATGATGACAGGAATCAAAATTATTTATTTATTTATTTTTCAAATTTCTATCACTGCCCATCTCCCCCAAGGGGGACTCTGGGCGGTTTACAATAAAATTGGAAGTTAAAACTGTAAAACACACAAATTATCATACAAATAACCAATATAAATAAAAAGTAAATAAATATAAAATCCCAACAGCCACAAGATCTCATTTGGTAGGGAGGGCACTATGGGACCAGCCACCCCCAGGATGAACTGTTGCCCTTCCCATCCAAGGCAAGGCGTCAGAACCAGGTCTTCAAACTTCCAGAAGGCCGGAAGCAAAGGGGCCTGCCTCACCTCTGGGGGCAGAATGTTCCAGAAGGCAGGCACCACTGCAGAGAATGCCTGCCTCCTGGACCCCGTCAACTGGAATTCCCTTACTGATGGGGGCCACAACATGCCTTCTCTGCATGACCGGGTGGGTCGATGTTATGGGGATGAGACGGTCCCTCAGGTAACCTGGCCCCATGCCATGTAGGGCTTAAAGGTCATAACCAACACCTTGAATTGGACCTGGAAGCAAACCGGCACCCAGTGCAGCTCAGGCAGCAGTGGTGTCACATGTGCCAATCTTGGGGCACCGATAACTGCCCGCATGGCCACATTCTAAACCAGTTGAAGCTTTCGGATACTCTTCAAGGGTAGCCCAATGTAAAGCGCATTGCAATAGTCTATGTGGGAGATGACCAGGGCATGAATGACTGTTCGGAGGGCATCTCACTCCAGGAAGGGGCGTAACTGGCGCACAACACAAAAGTTGCGCAAAGGCCCTTCTGGCCACGACTGCCACCTGCTCTTTGAGCAGGAGTTGTGGGTCCAGAAGGACCCCCAGGTTCCGCACTGGGGCTGAATGGGGCAGTGCAACCACATCCAGAACTAAAGATGACAACTTCCCAGATACCGAGGAGCCGTCAACCCACAGCCACTCTGTCTTACCAGGGTTCAGCTGAAGCCTGTTGTTCCCCATCCAGACCCCCACAACCCGCAGGCCCTGAGAAAGGGCAGTCACCGCCTCACTTATCTCACCCAGGATGGAGATATATAATTAAATATCATCAGCATATTGATGATACCTCATCCTGTGGTGACGGATGATCCCACCCAGTGGTTTCATGTAGGTGTTGAATAGGAGAGGAGGGAGAACCGAACCCTGCGGCATCCCACACAAGAGGGGTCGAGGGTCGGATCTCTCATCTCCTATCACCACCGATTGGGACCGGCCTGGAGGAAGGAGGTGAACCAGCACAAGACCACGCCATCCACCCCCAACTACTTGACCCGCCCCAAAAGCATACCATGGTCAACGGTGTTGGAAGCTGCTGAGAGGTCAAGAAGAGCCAGGATGGATGCACTGCCTCCATCCCACTCCTGCCAGAGATCATCCATAAGTGCGACCAATGCCGTTTCCATCCCATATCTGGGCCTGAAACCTGACTGAAAGGGGTCTAGATAATCCATTTCATCCAGAGCCCTCTGGAGTTGTAACGCCACCACCTTCTCAACCACCTTCCCCAAAAAGGGGTGATGGGAGACAGGATGAAAATTGTCCAACACAGTAGGGTCCAGCGATGGTTTCTTGAGGAGATGGTGTACCAGTGCCTCTTAAAGGCAGCCGGAAACACCCCCTCTCTCAAGGATGCATTAACCATCACCTGGACCCAACCACGTCACCTCCCAGTCTGCCTTCACCAGCCAGGAAGGGCATGGGTCTAGATGACGTGGCATTTGCAGTTTGGAGGATCCTGTCCACTTCCTTAGGCCCAACAGGATCAAACTGTTCCCACATAACAGGGTAAGTACGTTCCCTCAGCATCTCCTCAGACTGTGCCTCATGCTTAGAGTCCAACTTGGAGCGGATCTGAGCAATTTTATCCTGCAGATGCTCAGAAAACTCCTCCGCACGGCCCTGTAGGTGGGTTATTATATCCACCTTACCCAAAAGGGATTGAGTAAACTTAAACGGGGCCGTTGGGCAGCATTCTGCAGACACAATAATTGGAGAAATATTCACTACCTTGAGGTGATGAGTTTCGCCACTCATCACCACAAGGTAGGCCTTAATAATGGCTCTAGCTTGTGTTCGGTCAGATTCGGTCTTTGTCTTCCTCCAGCAATGCTCTAGACGTCTCTTCACCCTCTTCAAAACCCCCAGCTCCTCCGTAAACCACGGGGAGTGTCAGGTTGAATGGGGCAAGAGAGGTCACTTCCCTATTCCAGGCTGTGACCAGGACCTCCACTGGACCGTGCAGTAGATCCTCGGGTATTTTGTGTTTATTTTTCTTTCCTAGTTTTAGTCCTAACTCATCAGTCTCTCTATTACCTTGTAGTGCAGAGATGCAGAACATGTGTTTGCTGAACTATAATTCCCAGAACCTGAGTCGGTCTGGGTTGAGAAAAGTTGGGATTTGTAGTGAGCCAACATTTGGAGGGACATCGATCCTTTACCTCTGTTATAGTGTCAGGAAAGGAATTTTTCAATGACCAAACTTTCTCAGAAGTGACAGTTTTATTTTTGCTTTAGTGACATTGCAGGAGTGCTGTTAAAATCAACAGGAATGTTTTTGGACTCTGGCTTACAAGAGAGCTGTAATGAGTTTCGGGCTAGTGCTGATGACAGTGCTGCTTCAGATGAAGTCAGGTATTACTTCATTATTTTTCTTCCTTACATGTTACATTATAAAGCAATATTCATATGTGAATAAAGCACCATTGTTCATATAGATTAGATTTAATGATGAATATAGTTAAGAGGATGAGAACAATTTTTGTATAGCGCCCCTGGAAAATAGCTGACCCCGTCATTGGGATTTTGTGCTTTTGATAATTCAAGTTAGGTTTGTCCTCAGCTGACATCATTTCATTATAAATTACTGTTGTCTTTGGTAGTATCTCTGTGTGTGTGGCCCAGAGTCATAATTTTGAGATAGGCAGTATCTATTGGTATAAAAAGCACAGGTCGTCCTTCTTTAGCAATTGCCTCATTTAGTGACCTCAGTTATGATGTTGATGAAACAGTAACTTTATGACCATTCCTCACATTTATGACCTTCACAGGTTTGTAAAGCAAAGGAAAGCTGAAGTAAGATCATAAGCATATTCAGTTTCACTTAGCGACCACTTTGCTTCACGACCGAGTTGCTGGTCCCACAATGGTCGCTAAACAAGGACTACTCGTAAATAAAATATGTGTGGGTGTTTTAGCAATCCTAACTGCATTTTTAGCTTCTTGTTTGCACATATTTGCCTTCTGATCTTCACTTACATGCTCTTTCCCAAATTGAAATATTGATGTGAAAGGTACTGAATTAGTGCATTTTGTTTGATTTTTGTAGGAGGTCTGTTATAGAAACCAGCCGGGCATTGAAAGAGCTATTTCATGAAGCTAGAGAGAGAGCATCGAAAGCTCTTGGCTTTGCCAAGAGATTAAGAAAGGTAAACAAATTAGACCAAATTCAGTTGCATTTATGTGCTAAGCAGTTCATTTGTAACAAAATTTACTTTTCTCACCATATTTGTAGGACCTTGAAATAGCAGCAGAGTTCACGTTATCTGCCTCTGTGAGGGATTTCCTTGCTGCTCTGAAAGCACAGCAGTACACCAAGGTAAAATCAGTCTAGAGCAGGGTTTCTCAACCTTGGCAACTTTAAGATGGGTGGACTTCAATTCCCAGAATTCTGGGGGTTGAAGTCCACCCATCTTAAAGTTGCCAGGGTTGAGAAAGACTGGTCTAGAGGCTGCATAGCATGGGAATACTAATGGAAGGAGTTCTTGGACTTACTCAGAAGTATGGATATTGTAGTTTAACTACACTAAATGGGAACACTAATGTTCTCCCTTTGTAGATACCTATTAAGGCTGGAATGCTAGCAACCAGTTAATGAGGTTATAAACATCACCACAGGTGGAATTGTCTCATTTCAGACTTAGGGTGGGAGCTCCCATAATAACTTCTCCAAAAACTTTTTGCACATCAATGAAACAAAAGCAGTCTGTGGTGGGGGTGGGGGTGGGGGGCACGTGCAATGGTTACAAGCCTGTTTATGCATAAAAATGCATTTGTTCTGTCCTCTCCACCAGGCAGAGTTCTCAGAAAATTATGAAAATGTGATACAGATCTACTTGCTAACTATTCTGACCTTTTGTTTTGTTTCACAGGTACAAGTTCCTGGGCTTGAAAATTTACAAATCTTTGTGTCAGATAATTTTGCACAGGAAAAATCTCTTATCTTGCAGTTGCTTAACGCCGCTGCAGGAAAGGATTGTTCAAAAGATTCCGATGAGGTTGCAGGTGAACCGTTTTTACTTATGACAAAATACAGTGAAAAAGACCAAGAATTTGATGACAGCTGGAGCACTTGGGAAGGCCAGCCGATCAAAATAGTTCCTCAGGTGGAAACTATTGACACACTGAGAAGTATGCAGGTAAAGTCTTTCTGCATTAAATCTTTCTGCATTAACTGTCAAAAAGATGAGAGTTCATCTTTTTAATTTCTTCAAGAAACAACATATATAGGTTAGAATTGCAATGGAAATGATGGCTTTTTGACAAATGGGAAAATCAACAGGTTTTTTTAGCACAAAAGATTCTCACTCCTCTGTTAGCAACTCTGTACACAGAAATCTGCTTCTGTATATAAAATTGCCACTTAATTGATCATGATGAGACAAATCTTTAGAAAATCCAAATCTGTAACGTTAAATTGATACATTTCCTGAGAAGAAAAGTCCCATCCATTGGAATATTGGGAGTGAATCAGATATTTGAATTCAGTTTTCAGCAACACAGTGTTACCCTTTTGTTCTAGGTTGATAACCTCCTTCTTGTGGTAATGCAGCCTGTTCATCTTGTGAACCAGAGAAAAGCCTTCCAGCAGTTGCTTGAAGGATTGATCTCTTTGCAGCAGGAGCAAACTTCCAGCCAGCCAGTAATTGCCAAAGCTTTGCAACAATTGAAGGTATATATCTTTCTAATTCATTATCTTCTGGGCTGTTGATTCTAATTTGTTTATCATTTCAAAATATATAATAATGAAATCTGCTTTCCATAGAAAGTCAGAAAGGCAATAGTTGCCATGCAGTTTTATATAAATACACAAAGATTGATATTTGCAATTTTCTAAGTTGTCTAGAACTGTTGAGAGGGGGCAGCGTAGGAATGTTTAAATAAAATGAATGTGACACGCTGTATGGATTGTATGTACTGATTAGGCAGCCATATAGTCTATATTTTGATTCATACATATTTACATATTATGTATGAAACATTATGTTCCATAAGCGCTGCATAATAGTAAGTAGTAGCAGAGCCTTTTTTAAAAAACTCTGTACTTAGCTTGCACAGCGTGACACATTTTGAGAAGTTACTAGCAGATTCTTAACATGACTGAAAATACACATAAGATATAACTGTATAATTATGATGTATGTGTAAGAGACAAAAGTTTTCATGTCCAAAACTCATAGTCTGATATATCTGCCAAAAAAGTGCTTATCATGTTATTGGTGAAGAAAGACTTTGGCTAATTTGGTCTTTAATATTGTATTTCTACACATCTCAGCAGAAGTAATCCCATTAATTTCAGTGAGACTGACTCCAGATAAATGTATATAGGATTGTACCCCTGAATTCTAGTTTAATGATCTAAATAGCAAAGATGTAGGCATTTATGTTTAACATAAAGTTCCTGCAGAATTGTGTGCCTTTACATTACAGACATATGAGCAGAGCTTTTTTCTGTATTTTCCAGAGTGATGCTTTACAGCTGTGCAATAAGATAAGCAGTGCAATTGACAGAGTTGATCATATGTTCACATCGGAATCTGCTGAATCTGAATTGCAGCAATATTATAGGGAAGCCATGATTCAGTGTTACAACTTCGGCTTTGAGGTCAGTCTAAGAGAAATCTCTTCTACCTTTTCAGAGGAAAAGAAATCATATATTCAAAGTAAAATGGCCGTGTCTAGCAGCTCACAAACTGATATTTAAAATCAACATATTTATTGCATTATATGCAAACCAATTAACATATGGGCAAAATAGAGCTAAGGTGGAATAGTGGTTGAGGTGTTGGACTAGGAGTGAGAAGTCCCAGGGAAACTCACTGGGTGATTTGGGACCGATCGTTCTTTCTCAGCCTAACCTCCCTCAGAGGGTGGTGGTTTGGGAAAGTAAGTGTGAGAACTATGCACATCACCTTGATCTTCTGTGCAAAAGGTGGGATATAAATCTAATAAACACATAAACACAATATTTTTCATGATGGGAATACTTGCTTTTTTGAAAGCCAGAGCTGGTTTTTTTGGCAGTTCAATGTCGCATATCATATGCATGACACAGAGGACCAACCTTGCCTGCTTTGACAGAGATTGCTGCCTTTCACAGTAAATTGCTGCTCTTCTCCCTTTTAAAAGCAATCAGTTCCAGTGTTTCTTATAGTGTGCACCATTGCTATCAAAGTCTGTCTGTTGTTTGCTTGTTAGTTAAAGGTATGCCCCATCTTTTTCTTCAGGAGCTCAGGACAACCTTCAAAGCACTCCTTCCTCCCATTTTTCCCCATAACAAGAACTCCATGTGGTAGGTTGGGCCCAGAGAAATGGCTAGCCCAAAGTCACCCTTCTGTGACTGACGAAGGGCTGGAGCTTGAGTCTCCCCACTCCCCGCCTCCCAGTCCGAACCCTTAAGCACTGTACTACATTGGGTATCTCTTCTGTTAGTTGTTTATGAGAAAGTTTCGGAGGTAGGAGAGAGGTCCCAATAGTCTCTAATTTTTCCAGTAAGATCCAGACTTGTGAAAGATTTTCAATTGCATCTTATCTCAGATCAATTCTTCTGGGTAGCAGGATGAGACTCTTACTTCAGGTAACAAGTTGGGAGGTATGTCCTAACCACCTTGGGATGCTACCCCCAGTCTTTTTTTCTGGCTGATGCCATCATCTGCCAGCTACAGAGCTCTTCCTCTGCCTTCTGTATCCCTCAGAGCAAGGTACGAAGAGCTCCACCAGCAGTTTCCATACTGCAACAAATATTGTCGTTCTTTTTGAATGGCCACAGGGTAATGGCTCACTCACAGGTGGTTTCAAAACCTTGTTGTGAAGAAAGATCTCCACTGGGTAAAGTAGAATGCCTGCTTTCTGTTTATTGTGCTGCGTTCTATTTTGTATTTATCTGTATGTTACTATTTCATGCTGCTGTGAATATCATCAGGCTTTGAATGCAAGTTGTTACACAGATATTCCAGATGAGTCTATTGTTATTTTCTGGGCTGTGCAGGGCTTGAAATTCAAAGACAGAAGAGTGCTTCAGATAGAAGCACCTGTCTGCAGCTCCTTAAGCCAAATGTGTCTTTTCCAGCTGTGATTGAGCTTGAACTGCAGAGGACAGCTGGGCAATCCTGGGGAAAAATGCAGCTGCTTTAATGAGTTGCAGACAAGAGATATCATTATGCTCCAAAACACCTTCACATTCAAACTGCTGTACAGCCCTACTATATTCTCAGCATTACTGTATTGTGCTTCACCCTGCCCTTTGATTGATTGATTGATTATGTGCCATCGGCTCATTATCAACTACTAGCAACCACATAGATAGATTTTCTCCATGATGATCTATCCCTAACCTGTTAATTCAGGACTCCCAAGGTGCACCCATCGCCACTGTTACTGAGTCCATCCACCTTGCTGCTGGTCACCATCCTCTTCTCTATTCCTCCACCTTTCCCAGCATTTTCCAGAGAGCTAGATAATGTGTCCGAAGTAGGATAATTTGAGCCAGACTGCTCTTTAGTCACATCATTAAGCGGTTCTAACCATTGAATGTTCATTGTCCGGAGTGATCATTTAAATCTGTTACAGTATCATAAAGAAGTCATTCGACTAATGTCTGGAGAATTTAGACAGAAAATAGGAGACCAGTATATCAGTTTTGCAAGAAAATGGATGAATTATGTCCTTACTAAATGTGAGAGTGGACGAGGCACCAGACCCAGGTAATGATAAAGCAGACGCTTTTTAAATGTTTTCTGCCCCTTTCATTTCTGTGAAGTTTGTATCTTAAACACAGAACAGAATTACTGTGTAGATGACTTTGATTTAATTAGTGTTGATTAAATTATTAAATAACAACTAATGTAATGCTGGTACATTAAATAATCACTGCAGTTTAGAATGTAATCCACTACTTATTGCCTCAGTTAAGAGCTACACTTGGACTTCATGAATTCTCTGGGAATTCATTAAGCACTTGCAGTCAGTGACAGTATAGAGTTAAAAGTATATTGTGGCATTATAAAGTTTTTAACTGTCCCTACTATGAGGACATCTCTCCTGTTATATTTATTTTGAAAGATAGTTGTTATGACTGGAGATACGGCAGAATTGATGGGGGGGCTGGTAAGTGGGTGGGACACTTACTGTCTTGCAGAATGTCTGGAGGAAGAATAGATATCAGTATCTCCTTGCCTGATCCTGATGAAGATTGTGGTTTCCAACTGCAACATTTTCTTCCATGCCATTCAGCACTTGAAGAGTTGACTTCCCACATGGGATAGAGAACACACTTTACCATGCTTATTTACTTACTGACTGACTGACTTACTTTACTTATTTGCTTGCTTTATTTGTACACTGCCCATTCCCAAAGTGGCTAACAATCTGAATCATTGCATAGATTAAAATAACCTTGAAAATAATGGATAAACCCACATATAATTTGTATTTTTGTATATATCATTTATTTATTTGTTTGTTATTCATTAATTAATTATATACATTTATAAATCTGAACCAGAACTTTTAATTACCATCTTGGATAATATTTTATGTTTTATATTTATACATTATGTAATATATCTTGTTTTTATTGTATTTTAATCTTTTTAGCTTTATTGTAAACTGCCCAGAGTCCCTCTTTTGGGGGAGATGGGCGGTGACAAAATTTGACAAATATATAAATAAAATTGACAAAATTAACAACAAACATGTCAAAAAAACAGACAAAATTATGTGCCTGCCAGTTTGAAACACTTCTCACTGCATGCCCTCCTCCTCCCTAGATGAAACAACTAGGTATAAGCTGTTCTCCTGAAACCCAGGAGCAAATGAGCGGACCAGATCTCTGTGGGGCGGAGTTCCAAAGCATGGGGGTGGAGATCAAAAATGCCATCTTCCAAGGTCCCATCAGGTGGCATCTTGTAAAGACAGGACCTGGAGGGAGTTGACCCTCTTTGACCTGATTGGATGGGCAGATGAATATGGGAGGTCAAAGTCATGTGGGGCTTTAAAGGTCATATCAGCACTTTGAATTGCACCCAGAATCCCACTGGCAACCAGCGTAGCTCCCAAAACAACAGGGTCCCCTGAGTATAATGGGATACACCCATTACTGCCCAGGCTGCCACATTTTACACCAGTTGTTGCTTCAAAATGCTTTTCAAGGGCAGCCCTGTGTAGAACATATTACAGTACTCCAAGCAGTAGGTGACTGAGGCATGAATAACTGAGCATGTTTAAAGCAAAAATGCCAAATTGGCTTATGTAGATTTGTCCAAAGCCCACCTCGTGTTTTCAGGGTTGAGATGTGTTCTGGGTCTTGATTTTCTCAGTCCAAATTCAGCAGTTTTTCTCAAATAGCTTTGATTGGTAATTTCTATTGAGTCTTATTTTTTTCATCTAGAAAATGTTAACCTTACAGAAACTGGAAGGACCATCTGATTTGTTTTTATAAAGCTCCTTTAATTAAACATGTGGAGATTACAGTATTCTTCCTGATTAATAGCCATAAAAAAACAGCTTTAGGAATGCAACCTTGAATTGATCCTATTATATAATTTATTAATGCTTGAAAGGCAAAACTTGTGTAGCATAACAGATTTATTACTCTCAGTAAATAGAACTTTTAATATAAACATCAACAAATAATTTCTTTCTGTTGGACAGGTGGGCAACACAGGGGTTTGATTTTCTTCAAGCCATTGAACCAGCCTTTATTTCTGCTCTGCCTGAAGATGATTTCTTGGTATGCCATTAATTAATCATACATTTCAAATTAATAAATATTATCAATTATATTTGAGACCAGTGGCTGTTCTAAAAAAATATTTTTAATGGTTCTCCTTATTAATTAATTAATGGCTTGATTTATCATGTAATTAACGTAATTGATTTCCAATTTATACATTTCTTGTGGTTTAAATATACAGCAGTATGACTTAGCAAGTGTATTTCGTTTGCAGTGCTTTTTTCTGTGTTTCTTTTTTTCAGAGTTTGCAGTCATTGATGAATGAATGTATTGGCCATGTTATTGGAAAACCTCACAGTCCTGTTACAGGTTTGTACCTTGGTAAGGCAGCAGCTGTAGTCTCTTCCTCTGGAATTTTGCAGCTAAGGCTTATAGAAATAGACATGATCTAGGTTACTTGGAATTAAAACAAACCCTTATTAGTAGCAGTTATAAGGTAGATAGCAACATTAGCAACTTTTAAATATGAGACATCCCAAATAATATGTTCACAAATAGAAGCAAGGTGGAGAAGACTACATGGCAAAGATACAAACAGGCATCTAATGGGACAGAGTTTTTCTGAAATAGAGATTTTATTAGAATGACATTAGGCAGGGAGCCATGTTGCTTTTCCAGGGTACAGACATTCCAGAGTCTGGGCACAGCAGCTGAGAAGGCCCTCTTGCACATTCCTGTCAAATGAGTCTTGGAAATCAGCAGGATATGCAACAGGGTCTTTCCAGATGATCTCAAAAGAGTAGGCAGCTTCACATGGGAGGTAGTGGCATTTTCAGAATCCTGGCACAAATGGTAATAAGTAGTTTTTAAAATGAACTCTGAAACTAAAGCCCAGTGGATAACAATGGAGTGGCATGTTTTGGATAACTCCTTGCAGCCCATAGCTTCACAGCTGCATTCTCTACTGATTGAAGTTTTTGGATCCTCTTCAAAGGCTTCCTCTGGTAGGCACATTACTGCAGTCTTCTATTCATCTTAACATTGATCTAAGGCATTTGTAATCAAGGTGAACAGACTAGAATGTAATTTCTTACAGATCTGAGAGCAAGAACTAAACCAGTGATTTAGATACCTCTATACATTTCTTTCACAGGCTCCTATCTGAGATTCCTTAATTATGACTTGGTTACATTATGCCCTACAAACCAAGTATAGCCCATTGAGTGTATACTACGATATTCAGTCCTGCAGGAACACAACAAGTCTATGGTTAAACCTGGAATCTCATCTACAAACTGCAGCATGTACTTCACAACTAGTTGTAGCTTTCTCTGAAGGAAATGTCTAACAAAAGAGTTGCTTATGTTGATGGCTGCATACATATGGCTATAGACAAGAACTACTTCAGTACAGGTAGTCCTTGTTTAGCGACCATTCGCAGTTATGATGATGATGAAAAAGTAACCTTACAACCAATCCTCACATTTACAACTTTTGCAGGTCTGTAAAGCAAGGGAAAGCTGAAGTAAGATCATAAGCACAATTCCAGTGTCACTTAATGACCACTTTGCTTAATGACTGAGTTGCCGGTCCCAATTGTGGTCACTAAATGAGGACTACCTGTAATATTAGCATGCACTTGATCCTCAAAAATGGGCCTGAAAAATAAGTCAGTTCAAACCAGTCCAGGTTAATTATGAAAAGTTACATCTACGAGCAAGTTAAACAGCAGGTAGCAGCACCTGGCCAATCTTGTCTGGGCTTGTAAACTTATAAGCAAACCAATTCTGTGTCATTGCCTAGAGGGCCTCTTGGTTATGTCTGAATAGCCCCCAAGACATATTAGCCAACCTGTCAAGGTTAGAATTGTCTTATAACTTAGGTAACTTTTTACTTTTACCTGCTTCTTTTTTTCCGCTGAATTTTCTTAAACTACTTTTCTGCCAAATGACTTTAAAAGTATAAATTACTCTTCTTTTTTTTGCTGCTTTTCCCCCAGTCTGCTAGCCTACTTAAGTTGTGCTGACCTGATTCTTAAGAGTTCATTTTGGTAGTTTGGTAGACATGTTTGAAGACAAACGGTGAACTCTTTTAGTTGGCATTTGCAAAATCAGAGTGAATTTCAATTCATTCTTTAGTTTTGGACAAATTTATTGTAATTCAGTTAATGTAGAACTTAAGGTGTGATGTGGTGGTCTCTGTTTCCTGTAACCACATGAATGATCTTCTTCTGCCTTTTTTTGCCTGCAGCCATTCATCGGAATAGTCCCCGCCCCGTGAAAGTACCTCGATGCCATAGTGATCCCCCAAATCCTCACCTCATCATCCCAACACCTGAAGGGTTCAGGTATTTAAAGCCTTATCCCAAACCTTTATTGCTTATGGAATACAAAAATGATGCTTCTGAAGCAGTTCCAGCAATATTATCCTACAGCTGTCCCTCCTCTTCTTCTGCACTGAAGCACAGTATTCCCACTCCTGGGGAAAACACAACTTCCTCCCCTGCCCCATAGTAACGTCTTGCTATTTTGTGCAGTGTGTGGAGCATGCCTGTCTGTAATGGAATTGCACCTTTGACATTACTGAGTGACAAGCTGATAAGTCATCCAGTTCTTCCCCTCCCTGCGCTTGGATTTTTAAATTAAAGAGCACTCTTTATATTGTTGCTTTTTTGTTCTCCATGATATAAGGTCTGTAAGGCAATCAGAGTGAAGCAACTCTTCCTTTTTCTACTCCTATACAGAAACTAGCTCTATACTACCATTTTTGGACCCTTTTTTCCTTCCTGAGTGCTCAATCTTGGGGACGCCAAGAAAAAGAATGCTGTCCCTCAGATCAGTCTACCCTACTAAATTATTTAATGAGGCCAACGGAACATGCTACTGATGCTATTTACTACAACTTACTAAAAATGCCCTTTCAAAAGATTCCCAAGGGACTGAGATGCAGAAGATAAGCTTTGATGGTGTTGCATTATCTTCTGTTGTTTTTTTTAAAAAAAATTAGCTTATGTGTGGATTCATCAGTGACGTGGTTGCTTCCATTTTTTGTTGTTAATGAGAGTTAGTTGAATACAGTAGGGCTCCTATGGATTTAGAAACCAGAGGGTTTATGGACATTGACCCTTCAAAGGTTTTACTGCAGAATTAAATCCAACATTACCATGCAAAAGCATATTATTGCTTCTTATTCATAAAGTAAAATCCCAAGTTACTTCTGAAGGGAGCTATGTCCTTCATGACATTTTTTTTCTTTCCAATTTTGTTTTCAGTACTTCATGTTCAGAAATCTTTCTTGTGGGTTAGAAGCCAAGTTTAACTTTTTACAAGGTTTTTGTTTCCAGGCTGCTGTTTTGAGTCATCTTATTTAAAAAATCCATTTAAAAGTGGAGCCAAAACTTTTTTCCCTGAAGCTTTTCTTCTCACTGCAGCACAAGGAATGTCCCAAGTGATGTACGGAACCATTGCAGCGCTGCTTTCTCTCGCCCCACTCCTGTTGGGGGTGACTCAGCTCAGCCAAAACCTGTCAGCAGTGCAAATGACCTCAGGTAGCTCCACGCCCCAGTGCAGCAGACTCATTCTTGTTCATGCCACTCATATAAGATGCGCGTGCACTTAGATCCTCGTAGTTCCTTGTGGTTCCATTGTGTGTTCCCCATGACTGACTGGTTTCTGTTCAGGTTCTGAAATTCTTAAACATTTGTATGAAGTGCATGTTCAACTAAATTTTTGATAATGCATGTATGTTACATATGTGTGTGTGTGTGTGTGTATGTTTGAATTATTTCGTTATCTTTAATGCATGCAGATCATTTGTCTACTCTTTCTGCAGTTTTATAGTAGCCAGCTGTGACTGAACTCATACAGAAATTAGACCAGTGATACAGTCAGCATAAATGCATAGACATATACACATCGAGATATGACCAGGGCCAAGAGAGAACATATACGATGTTATATACATGCATTTGCAAACTGGTGATGACACGAGTACTTTACCATTCCATTTCCTCCAACTGCAATTTGTGCATCTGTCTCTGATTAAAGCTCTTTTGTGGTTAAGCCAAAGGATTTCAATCACCACTTTCTTAAGAGATGGTTGGGGTTTTTTTTAAGCATGCATAATGTGGCTTTACATTTGCACATGCTGGTTCTTTTTGCATTTAGCTTAGCTGACTCTAATATTAAAAGCATTTAAAAAAAAGTTTTTTTTAAGTTCCTTTATTCAAGATAATGGATACATTTATGTGGATATATACCATAAATATTTAGCTTGCTTTTTCAAATATAGCTTTGGTTAACATAACCAATCATGGCTGTGTTTTTACTTGCACTTTCAGTTTCTTGGCACTTCAGAAAAGAGGGGAGTAAAAGTCCTGATTAATACAATAGTGACATTTTTTTTTAAACAGAGGCTCCAGTGTCCCTGAAAATGATCGACTGGCTTCAATTGCTGCTGAACTACAGTTTAGATCATTAAGCCGACATTCAAGTCCCACAGAAGAACGAGAAGGTGCTATTATAATGATGATTGTATATGAATACCTTTTCCCCTAAAATATATTTACCATATCCTGAAAAGGCTTCTGCTTAACTTTAAGTTTGTCATCCTTACTCTGAAATAATTATGAAGAATTTGACAGTACAGGATCAGATTTTAAAAACATTTAGAATGGCTTTCTCACTAAATCTAGTTTTGAAATTTATTTGCATTATTTGCAAATAATTCATTTGGAGTTGCCTAGACTTCAACATTAGCACGTATGACGATAGCTATAACATTTATCTAACAAATAAAACTACATGAGGACCTGTAAGCTTGAGGATTGGAGAGTTAATTAGCTGGTTGAAAACTTGCAATAAAAAAGAGGATTTGAAATAGGTTTCCCTAGGAGTCTTTCTGGGATATATAGGAGCTGCTGTTGAGAAGGCTGCTGCAGACATACTGGTTAGCACATTAAATTAAAGAAAAATTTCAAAGGAAAACTTTCACTGATAGCCCATCACTCAAAGCATACTTTGCAATGAAAAGCAAGAACATCCTCCTTGGACAGTAAATGTTTAGTTGAAGCAGGCTGTCTTTGTTTTATCTATTGTGTCAATTTCCTTTGTGCACTTAAATATACGGGTAAAACATATTTATATCGCAAATTGCAACCAAGGGCTTTTAAGGAATGGAAGAATCTTTCCTGCAATTTATTGCATATATGAATTCCAATAAGGAGCAGACTTGGAAGAGATCAAATGTGTATCTTTTTTCTGTGGAAGACAATAACACTATCCACCATTTCTAAAATCTTGGCATATTTGCATCACCGGGAGAGAGAGAGACAGAGAGATTGATTACTATCCTTGCCTTTCCTTTTTCTCAGGTTTACAGAAACTGGATAATTGCAACAGTACAATATAGTGAAGAAATAGGTTGAAAGGTGTGAACTTCTTACATAGGGATCCCCTTAACCTACCACTAACATGTTTTCATTTGAAGGGATTAATATGAACCAAAAGTATCCACTTGGGTGGATGTGATCTGGAGCTGCCAGAATTATATATATGAATCTGGTTCATAGGCTATTTCTTTGTGCTAACCCTTCATAACCTCATGGCCTCCAGCTGTTTTTAAGTACTACATTCCCATCTACCGTGCCAATGGGTGTGCTATGTAAGGATGATAGAACTTATAGTCCAGTCCAGCTAGAAGGCACATTTGGGGGGAAATCAAGATATGCAAATGTAGGGAAATGATAACTTAAATGTATAATAAAGTTTTTGACTTAAATATAATCTAGAAAATTGCCCATCTTTGGATAACTTCAGTATTTTTATATGACCAACTAATTTTACAAGACTGTTCAAGCAAGAAATGTAAAACAATTAGACATTACTTGTTCCTTATGAAAATCAAGGTTCAGTTGTTCGAAACAAGGCAGTTTGTTTTGCCCACCCTATTGCCTCATCTGGAAAGGACAAATAATATATTTTAATATATTTAAACCAACCTCAATATATGTAGAACAGTAACCTTGGTGAATTCTACATGGGATAATCATGCACAATTGCTTGAATTTCTTAGTGCCTATGAATGGATTGGCCAAAAATATCCAACAGAGTCAAATAGCTTTTAAAAAAATTTAAAATAGTCATATTCAACATTGGCTAAAGAACCACCGTTCACCAGATATCACCAAAATGGTTTTTAAAATCTATTTTGGTTCCTTTAGGACTGCTCTCTCAGTTCTTCAAGCAAGCAGATGAGCTCTTGGCCCAGGCAGGGTTGTCACTTTTTTCCTGGAAGTGAAATGGTGGAAGCCAGTCTCCAATAATCTGTTTGTTTCTTGTTGCAAAAATTAGCACTTGGTTCCCTCCAGCTCTTTTTATTCCAAAAAAGCAACTGGGTAGCCTTCTCTCTTAAGATGCCATTTGGGTTTTAGCTTGAATAGTCCCCTTTGGTCAGGATGTGAGCATCCAAACTCCTTTTCTTATACAAAGAACCAGAACACTTAACATATTTAAATTAATCTCCATTAGCCTTTCATGGCTTTTTTCCTATTTAATGTGCTCCATTAAATGGAACACTTCTGAGGTCCACTCTACTATGCTCATGAAGACAATGCTCTTCATTTATTTCAGACAATTATTTTGCTATTCACCTTCCTTTTTAAAAAGAAGCTAGAACTTCTAGTTCTTCACTTCATTTTTTTCTTTTGCACAGGTCTATTTTTACATATGCCATTAAATGTTTCCATTTTTTCCAATGTGTTCATTTTAAACCATTGTACTGACATCAGAAATGTCTTCTGTGAGCTGAAGCACACTTCTGCTGTAACTTTCGAGTAACTGCCCTCCATCATCAGGACATGATGCAATATCCCATGCTGTATCTGAGGATCTGCTGATCCTTGAGAACTTATTTTTGACACAGGTGGGGTAACTGGTTGTAGTGTGTAGGAGGAGTAGGGATGCCTACTTCCATGACTGGTTCTCCGCAGCTAACCTATTGACTCTTAACATAAAGAATAGGACGTGAGGGGCCCAATGCTTATTTTTACAATGGCTGTAACTACTCAGTTCACGTGTTTGTGAATAGTATCTCCCGTTGTGGAGCCCAGTTCACACATTCATAATAGCCTTCACTTTCATCTTAATATGAGCAGGAATTCTTAAAAGCTGCTGATCAAAGGGTGAGAAATCAGTTCTTGGCCCTTTTTTTGTGCCGTACATTACTTACAGCATCTTGTTTTCACAGAGCCATCTTATCCAAAAGGGGACACAAGTGGAACAGCCCGAAGAAGTTGGGAACTTCGGACTCTTATCAGTCAGACCAAAGGTTAGAAAATGAGTTTGTTGTTTTCGCAATACATGCATTTCAAACTGCCATTTCATAGCAGGTATAATTTATTAATTCTCTAAAAGGTTTATTTTTTTTTAATCTGTTCAAGCGTGTCTGATTCTCAGAGGCTGCCTGGACAAGTCCTGCAGTTTTCTTGGCAAGGTTTTTCAGAAGTGGTTTGCCATTGCCTCCTTACTAGGGCTGAGAGAGAGTGACTGGCACAGGGTCCACCAGCTGGCTTTGTGCCTAAGGCGGGATTAGAACTCACGGTCTCCCAGTTTCTAGCCAGATGCCTTAACCCCTCCACCAAACTGGCTCTCTACTTTTCTTATAGTTGTCATTATATTCATATTATTGGTACATGAACAAATCAACATTGTACTTTTATTTCCTTGTTCAAGCATATCCTTGTATTTATCTATATTCTAGGTATTTTCAGCATAGAATAGGAGTGGGAAGCCTTTGCCCCCTGTTGTTGCTTCCAGATAACGAGAATAACATGGACAGTGTTGACAGATACAAGTTCAAAATTATCTGGATGGCCATAGAGTCCCTATCCCTGTTATATGGAGCTGCTGGAGGATTAAATCAGTGTCAGTTCCTACATTCTTTTTGCTAGCAACTGTCCTTGGATCTTGTCACCTTTATTCAGTACAAATATATGTACATATACACATTTATTTGAGAACCAGTGTGGTATAGTGGTTAAGGTGATGGACTAGGAGCAGAGTGATGGACTGGGAGCAGAGAGACCCAGGTTTTACTTCTCCCTTAGGCGTAAGCTGGCTGGGTGACTTTGGGCCAGTCTCTCTCTCAGATCTGGAAGTTGAATTTACCATCCTGTACTAGACCCATGGTGGCTCAGTGGTTAAGACGCCAGGCTTGTCGACCGGAAGGTTGCAAGTTTGGCGGTTCGAGACCCGAGTGCTGCGTGGCAGAGTGAGCTTCTGCACTCGCCCCAGCTCTTGCCAACCTAGCAATTCGAAAGCATGCAAATGCAAGTAGGTGCTGCTTCGGCGGGAAGGTAACAGCATTTGCGTGATTGTCATGCTGGCTACATGACCGTGGAAGTGTCTTTGGACAACACTGGCTCTTCGGCCATGGAAACAGAGATGAGCACCGCCCCCTAGTGTGTCATTAGACACGACTAAATGGGAATCTTTACCTTTTTTACTAGGCCCGTGTAGTTAGATCATGGTCGGGCTGTGGGGGAAAAGAAAATCCTGAAAAATTCCCTAAATGAATCCCTTTGGGAGACACAATCAGGAAGAGGCTTGCAATGTTGGTCACTGCTCCATTCTAAGCCTTTCTCTCTTCTGCCTCCTAATCGCGTGCCTAGAGTGGGGATAGGTAGCCTATCCTGTGCTTCCCAGTGCACCCATAGACACAGACATGCACAGATGTGCCATGAGAGGGTATAAAAACACACAGATGCAACACATTACAATGAAATAAATCAAACTCCTCCTATAGTCACTGCTGCTGTTGGAAAGTATTCCATGCCCAGTTTTTATAGCTAGATATATGTATGAATTTGGGCTGCAGGGAGGTGGGGGTGGGTGGGATGAGAAGTAAGTATCTTCTAAGTATTCTAAATATACAGTACCTTTGGTAAAATAAAGTCTAAATGATTATCTTAGTATAATAAAAAGTCAAATACTTAGAATATTTAGAACATTTATTAGTGTTGGAACACTACTAACTTTTACACTGTTTTAATGGTGTAGGCAGATAACTGCAGTTCATTCATAATCAATAATAATAATAATAATTTTTGCCTTTTCTGTTTGTTTCTAGACACTGCTTCCAGACAGGGACCTATGGAAACAGTTCAGAAATCTGTCCAGCTGTTTGAGGAAAAGAGGTATCGGGAAATGAGACGGAAAAATATCATTGGCCAAGTTTGTGACACGCCCAAATCTTACGATAATGTCATGCATGTAGGCTTAAGAAAGGTCACTTTTAAGTGGCAGAGAGGAAACAAAATTGGTAAGTTTCTAGTGAGCTACCTTTAATGGAGGGAGTTTACATTTGTGCTTCTAACCCAGAAATGTTATACATATGTCTTTCTGCATATTTTATCCTCATCTGGATCAGGAACTTTGCTTTGGTTGTCAATCTGTGTATTTATAATTGCTGTTTGTTTAAGAAACCATGATGGCTTGAAGAATGCTAAGTCTAGGATATTCTGCACGTTCTTGCAGATCATTTAGAAGTAAAATTTGCTCTGTAATGCAGCTGTGTAAAAAGTACTTAGGGTTGAATGACATATATGTTTATATAGAAATCATTTTAACTTGGGAATTGGATAGGATAAGTCAGGAGCTAGACAATGCTGTTAATATGAACTCTTCATAACAGGGCTATCATATAAGATATTTGGAGATGGGGGTGGTTAAAACACTTTCTGTTTATATACCTGTGCATCAGTTGGATTGTTCATTCCTAGAGGGTTCAAGGCATCTAACAAAAGAACCCACACAGAAGTTTATATAGATATTCTGCAGTAGATCATATATAACTGGTTCATACTGATAAAACCTAGAAAAATATTTTCAGAATGCTTAGACTTTTATTTTATTACAATTCTGCAGGAGAAGGTCAATATGGGAAAGTTTATACTTGCATCAGCGTTGACACTGGTGAATTGATGGCTATGAAAGAAGTAAGTAAAACGCTTTTATGAGTTAATATATTTTTCGTTTATACAACTTATTTCATTACTTAAATGGCAGAAATTATGTCATTTACTGTGAAGGGATGCCTCATTCCTACCAACATGTCTGCTTTTTAATATCAGAAGGAAAGGCATCCCATTGTATTCAACCTAGAATGGAGGCATGGGCAAAAAGGACGAGATAGGGGCTTCTCAGTAGCTGCGCTAACTTTATTTAATAACTTGCTGCGTGAAGTATGGAAGGTCAGCTCTTGTTTGCTGATTGGTAGAGATTTTGTAATTTTTTGTCTGTAGCCCCTGCTTGATTATATTTTTAACAGATTTTAAACTTTTGTTACTTGCCCTAGATAAGTAGAAGACAAGGGAAGAAATTTCTATATTATCTGTATAGATATGTTGTCGTTCTTACTCATTCTTCATGATCATATAAACAGATCTGGAGGTGGCTTCAGTGTTGCGTTTATTCAGTCTTTCTTCCTGTTAGCTTGGGTTGCAACACTCATAAAATTCTGTGGCTTTTTGCAGATAAGATTTCAACCCAATGATCACAAAACAATAAAAGAAACTGCAGATGAGTTGAAAATTTTTGAAGGCATTAAGCATCCTAATCTGGTCCGCTACTTTGGTGTAGAACTTCACAGGGTAAGGAGATGGTGGTCATTGACCCTTGCAGTTAACATACAGTACAAACTAAGATGTTTAGTTAATAGGAGAATACAGAAATGTTGGCCTTGCTTTACGTTGTTAAGCTATATACTCATGCTGTGTTTCATTTTATTTGTTGTTTCTGGAAGTAATTACTTGTGGATTGTTCCAGGATTGTATTTGCTATTTAAGGAACAAATTAAACATGTGTGAGAAGAATGTTCCAATTTCCCAGCAAGGGGCAGTGGATTTGGATGGAGGATGAATAGGTTTTGATCTCTTAGCCTTGATCCATTGTTCTAATCAAAATCTCCACCCCAAAGGTTTCACTAGCTGCAGAGAAGGAAAATCCAGGTATAGTTATATACTCATGTTACTTTTCCTCCTTTCAAAGTTAGTAGAAATTGAAGTGGATGGCAATTAAAACTGAAGAAGAGTGCAGGCAGAAAAGGATCTTGTTTGGCCTTTCTATAATTGGTTTTGCAGTGGGACTTCTGACTTCTGGGGAAGAAATGGTGAACTGAAGACAGTTCTGCTAAAAGTGGAGCCAATGACTGCAGCAGAATGAAGAACTAGTGAGTAGACCGGCTCTTCGCAGTTCCTCTCTGGACAAGACTTGAGATCACCCACAAGTGCTCCAGACAGTTGCTCCTTGCAAGGAGACTTCAAGACAGCGATCTCCAGCAGGTTTAGAGCTCTGGGAGACGAGGGGATAGCCATCTTTTTGCTCAAACCCCGGTGGGCACCTTCAAGAAGACACTGGGTTTGCATACTTCCTTTTCTAATCACTTTCAGAAATTGCTTATTAACTGCTTTTCAGCTATTAGGAACCTTTGGATCAACAAGTTTTACAGCACCAGGTGAGTTTCCTTCAATCCTTAGCAAAAGAAGTTTTAAATACAAGATTAAGAACTTTAAAACACACACACACACACAGAGTTGTAATTGAAGTTATTCAACTCCCATTGCAAATCAGGTTGATTGTCAAAATGTACAGACTTTCAGCTGTTTGCAATGAACAAATTAAACAAAAGCAATTGAAATAGCTCAACACAACGAATGCTTCAAGTGGTGTCCCCAAAGTCAACTGAAAATGCAATTTACAATGACTTTTCCAGTCTGAAAATTATTCAACCCCTTCATGGCAAGCATCTTCAGTACTTAGTAGAGCACCTTTTTGCTGTTATGACCTGCTGCAAATGAGATGCATAGCCAGACACCAGCTTCTGGCAGCGTTCCTGAGGACCCTCACGAGCAATGGCCTCCAGTTCAGTAATATTCTTGGGTTTGCGTGCTGCAACCGCCTTATTCAAATCCCACAAGAGATTTTCTATGGGGTTCAAGTAAGGTGACTGTGATGGCCACTGTAGAATCTTCCAGGACTACTTCCGCATCTAAGCCTTAGTGGAATTTGAGGTATGCTTGGGATCACTGTCCTGTTGGAAGGTCCAATGACGCCCAAGCTTCAGCTTCCTTACAGACGGCATGACGTTTTCTCCTAGGATTTCCTGATACTTCAGTGAATCTATCTTGCTGTCCACACGCTGCAGGTTTCCAGTGCCAGAGGATGCAAAGCAGCCCCAGAGCATTACCAAGCCACCACCATGCTTCACTGTAGGCAGAGTGTTCTTTTCAGCGTATGCTTCATTCTTCCTCCAGACATATTGCTGATCCATCAGGTCGAAAAGTTCCAGTTCTGTTTCATCGCTCCACAGAACAGAATCCCAAAACTTCTGTGGCTTATTTATATGATTTTGAGCATAATGGAGCCAACTTTTCTTGTGCTTTTGGGTCAGTGGTGGTGTATGTCTTGGAGTTCTGGCATGGAAACCTCCTGTGTTTAGTACGCGCCTTACTGTGCTCACTGGAACCTCAGTGCCTGTTGCCACCAAGTCTTGCTGCAGGTCTTTTGCAGTCACTCGAGGGTTTCTCTCCACCTGCCTTCTCAGAAATCTGGTTGCAGCCATTGACAGCTTCCTTTTTCTGCCCCGTCCAGGTAGTGTAACCACTGTTCCTTTAACGTTGAACTTGTGAACTATGCTTCCAATGGTGTCTCTAGGAACATTCAGTGACTTCGCTATCTTTTTGTATCCTGTTCCTTGTTTGTGAAGGGCGACGATCTCTTCTCTTACCTTTTTGGACCATTCTTGTCATGAGTACTGATGGTGAGCAGGAGGGGGCCCCTATCCAGGGGGGAAAACGCATGCGTAGTACTGAGGAGTTAAGCAGCCATTCAAAGAGACACAGATCAGGCCCGCCTTGACTTTGGGGTTTCTCTGTCTGGGTTTTTCCCACGCTTCTTCAGTTTGTTAGGATTTTCTGTCTAATATAGCAGTAATAAAACACTAGAGACCTATTCCTTGTCTCAGTGTGGTTCCTGACTGTTAGGACATCAATCCTAACAAACTCTACTACTCCCATTGAAAGAGGGAGGAACAAAAAAAAAAAAAAAAGGAAGAGACTTTTGGGAAAATTTCGGAAAACCAGGAAATTTGGCAAGCCATCCAACAACTGGCAGCAGCATTGCAACAACATCAACAACAAGTAGATCTCCAGATCAACACGTTACAAGCAGCCATGCTACAGCAGTTACAACAACCAGCTCCGATTAACCCACAACCGTGCCAGCAGCAGCAGCTCCACCAGTAGTCTTGAGATCCCAGGGCAGTCTACCAGAGAAGTTTGGAGGAGAAGCAGGACAGTTGAGAACCTTTTTCACACAGTGCACATTGTTTTTCGACAGCAGACCGGCAGAGTTTCCCACAGACAGAACCAAAGTCACCTTCATTCTAAGTCTGCTAAAGGGCCCGGCAGCCAAATGGGCTATTCCCATGGTGGAGAACAACAACCCAATTCTCAATGACTACCAGAATTTTCTGGCAGGGTTCCGAGCACACTTTGACAACCCGATCAGAGAGGTCACTGCCAGCCAGGAAATTCGGAAGCTCAAGCAAGGCAACAAGAGGGTGGGAATTTACATTGCTGATTTCAAGCTGTTAGCAGGAGATCTGGACTGGAATGAGAGTGCCTTGAAAGACCAATTCAAACAGGGGCTGGATGAAGAAATTAAAAATGAATTAGTGCGCCAGGGAACACCAGCTACCCTAGAAGGTTTATATCAACTGTCTGTGGTCGTAGACGCCAGCCTAGAAGAGCTCAGACAGATGCAGCCGGGGAGAAACGGCCTCAGAGCGCTTCCAGGATTTCCAGCTCTCTCCGCAGCATCTCTTTACTCAGGGCCAGAGGAGCCGATGCAGATCGGAGCGAGCAGGAGGCTTATTTCCGAGGCTGAGAGACAGAGAAGGAGAGAGAGAGCCCTCTGTTTCTACTGCAGGGTCCAGGGGCACATGGTGAGAGCTTGCCCAGTGAGAAGCCAAGCAAATTCCATAAGAGCCCCAGGGCAAGCAGCAGAACCAAGAGCCACCTCCACCTCGACTTCCAACCAGGGAAACTCCGTCGGTCTCCCTCCACAGAGCTCAGGGAGACCATCAATCAATTAAGAAGGGCTCATTCCGAGGATTCCAGGCAATCCTTTTACTACTTACCAGTCATAATGCACATAAACCCAGAGCACCGGGTCAAGCTAGAGGCCCTTGTGGATTTGTCGTGGTGCTGGAGCTTGAGCACCTCAATGATGCCATGAGCTAAACCGTGAAGGGCCACCCAAGACGGGAAGGTCATGACAGAGAGGTCAGACTAAATGCGACCTCTCTGGCAACCCACCCCAGTATTCTTGCCGTGAAAACTCAATGGATCAGTACAACCAGAGATATGTCGGTATACCATCGGAAGATGAGACCCCCAGGTCGGAAGATGGTCAAAATGCTACTGGGGAGGAACAGAGGATGAGCTCAACTAGCCCCAGACGTGATGACGCAGCTAGCTCAAAGCCGAAAGGACGGCTAGCGGCCGACGGTGCTGGTGGTGAACGGCGAATCCGATGTTCTAAGGATCAACACACCATCGGAACCTGGAATGTAAGATCTATGAGCCAGGGCAAATTGGATGTGGTTATTGGTGAGATGTCAAGATTAAAGATAGACATTTTGGGCGTCAGTGAACTGAAATGGACTGGAATGGGCCACTTCACATCAAATGACCACCAGATCTACTACTGCGGACAAGAGGACCACAGAAGAAATGGAGTAGCCTTCATAGTTAATAGTAAAGTGGCTAAAGCAGTGCTTGGATACAACCCAAAAAACGACAGAATGATCTCAATTCGAATTCAGGGCAAGCCATCTAACATCACAGTGATCCAAATATACGCCCCAACCACAAATGCTGAAGAAGCTGAAGTAGAGCAGTTCTATGAGGATCTGCAGCACCTACTGGACAACACGCCTAAAAGAGATGTTATTTTCATCACAGGAGACTGGAATGCTAAGGTGGGCAGTCAAATGACACCTCGAATTACAGGTAAGTATGGCCTGGGAGAACAAAACGAAGCAGGACACAGGCTGATAGAATTTTGCCAAGACAATTCACTCTGCATAACAAACACTCTCTTCCAACAACCTAAGAGACGGCTTTATACATGGACTTCACCAGATGGACAACACCGAAATCAGATTGATTACATCCTTTGCAGCCAAAGGTGGCGGACATCTGTACAGTCGGTAAAAACAAGGCCTGGAGCTGACTGTAGTTCAGATCACGAACTTCTTCTTGCACAATTTAGGATCAGACTAAAGAGATTAGGGAAGACCCACAGATCAGCTAGATATGAGCTCACTAATATTCCTAAGGAATATGCCGTGGAGGTGAAGAATAGATTTAAGGGACTGGACTTAGTAGATAGGGTCCCGGAAGAACTCTGGACAGAAGTTGGCAGCATTGTTCAGGAGGCGGCAACAAAATACATCCCAAAGAAAGAGAAAACCAAGAAGGCAAAATGGCTGTCTGCTGAGACACTAGAAGTAGCCCAAGAAAGAAGGAAAGCAAAAGGCAACAGTGATAGGGGGAGATATGCCCAATTAAATGCAAAATTCCAGAGGTTAGCCAGAAGAGATAAGGAATTATTTTTAAACAAGCAATGCGCGGAAGTGGAAGAAGACAATAGAATAGGAAGGACAAGAGACCTCTTCCAGAAAATTAGAAACATTGGAGGTAAATTCCAGGCAAAAATGGGTATGATCAAAAACAAAGATGGCAAGGACCTAACAGAAGAAGAAGAGATCAAGAAAAGGTGGCAAGAATATACAGAAAACCTGTATAGGAAGGATAACAACATCGGGGATAGCTTTGACAGTGTGGTCGGTGAGCTAGAGCCAGACATCCTGAAGAGTGAGGTTGAGTGGGCCTTAAGAAGCATTGCTAATAACAAGGCAACAGGAGACGACGGCATCCCAGCTGAACTGTTCAAAATCTTGCAAGATGATGCTGTCAAGGTAATGCATGCTATATGCCAGCAAATTTGGAAAACACAAGAATGGCCATCAGACTGGAAAAAATCAACTTATATCCCCATACCAAAAAATGGAAACACTAAAGAATGTTCAAACTATCGAACAGTGGCACTCATTTCACATGCCAGTAAGGTAATGCTCAAGATCCTGCAAGGTAGACTTCAGCAGTTCATGGAGCAAGAATTGCCAGATGTACAAGCTGGGTTTAGAAAAGGCAGAGGAACTAGAGACCAAATTGCCAATATCCGCTGGATAATGGAAAAAGCCAGGGAGTTTCAGAAAAACATCTATTTCTGTTTTATTGACTATTCTAAAGCCTTTGACTGTGTGGACCATAACAAATTGTGGCAAGTTCTTAGTGGTATGGGGATACCAAGTCATCTTGTATGCCTCCTGAAGAATCTGTATAACGACCAAGTAGCAACAGTAAGAACAGACCACGGAACAACAGACTGGTTTAAGATTGGGAAAGGAGTACGGCAGGGCTGTATACTCTCACCCTACCTATTCAACTTGTATGCAGAACACATCATGCGACAAGCTGGCCTTGAGGAATCCAAGGCTGGAGTTAAAATCTCTGGAAGAAACATTAACAATCTCAGATATGCAGATGATACCACTTTGATGGCTGAAAGTGAAGAGGAACTGAGGAGCCTTATGATGAAGGTGAAAGAAGAAAGTGCAAAAGCTGGTTTGCAGCTAAACCTCAAAAAAACCAAGATTATGGCAACCAGCTTGATTGATAACTGGCACATAGAGGGAGAAAATGTAGAAGCAGTGAAAGACTTTGTATTCCTAGGCGCAAAGATTACTGCAGATGCTGACTGCAGTCAGGAAATCAGAAGACGCTTAATCCTTGGAAGAAGAGCAATGACAAATCTCGATAAAATAGTTAAGAGCAGAGACATCACACTGACAACAAAGGCCCGCATAGTTAAAGCAATGGTGTTCCCTGTAGTAACATATGGCTGCGAGAGCTGGACCATAAGGAAGGCTGAGCGAAGGAAGATCGATGCTTTTGAACTGTGGTGTTGGAGGAAAATTCTGAGAGTGCCTTGGACTGCAAGAAGATCCAACCAGTCCATCCTCCAGGAAATAAAGCCAGACTGCTCACTTGAGGGAATGATATTAAAGGCAAAACTGAAATACTTTGGCCACATAATGAGAAGACAGGACACCCTGGAGAAGATGCTGATGCTAGGGAGAGTGGAAGGCAAAAGGAAGAGGGGCCGACCAAGGGCAAGATGGATGGATGATATTCTAGAGGTGACGGACTTGTCCCTGGGGGAGCTGGGGGTGTTGACGACCGACAGGAAGCTCTGGCGTGGGCTGGTCCATGAAGTCACGAAGAGTCGGAAGCGACTAAACGAATAAACAACAAAAAACAGACTGTACAAGACCTCAACATCCTGACCATAGAATTGCCACGTCCCATAGAAGTTGAGACCATTGATGGCCAGCCCCTCAAGGCAGGGCCGATTAGAAGTTTCACAGAACCTTTGCAACGGGAGACCACACTGAGTGGATCCAACTTTATGTTATGGCATCACTTAATGTGCCTATAGTCCTGGGCACACCTTGGCTGAAGATCCACAACCCATTGTTGAACTGGACTATGGGAGCAATCTCCTTCCCAACTAAGGAATGCCAGCACCACAAGATTCAAGCCTCTCTTCTCTCTCCAGCAACCAATGCAGTCACGGAAGCAGGGGGGGTCCAGTTGCCAGCTAAATATGCAGATTTCGCAGACGTTTTCAGCAAACAAGAGGCCACAGCACTACCCCCCCCCCCCAGGGACTGTGATTGCACCATTGAGCTGATACCAGGAGCCAAGATTCCAGCAAGGAAACAATATCCCATGTCCCCCAAGAAACTAGCCACCTTAAAGGATTACTTGGATTCTAATCTCCAAAAGGGTTTCATCCAACCATCTACTTCCCCAGCGTCTGCTCCTACCTTCTTTGTACCAAAGAAGCCTGACCTGTTGGCACCGGCAAACCAGGAGGCACCCATGAGAGCGGTGCATGATTTCAGTTCCCTCAATAAAGTCACGGTCAAGGAAAATCACCCACTCCCCCTAATATCTGATCTGCTGGATCGCTTACAGAAAGCACGCATTTTTACTAGGTTGGACCTCAGGAATGCGTACGATCTGATCCAGATGAAAGAGGGGCATGAATATCTGACTGCCTTCAACACCAGGTTTGTTAAATTTGAGTACCTTGTTTTGCCCTTTGGCTTGTCTAATGCAGGAGCCATATTTTCCCGATTTATGAATCAGATTTTCTCTGATTTACTAGATAAGTATCTGGTCATTTAGCTAGATGACATATTAATTTTCTCTGAGGATGCTACAACTCATGTAACCCATGTACGTAATGTTTTACAAAGACAGAGAGAACAAGCTGTTCACCAAGCTAGAGAAGTGTGCCTTCGATTTAACTGAATTACATTTCCTGGGCTATAAAATATCAACAGAAGGCATATCCATGGATCCTTCTAAGGTCCAGGCAATTCTCTCTTGGCAACCCCCCCAAAATGTGAAAGAGGTACAAAAATTTCTAGGATTCTGCAATTTTTACAGGAGATTCATAAATAAATTTAGCGACAGGACTAAACCCTGCACACAGCTTTTGAAGGAAGGATCAAAATTCATTTGGGGGGAGAGGAAGCAAGCAGACTTCCAAGAATTTAAGCAGCTCTTTGCATCCCAGCCGCTTTTAAAGCACCCTGATCCCACGAAGCAATTCATAATGCATTCAGATGCTTCAGATTTTGCTCTCGCGGCTGTTTTATTGCAATATACTAACAAAACAGAATACATTGCTCCCTTGTGCATTTTTCTCCCGCACGCTCTCACCAGCAGAGAGAAACTATGATGTTTTTAACAAGGAGTTGCTGGCAATTAAAGCAGCATTTCAAGAGTGGAGGCACTGGCCAGAAGGTGCAACCTTTCCTGTGAAAGTTTGCACCGATCACAAGAATTTACAGCTTCTACAAAACACCAGATCCTTCACCCCACGCCAAATCAGATGGAGCCAGTTTTTCTCCCGTTTCAATTTTGTTATTTCATATGTTCCCGGGGCGCAGAACTGTTTGGCAGATGCCCTGTCTCGATCCATTCAGGCAACCCTCGCTACTCACCAGGAGGTACAGGCTACTATATTACAACCTCACAACTTTCAGCAGTCTATGAGGGGGAACCAGACAGAGATTTTAGCAGCAAGCAGACAAGCAGAGGACCTATTTACAAGAGTCAGAGCTCAACAGCAACAGGACCCGTATGCCTGGGCCAGGATGGATGACCTCCAGAGGGGCCCGCAAGACACTGCCTCCCCCTTTAATGTGGAGGCAGGAATCCTCTTGCATAGTGGGCAATTATACATTCCCCCCTCATTGAGGGAAGAAGTACTGAGATTTTGCCATGACCATCAAACGGCAGGCCACGGAGGTGTTTTCAAAACTCTCCATAGAGCTCTGAGAGACTATTGGTGGCCTAAGATGACTGCAGACATAAAGGGTTACGTTGCTTCTTGTCATACCTGTAGATGAGCCAAGCCTCTCCCAGGGAAGCCCACAGGACTCTTGCAACCCCTACCCACCCCCAGTAGGCCTTGGGATACAATCTCCATGGATTTCATCACTGATTTACCCCCGGTCCAGGGGCTGACTTCCATACTAGTGGTGGTGGACCTTTTCACTAAAATGGCGCATTTTATTCCTTGCAAGGGCCTCCCATCTGCGCAAGCCACAGCGCAGTTGTTTATGGACCATGTTTTTTGGTATAGAGGCATGATAAATCGCTTGGTGAGTGACAGAGGCCCTCAGTTCACTTCCAGGTTCTGGAGGGCCCTTTTCCAGTCATTAGGGGTCCAGATCCACCTATCATCATCGCATCATCCTGCTAGTAACAGGCAAGCTGAGAAAATTACCAATGGTTACAGTAATATCTCAGGTGTTACACCACTTATCAGCAAGACAATTGGCCAGCCCTGCTCCCCATGGCAGAATTTACTTACAACAACTCTGTGCAATCCTCTACCAAGATGTCTCCTTTCCAAGCACTCTACGGGGTTAACCCTCGGGTGTTGCCCACCTCCTCCCATCAGGGAACTGTTCCAGCCGCGGCTAATTTTCTTAGAACAGCAAGCCGCACAGGAGTTGTTAAAGGAGCAGCTGAACAGGGCAAAGAGTGCTTACAAGAGAGCTGCAGATGCTCACAGACAAGAGGGGCCAGCAATTGCGGTAGGAGACAAAGTTTGGCTCTCTGCCAAGTTTTTGACCTCTACCAGGCCCTCTAAGAAGTTGGACGCTAAGTTTGTGGGCCCTTTCACTGTGGTACAGCAGATAAATCCAGTGGCTTATCGCTTAAAGCTGCCAGCATCCATGAAAATCCATCCAGTCTTTCACAGAGCCTTGCTAGCCAAAGACCCTCCCCCAAGTGCCTTACGATCGCAACTGCTCCCCCACCTCCAGTAATTGTGGATGGGGAGGAGGAATACGAAGTCAAAATTCTGGACTCTAGGGGGAGGGGAAGGGACATCCAATATTTAATACACTGGAAAGGGTACCCTGAGGAAGAGTGCACGTGGGAGAATGCCAGAGATGTGCATTCACCAACGCTGGTTCAACGATTCCATCAGCTTTTCCCTCACAAACCGAAGCCTCGCACTCTCCCAGAGATTCCTCACTTGACTGAGCAAGCAGAGAAATCCCAAGCAGAGGAGTTTGTAAATTGGCAACCTCCACCCCCGCCAGAGGCTCTGAGGCCAGAGAGAGAGGAGGAGGGGGAGCCGCAGCCCTCCACCTCTAGCTTGCATTTCCCAAGGGGGAGGGGGGAAGAATCTTCTCATTAGCTATTTTCCAGCAGCAGCCACCTGGGCCAGAAGCGTTATCAGACCTGGAGAGCAGCAGTGATTTGTCCTTGGAGGAGTTTTCCTTTGAAGAATTTCCATCGTTGCCCAGTTCCCATGGGAGCTTGGAGGGGGAGATGGACTGTCATGAGACCCTGGAGGGAGGAAGGAACTCTGGAAGGGAGGGGGCTGAAATGGAATGTGAATCTGGAGGGGAGGGTGATGTCAAGAGTATTGATGGTGAGCAGGAGGGGGCCCCTATTCAGGGGGGAAAACGCATGCGTAGTACTGAGAAGTTAAGCAGCCATTCAAAGAGACACAGATCAGGCCCGCCTTGACTTTGGGGTTTCTCTGTCTGGGTTTTTCCCACGCTTCTTCAGTTTGTTAGGATTTTCTGTCTAATGTAGCAGTAATAAAACACTAGAGACCTATTCCTTGTCTCAGCATGGTTCCTGACTGTTAGGACAATTCTTTTGACTTAGCCATACTGTATTTCTAACATGCAGTCAAATGTGACACTAGCCATTTCAGGTATTTCATGTGTTCCCGCTTAAGCCCCCCTGGTGCAGCTAATGGAGCCCTTGATTAGTTCAGACAACACCTGTTTTTCATACTGTATGTGTGCTGTTGTGACGGATTCTATTCAGGGGGTTGAATAATCTTGAAACTGGAGAAGTCATTATTAGTTGCATTTTCAGTTGAATTTGGGGACACCACTTGAAGCATCAGTTGGGTTGAGCTATTTCAATTGCTTTTGTTTGATTTGTTCATTGCAAACAGCTGAAAGTCTGTACATTTTGACAATCAACCTGATTTGCAATGGGGTTGAATAATTTCGATTACAACTGTATATATATGGAATAAGCAGCAAAAGGGTGGTTTCCAAACTTTGATTTTGGAAAGTTACACACAGACTAAGGGTCCAGGTGGATTTCAAATAAGATTTTGGAATTAATTATAAGAATCCTTCCTGTGGGAAAATCCTTTTGTTCTGAATTCTTTAAAAAAAAACATATAGGAGGAGACTTTGAAGGTTGGACAGTAGTGGGAACTAGAAGGAATTAAGGATTACAATTAAAGGAGAAGAATACTTTGATTTAACTTATTAATACAGAATGGAGCAAAATATTTTAACACTGGACATACTGAAGGATATTTTTGAACAATGGACCCAGAAGTTAATTTTAAGATTGACTGCCTCAATAGATGGACTGTGTTTACAAGATGTTATCAAAGAGGAACAAGTTTTACCTGACAAGATTGAGACTGATCTGAAGTGGATTTAAAAATGACAGGCTACAAGAATGATATAGAAAACGATGCTACACTGGACATACAAAAGAAACCGGCTGATGTCTTAATAACTAAAAAGGGATATACAAATAACGAACCAAGAGAGTGACCTGGATAATTTTGCTATATTGGATTTACAAAAGAGGCTTGTTAAAGTTTTGAAGAATTTTGTGAAAAGGGACAAAGAAAAAATGAAAAGAAATCAAATTCTAGGACATTATTTGAAGGGACTAAAGATCAAGATTGTTAAAAGTAAAAGGAAGGGATACAATGTTGGTTTATTTGATCAAGGTTAAAATGGATATGTTGTTATCTCTGGTAACCCTTAATAGATTTTTGCTGATCAGGACTGAAACAACAAGGCTTTAAGGATTTGTTTATAGATAAGAGAAGGGATGTGGGAAGAAGAGATCATTTGTTGTATTTTAAGAGAAGGTGATAAGTTACTAAAATTGTTTATAGTTGTTGTGATGAAGGGGGAAGTCATTTCCTTATATATTTCTCTTTTTCTTTACTGTATTCTTATTTTTTTCTTTTCTATTTTTCTTTTTTGCACCTTCTGTTTTTTCTTTTTATTCTTTTTTTAGTTTGGGTTAGTTTTTTATCACTGTAATTGTAATTTTTAATAAAATTATTATAATTGATTTTGCAGCTTGCGTTATAGAGAGAAACTGTCTTATGGATATCAATAAGATAAAATACTTAACAAATATTACAAGAGGTAGCATCCCCTACCTGCTGTCTTAAAATACAAAGAAATCATGTGCAAGGAACCTTTTCCAGGAAGGAAAAAGAAAATTCACCTTGGACATCAGTCTGTTTTAACTACCAAGCATAAAAAGAGTTTGCATAGCCTGAAAAACTAGCTCTGTTTCAACTTGGTTGAAAGTTGGAGAGAGGCCTCTTCTTTTAGGGAAGCTGATGAAGTAGACCTGATTCTCTTCTCTCCCTATGGCTGAAACTTGAGAAAAAGGCTGCTGCCAAATGTCCTTTGGGAGAGAGCAAGATGCAACAGTAGAAGGCATATAAAACCATGATTCCCTTACTTTAGACATCCAATAAATTATATGGGTGATGTATTTCATATATTCCAGTGTGTGCTGTAACCATGTTTGTGGCCCATCACAGCAAAGATTTGCCATGTCTCCTAGTTTATGCTACTGTCTGCACAGTGTACTGATGGTGAACAAGCATTTGCACTCTGTTGCACTCTCTCTCTAATATGATCAGTCCACTGCAGGGTGAAGTCTTCTCCACTGAAGGTTATGGAGTGTAACCTGCCATGCTGGTCCAGTGTGGGTTGGTAGATCGCTGTTTTTCGATTTTCTTGACTAGGGCTGAGAGCAAGCAACGGGCCCAAAGTCATCCAGCTGGCGTCTGTGCCTAAGGGAGTACTAGAATGCCTGGTCTTCTGGCTTCTAGTCCATCACTTTTAACCACCACACCAAACTAGCTCTCATATTTCACATTCAGAACTTACCGGACCATACCTATAGGAAAAAATTGTATTCTACCTAGTGAGGATGTAATAAGTCCAAGTAAAACTGTTTGCACCTCAATTACAGGAAGAAATGTATATCTTTATGGAATATTGTGACGAGGGAACTCTGGAAGAAGTGTCAAGGCTGGGCCTCCAAGAACATGTTATTAGGCTCTACACAAAGCAGATCACAACTGCCATCAATGTGTTGCACGAACATGGTATAGTGCATCGAGATATTAAAGGTAGAGAATTATTTAGATTTCTCTTTTACTATGGGCTGCTCAACAGATTTTTGTTTAAAGCCAACTGTAAATATACCTTTTAGAAACAGATCACTTCAACTAACTTGCTGCATTATTTTCAGCCTTTTTCAGTTCCTCTTCACACTAGGAGGTTTTAGTATTTAAGAGAGGTTTGCTTGCTTGCCAGCCAGAATTTACAACTGGTTGTATCTTTCACAGTTGTGATCAGTATTTACAGATACAGTGAAATACCTGTGTTACAGATAATGATCAGTATTTACAGATACAGTGAAATACCTGTGTTACAGATAATGATCAGTATTTACAGATAAAGTGAAATACCTGTGTTACAGATAATGATAGAACGTAAGGTAGCGGTGGCGCTGCGGGTTAAACCGCTGAGCTGCCGATCGAAAGGTCGGCGGTTCGAAACCGCGCGGCGGGGTGAGCTCCCGTTGTTAATCCCAGCTCCTGCTCACCTAGCAGTTCGAAAACATGCAAATGTGAGTAGATCAATAGGTACCGCTTTGGCGGGAAGGTAACGGCGTTCCGTGTCGTCATGCCGGCCACATGACCCGGAAGTGCCTACGGACAACGCTGGCTCTAAGGCTTAGAAACGGAGATGAGCACCGCCCCCTAGAGCCGGACACGACTGGACTTTACGTCAAGGGAAACCTTTACCTTTACCTAAGGTAGAAGCTGATCTCTAATACTCTGTATGACTAGATGCCAAATCCTTAACGAATGTCAATGTTTACCACTAATTTCTAAGAGAAGGCTATTAGGAAATAACAGAAAATTCTGACGCTTCCCACTGAATCTGAAGGATGCCTTTGGATTATATCTATTCTTTACTGATAAAGGAGACCACTTACCAAGACACAAATGGGAAAATGTTTAACAATAATCACAGCGTACATAAAAGTCTATAAAGAAAATACTATATGCTGATGTTTAGGAGATTGTTTAGGATATAGCAGCAGTAGGCAGTTAAGCTTGATTATATGACATTAATGGTTGTTTTCCACCATTTGAAAGCCAAGTTGCAATTTGAGCTAGGTTTTAAATGTAAGTCATCATGACCTGAGGATTGGCCTAAACATTCCTTTCTCAGTTTTGTAGATTGCTAGAATAGCATGCTAGCTTGAGCAATCAGATAGACCTGCCAAAATAATGCTTAATGCTGCTTGCTGTCCTGCCTCACTGTAACAGGTTCCTGAATCTCAGTTTCTCCCTCTGCCTCTCTTGAAGACCATTTTCAGTTTCCATAGCAATACACTAGACAGGCATCCTGCAGATGGAAGCTCTTTCTCCCTTTCAGAGCTCAAACTGGAGAGGAAAAGTAAGAACAACTGCCATTAGTCTTGTGGGATCAGGAATTAGTACAAACTAAAGAGTTTTCCTTCCTGGCATTTCCTCCTGCTAAGAGATTGTGAAAGGGATATAACAGCAGTTCCCAACTTTCATTTGGGGAATGCAGGAGTGCTGGGTCAGAGATAAGATTCAGATGAATAAATCAAAGATGTGTGATCTCTCACCCTGGATTGCATGCAAGATATTTACAGGAACTGGTGAGCAGGAATATTAACTGTCCAGATATCTATAATGCATGTCCATTTATAGTTGAGCCTGATTGTTCTGTAATAATTTGGATCTAAAATCTTCTCTAATGTTTAATTGTGAAATCTTATTTATTCATTCATTCATTTATTTTGGCTTTTAGGAGCAAACATTTTTCTTACATCATCAGGACTGATTAAGCTGGGAGATTTTGGCTGCTCGGTAAAATTAAAGAATAATACACAAACAATGCCTGGTGAGGTGAATAGTACTCTGGGAACTGCAGGTAAGGAAGAACATACAAAAAAATCCTCATATGTAGCGCTGCCTAGTGGCCATTGAGATACTCTACTGTATGCTATTGGCTTCATACGTTATTACAAGAATGTGAGTTCTGATCTGCAACAAGCATCCACCCATCATCCATCCTGATGCAGGCATCCTTGCTCATTTCAGAAAATATGTATTAAGTGTGTGTGTGTGTGTTGTGTGTGAGAGAGAATCAGTTCCATCTCAAATGAAAAAAATATTCTGTATGAGCAAGAGATCTGTCTTGAATGCATCTGGGCTAGGCGGAAGACAAGCGGGGTTCAGAAACTATTTAAAGCAGCAATCTTAGAGGATTTAAAATACAATGTTATTTACGTAAATCTTTAGCATTACAGGTGTTGCTAAAAAGATAAGGAATTTGTAACTGCATGGACATGTCCATACTGTTTTCTTTAGCAACTATATGGCATTGGTTTGCCATTGCCTTCTTCCGGGCTTCTGTTGTTGTTTGTTTTTTACTTCCCAGTTTATTCCTATTATATTCCTGGTGGTCCTCCATTCGAAGTACTGTTTAGCTTTTGTTTGGGTTTTCAAGATTGGTCAAGATCGGTTAATTCCTACCATCTTCTGGAATATCAGTGTCACTACAGATCTGTAAATTTAAATCAAAAATAAAATCTGAAGATTGCATTGTTAGAATTGTCCGAACTATGCATACCAGTGAAGTGCTCATAAGTTTTGTCTGTTATTGCTTGTCTGTTATTGCAAAGTATTCAGTAATATTTGCCCCACTTCTATACTCTGTGATTATCCCTACACATCTGGTCTATTATCTTTTACCATGCTAACATGTACTGCATACTTGAAATACTATTACATATTTAAGCTGCATAAGAGAACATACTGTTTGATTAAAATTCTCAGTACCTGCACAGTCAAGAGATTGCAGTGTGAATGTGGACATAGATTTAATCATAGATTTTTACTGGAGGCCTGAATCTTTTTTTCATCATCCGTTTTCTGCCTTCAAAATGGAATTAGGCACATACAACTTTCAATGAATAATATTCCAACTATATAGCCTTCCCTTTTTCTTGATGATCTTCTATGATATGTTGTTTCTATGCAGAAGCAAAGTTTTATCAATAAAATGTTGATTATGTGCCATCAAGCCGGTGTTGACTTTTAGTGACCATATAAACCTCTTCCAGGATAATATAAAGTTAAAAATAAATGACTCCTGTAGCAGATAATGCAAACTGTTTATTCAGTTTAATCCTGCTTATTGTAGAGTACTATATAATCAAATTGCATGGAGTGCTGGAGAAAAATTACTGATTTTCTTGAACATTTTGATCAGTTCACTAAAACTATGTCAATAGCTATGGTGTCTCTGTAAGCAGGCTAATAAATGCAAGAGATTTCTCTTTCAGATACTAAATGTACACAGCTTATGTGCTTATATGACAGCTATGTTTGCATAATTTTTAAAAATAGAGAAGGATATGAGAGAGTGTTCAGAACTTCTGTAGAATAGTAGGTAAGCAGTGAGTTGGAAAGTTCCTGTTTCTGATAATTTCTGTACTATTAATTCAGTAGCTAGCTTTAGGAGAGCTTATTGTGCATTTATTTATTTAGCATGAAGCTTGGCTTAATGGAAGGAGCATATGATCTTTCTAAGAGTCAGAATAGGCACAACCAGGTTAGGATGCACAAAGACTTTGCCCTGATGTAAGATAATTTCCTATCCCCTGTTCTGAAAAATATGACAAAGGGAGCGGAGGTGAAACATTCTCTTATGCTTTGCCTCCTCCAAATGCAAGAATATTAACACAAATGTTAGGAAGGACTGCTGAGATAACACCGACTGTCTTAGACTCTCTAACGTGTTATATAAGCAGCTAAGTGATAGTAATATTGTAAAATTTTAATTGATTTTTGCAGAATACATGTGACGAGTATGGTGCTGAGTATAATGGGAGTTCACTTGAGCCTTGCTAATAGAAGGCTAATCAGAGCCAAAGAACAGATTGTATCTGAAAATCTTTTCCTTTTTTCTTCCTTTTTTTAAGGCAAAAAGGAACAGCTACTGTACAGCTTTTTAAATCAGCAGCTGTACTAGTCATTAATTTGGTTTATTGTACCAGTAATTATGAATGCAACTTTTATTAGCTCCTACTTACTTTCATGCAAGTTCTACTTATGCGATAATTATGCTTGCTATTATGGGAAGAGGTTTTATAGGGATGTGCAACTATTTGGATCCAAATCAGAAAAGATGTTTTGGAAGGAATGTGTGTTCACTTGCTGCACCTGTCAGTCACTTCTTAAAGAAGCCCCAACTTTTCCTGGCCCGCACTAAAGCTGTGCAATCTGAGGAAAATAGGCATATGAGTTATGGAGGTAGTAACTGGGTATGATGACCTTGTTGATGCCTCCTCAGATGTGCATTTTCCTGGGACCACATGGTCGTTGTGCAAGGGCAGAAAAAAACAGGAATTCTTAAAGAAAGCACGGACGGGGCAGTGAGCATGCCCACATTCCCCACCCCCCAAAAAGCTCCTTTTCTGCATTGGATCCAAATAGCTACACACTACTAAGGTTTTATGATACTTATTTCTGGCTTTGTACCAGTCCTGCATAGACATAGCTTTGTGTGAAAATATTTCCCTTGCATTGAAGTCATTGTAGCTCTCTCATAAGGAGAAAATATCTTGGAAAGGCAAAATAAACTTTATGAAAATGCTTCTAAAATAAGCAATAATGTCTACATTTTCACATGGAATAACTGAAGGCTGTACTTTGTACTTATTAACATGGCAGTACTGATGGGTAACTTACTACTGATCTGTTGATCATGATTTGGTTTCTCAGACAAATTCCTTTGTTTAGAAGCCTCCTGTTCCTTTTGTTGAATAAACTGATGTGATCATGTATGTTGTTTCAAAGCATACATGGCTCCTGAAGTGATTACTAGAGCTAAAGGAGAAGGTCATGGGCGTGCAGCAGACATCTGGAGTCTTGGATGTGTTGTGATTGAAATGGTCACGGGGAAGGTAAGTGTCCTGTATGATGTTAAACCAATTTAGTTACTCAGGGTGCTCTGGGGGTGATCTAAAACATGCCATTATTGGATTTCTGGGGAATTGGATAACTTGAACTTTGTTTAGTTAAATGTCATCAGCAAGAGAAGAATAGGTTTTGACTTAAACACTCAGTGTACGCTCCTCAGTTTAATACAAAGATCTGATTCATCTGCATATAACTTAGTTTAATAAGTTGAAGTACGAATGAATCTTGGCTTGCAACATCATTCACTTGTCTTTTTAGCACAGTTTAAGAACTCAGGAAGTCTGCACAGATTTCTGCTATATCTAAATTGGGGAACTGGTTAGTTTCCAGATTTCTTATAAGCCATGATTGTAAATATACTTAAAAACCCATAAACATAAAGCCTGTTCAGACATCTGCTTGAATGTATGAAGTTATGTATTGAATTTCAGTGTAGGCATGGGACAGCCTACGCTGGCCGTGCCATCTACAGCTACTCAGTTGTCTTGCTTTCCCTAGCCCGTGTGTTGAGTGGGGAGCCCTGAAGAGAAACTGCACTTGCATTTCCTCAAGTGTGAATGCTGCTTTGTGTATGAATCAGAATGTATGACTGCACAAAAAAACTTTAAGCAAACTCAACTTCAAACTGCCCAGCTGAACACATGGAGGTCAGGCAGAATAACAGGTGTGGCAGGTGGCCCACATGGCTGTAAGGAGCAGGGCCTGAGGTTTAGGTCATCACTTGTTCATTAAGTACTCAAATAGACATATAGTTTCCTTTGGTTTGGATTTGAAAATAAAGTATGATGAATTATTTACTTCTAACCTCCTGCAGATGCCAAGGAGTAAAAAATGGAGCATGCAGCAGGGTCCATAGCTTGGCTACCTCATATTCAAATTTGTTACAATAAAGATAGCTTAAGTGAAGCTACTTCCTCTCTTTTTCCCCCCCAAGATTTTTATCCTTACAGAAAAATACGTTTGACTGTCTTGTTATACGTAGGTGAATCAAGCAATTGTGTATTTAAATCTTACCTAGAAAACTGTAATTTATGAAGCAGCTTTCCTCCTCTTAAATTACTTAAAGAGGCAGAGTTCTCACATCTTGGAACAAAGCCTTTGTTTTTCTGTGATATAACTAGGAAGCTTCTGTTGTGTTCCAGGCTGGGGGGCACTTTAAAAATAAAGGCACTCAAAGCAATGTACTGGATCTAAGTCTCATTTAACATACCAATTAATCCATCTCTGATTTGAAAAAAAAATGCTTGGGGTACAGCATGTTTTCTCTGTTACCTTTAGCAGAGCCAGTAAATATAGAAAGAGATGTAATGTTCTCTTCCAAGCATCTGATAGCCATTGCACTGAAGTAAAGTGTAAAGGATGTCTTTATAATGTTATAAAATTTTGAGTTTGGGGCCGTCACACATCTATAGCCCTACGCTTAATTAATATAACTAATACAGCTAATTTCCCTTGCATCTAATGCATTCTCTTCTGTTGGCTTTG